>NW_027641407.1:0-362500 GCF_949987615.1 Pollachius pollachius
TGTATCCATACAGTATATATATATAGATATACTGTATATATGTATCTATACAGTATAAATATATATGTATGTATACTGTATATATGTATCCATACAGTATACATATATATATATATATATGTATACTGTATATATGTATCTATACAGTATAAATATATATATATGTATGTATACTGTATATATGTATCCATACAGTATAAATATATATATGTATACTGTATATATGTATCTATACAGTATAAATATATATATGTATGCATACTGTATATATGTATCCATACAGTATAAATATATATATGTATGTATACTGTATATATGTATCCATACAGTATAAATATATATATGTATACTGTATATATGTATCTATACAGTATAAATATATATATGTATGTATACTATATATATGTATCCTTACAGTATAAATATCACCCTGATCAGAAGCTGCGGGTAATATAAAAGTCCCCGTAAATGTCAGAGCGTGGCACCAAACTAAGGGTTAGTAGTAGTTGTCTTTTGGTTACGAATCATTCGCCGGATTGCTTATGAGCCTGTTGAACCCTTTTCAATTTGTGCTTTTGTATATTTATCGCTTACCGATGTCGGTAATCTCAGCCGACCCAAAGGTTGGGAAACCTGGAATATACACTGTTAGGACTGAGCAGAATATACAAACAGTTTGATATAAAATCACAATCTGGCTGCTTCTCTTTACTGTGCTCTCATGGTATTCCGGTATTCCGTACACACCCCTTGGCCTATGTAGGCCATCGGCGCCCGAATAACGAGAGATTGACTGATTCTACACAGTCACTGAACACACCATTATGGAGCTGAATGGAGACATATCCTCAAGAAATGAATGATAATGGCTCATTCTGTTGCGGGGAGTCGTCGCTGTGTGTGTGCGCTCAGCATTGAGGATGCTCAGGGATGTGTGTTCAGCATCGTGTTCGTTGTGCGTTCATGAATCACTCTGTCATCACGCTCCGGTGGCGCTGGGCGCACAATACGGAGGCCTCAGGTCGGACCTGAGGTCATCCTGACGCAGAACATCTGTTCAGCGCACGGCTTACTGCCCATCCCGTGACTAGCGCAGAGAGAGAGCGCACGAGGCAAGCTAGTTAGCGCTGAGGCTCGCAGCGCTATGCTGTAAAATCTGAGACTAGCTAGCTATCTCTTTGATATGGGTCCTTAAATAATTCAAATGGCTAATGTGTGTTTGGAGAAATCGAGCCGAGAGAGGAAATACGAAAAGGAAATCTCTTGCAGTATATAAGGATTACACTTTAAAGTGTTTGTGTGTGTGTGTGTGTGTGTGTGTGTGTGTGTGTGTATGTGTGTGTGTGTGTGTGTGCGTGTGTGTGCGTGTGTGTGTGTGTGTGCGTGCGTGTGTGCATGTGCGTGCGTGTGTGTGTGTTCATGTGTGTGTTTATGAATGTGTGTGTGTATGTGTATGTGTGTGTGTGCGTGCGTGCGTGTGTTCGTGTGGTGTGTGTGTGTGTGTGTGTGGGGGGGGGGTCCCTTCTCTGGGTCCACTAATGATCCAGGAGGAGCAGCTTGGCCCCTGGGGGCCCCTGCTGAACTTGTGGCTCCTGATCCTCCAGGAAGCTCCCAGAGACCAGTGATCCCATTAGCCCGCTCATATGACCACCGCACCTCTCCACCAATCACATTTCACCCCCCACCGACCCACACACACACATACACACAGATGCCGGATGCACAGATGTACGGCTGCACCTCACAGAGACGCACCATCTACCGGAGCCTTCATGCAGAGGGCTGTGGACCCATGACTTAACCTCTGAGTTTCATAGATCACCTCGTTAACACCGGAGGCGCTAGACGCAGCTGACATACTTCAGCCGTGAATCGATATCCAATGTTCGGAAAGAAACACAACATCCTGGCAGTCCAGTTCTTACACCAGCATGGGCTTCCGCTTTTATCTAGAAGGTTGTAGGACTTTGGCTGTTAGAAGCGATACTGTAGAATATGTTTTTTTGTATTTCATATAAACTTTATGAATTCTACTAAAAATAAAAAACATGTGTTTTAAGTATCGCATTGCGATAAGCAGTAATCATGTACGATATAACTCTTACCACCTTACCAAAACAACCGTTATAATTTAGACACACTCGTGGACTGAAAGGCTGAAAGGCGGATCAGCGAAAGAAGAAAGAAATCTCAAACTACAGACACAAATAAATAGATTTGGTTGTTGGACGATAATTAACAGTTACACATCTAGTTATTGTTTGTTTTGGTCCAAAGTGGTCGTCATGACGCCAGCCATGTTTGTGACTCCAAATGGTATTACGGAGAGGGGGGGGTTGCCACGACGACTGCTTACCAGACAACAACATGGGGTCCTTGTCGGCAGACTTGCGGACGTGGTCGGACTCGCCGGTCAGGGAACTCTCGTCCAGCTTCATGTCGTTACCCTGGATCAGAATACCGTCGGCAGGCAGGAGGTCACCTGAGGGGGAGGAAGAGGAGGAGGAGGAGGAGGAGGAGGGGGAGGAGGGGGAGGAGGGGAAGGAGGAGGAGGAGGAGGGGGAGGAGGGGGAGGAGGGGAAGGAGGAGGAGGAGGAGGGGGAGGAGGAGGAGGAGTGGGAGGAGGGGGAGGAGGAGGAGGTGGAGGGGGAGGAGGGGGAGGAGGAGGAGGAGGAGGGGGAGGAGGAGGAGGAGGAGGGGGGAGGAGGAGGAGGAGTAAGAGGAGGAGGAGGGGGAGGAGCAGGAGGAGGAGGGGGATGAGGGGGAGGAGGGGGAGGAGGAGGAGGTGGAGGGGGAGGAGGAGCAGGAGAAGGAGGGGGAGGAGGGGGAGGGGGAGGAGGAGGAGGGGGAGGAGGAGGAGGAGTAAGAGGAGGAGGAGGAGGGGGAGGAGGAAGAAAATAAGGAAGAGGAATTATGATGATGAAATAGGATGAAAGGTTCGGTAAGGATACTAATTTCCAAACGTGAAGAACAATTAGGATTATGAATCTTTAGGTACTCAGTCTTGTCTTTGAGATTACATTCTTTGCATTTTGATGTGGCGCTGCAGCATGCGATTTAAAGTCATTTTGTACACATGGATGTGACTTCAAGTTATCTGCACATTAACTTTCAGCAAATGAGCGGTGGTAAGTAGTTTGGTCTTTGGGTCCCAGAGGGAACGGACGGTCGCCCGCTCATTGGACCTCCTTCGGAAGTTATTAGACCAAATAATTGCAGAGGACAGTAGAAGAGATCGATATTCAGATAGTTTAACAATATGGAGCGCGCTCGTCTGACCTTCAAACCGAGTATTGTAGGACTTAATAAGCAGTGCTGTAGCGATCCAATGTGTAGAAGATTCCCAACGTCCCTTGGACTCTACTTCCTTCAGGGATCACGAATCAACAAATGCAAATGAATCACCACACTACTATTATTTATTATCGACCTATACACAACCTTTAGGCACACACCCTGAGCAGCCCTAAGTGCGATCCTCTGCCCTGAGATGAGGAGGATTCTAATTCAGAAGGACCCTTTAAACTGGCTATACCCGTCTCACAGTTCTGTACAGAGAGTCTGGGACACGGTGTCGATTAACTGTGTTAAGACCCGCCTACTCGTCTGGAAGAGGTCTTGATTGACATGCAAGCAGAACCAATCACGGACCGCATGGGCGTCTGGAGTATGGGAGGGGGTCTGGCTGGGGGTCTGGGGTTACTGACCGTACTTGACCTGGGCCACGTCCCCCACCACGATGTCGGCCACGGGGATCTGGATGACGGTGCCGTTGCGGACCACGGCGAAGCGCTGCTCCAGCTCGATGCGGCTCTGCAGCCCCCGGAACTGCTTCTCTTTGGACCAGTCGTTGAAGGCCGTCACCAGGACAACGCACACCACCGACAGCAGGATGGCCGCGCCCTCGATCCAGCCCGCCTCCGCCTCGCCCTCGTCCTCTCCCCCCGCCGCCATGTTCCCGCAAGCTGTGGGGGAGGGGGGGGGGGGGAGAGAGGGGGAGAGGAGGGGGGAGAGGGGGAGAGGGAGGGGGGAGAGAGGAGGAGAGGAGAGATGGGATAGAGAGGGGGAGAGAGAAGGGGGAGGGGGAGAGGGAGGGAGGTAGAGAGAGAAAGAGATAATCAAAAGGTTAGGAACACTCTCATAATAGATGCGGTAAACGTAAACTGTTAAAGTCCAGCATGTCTACTCAATTTGGATTGTATTTCATTATACTTGAATCACGTTTGATTATATAGGAAACAAGATGTCCAGACCAGCAAGGTGATCATGGAGGAGAGCATGTTTCAATAATGCTCTCCTCCATGATCACTCCACGCTTCAACCCCTGAGCTCTAACCCGAGAGCTCTAACCCCTTAGCTCTAACCCCTGAGCTCTCAGCTCTAACCCCTGAGCTCTAACCCGAGAGCTCTAACCCGAGAGCTCTAACCCCTGAGCTCTAACCCGAGAGCTCTAACCCCTGAGCTCTAACCCGAGAGCTCTAACCCCTGAGCTCTAACCCGAGAGCTCTAACCCCTGAGCTCTGAGCTCTAACCCCTGAGCTCTAACTGTGACATCAATGCTACACTATATCTTTGAGAAAACAATCCCACCTCCCAACCCGTATAATGCCACAACCCCAAGATTCAGGGCTGGGGTGGGGGTGCAGACTTACACTCAGTCTCTTCGCCGGGGGCCTGGTAGAAGGAGAGGCCCAGGGAGATGATGGCGGCGATCTCCAGGATGATGAGGGTGACGTCCTGAAGGGCCTCCCACACCAGCTGCAGGAAGGTCTTGGGCTTCTTGGGGGGGATGAAGTTCTGGCCGAACACCGCGGTGCGCTTCTCCAGGTCCGCCACGTTGTCCGAGAGACCTTGGGAGCGAAGGAGGAGGAACACGTCAAAGGGGTTTCCCAGGAGGAAGCTCTTCCTATCGGGATATTAGTTTTGATGATGTACTTTTTTTCCGCTGGGATCGCTGCAGTGTAAAAAAGTCAAACACGCACAGTGTGTCGTTACTTAGTCTGCTGGTCCGGCTTGGCTTATTCCCTGTCTCTGCAAAAGCCTTTGGGAGGATATCGGTGTTAGGTTAACCAAGGGCCGTGGAACTGCTTGAGGGAACCTGTCTCTGAAACTGTCCCTTGTGTGGTCACAGTGGCCATTAGCTGCTGTCATTAGCCGTTTTGCTGGTGGCTAAACTGTGTTTACACTGCATGTCAAGAGTCATTATGGTTACATGACGGCAGAGGATTTTTTAAGGACGTTGGCCGGGGTAGATGATCTCAACTGGTTACCGTTAGTGGTCGATTATTTAGCATGTTCTGCTTTTATCAAAGCCACATACAGTGGACACAGAGACACAAACAAACATCATTTAGCAGCATATAGGGGGCGAGGGAATCTTGCTCTTTGATGCATACCTTTACCTACCAGGTTAGGGTTAGTGTTAGCCACTAGACGACCCTTTCCCTGGATATTTCTGAAAATGATGTGTGTGTCAGCAGTAACGCTATGACCCTGGACAACTCAATCCTAACACTGAGTTCCAGAATTAGAAGAGCTGTGGCCCATTGTTCGTACACAACTGACCCTGGGTTCAGTTTCTGTACGCGCCCACAAAACTGCGGTTGGAGAGTTTTCAAACATGGCGGGAGACATCGCATATTTGTCGTACCTCTTAAAAAGATCATAGTATTTTACATATTCCTCCCAATAGTCAAACATCGCCCGGTAATTTGTTTAATCTTTTTTTCCAACCCCCAGAAAATAAATCCATGCTTTGTTCAATCTTCCATCTTTAGATCCCTTTCTTTGATCCCTTTTTTATGAAAAGGAGGAAGAACGTTCTCAGTCCAGGAGATGGAGATTCAGTTAAGACCTCGGGCCTCTGCATTTGTATCCTCTCCAACATCCCAAAGGAATATCTCTCGGAGGATAACAGCCTCATAGACATAAGAATAGTACACTAAACGGCCCTAAGGCTCCTAGACAGGGCAGGAGGGATCTCCTCTTTCTAATCACATGCTTGCTTCCTTCCAGGTGCCGCCAGAGCCCAGGCTCATACATATCAACAATGATAATATAATGTGGAAGTTGTCTGCAGATATGGCATTTAATGGACGCAGCACAAGGATACATATTCCCTATATCGTAGATCTTTTGGGGAGTGGAAGGACAGAACATGTAGGAATAGGCTAACTGGAACGAAAGGGGGATTCCTCTTCCTAGGAGCACATGGATCCCTTTGCACCCTCAGTATGGGACCAAAGCTGTTCTCATGGAAAGGGTGTAGCGTTAAACACCTTGATCCGAGTGCTAAATACTGCTGGAGAAGGACATCACCCTGTGGAGATGGAGCCCCTAAAGCCCCAGATTTATTTACAGCAAGATCTAAATTGCAGTGTTAGCAAGGGATGTCGAACTGCTGTGACGGGTCATCTGTGACCGCAGTCCATGCGGTAACCCCCCCACCCCAGGGGGGTCCCTGTGCCATGCGGGGTAAGTCTGAGCTGGGCTGGGGGTGTCCTAGCAGGGCCCGGGGCGAGTATGTATCATCGGAAGACTCACAGTCACACGGTAGCTGAGCTCTCGGGCGTTTAAGACGCACACGGAGGGCTGTTGGTTTAACGGCGTCACGGTGGGAGACGTCGAGGCCCAGGGTAAAAGCAGGCGATCGTCCGCTGATATCGCCCCCCCATCGCAGGCCGCGGTGTGTTGGGGCAGGGACGGCTTCGTTTGGCTGAGCGCCCTGCGCACTCTGCTGCAGTCGAAGCCCAACGAGGCTCAGAGCCCTGACCTCGTTAGCACCTCCGGGGCCAAGAGGAGCGGCCAACAGTTACCATTCCAACACCCTCACAAAGCTCACCCAAGTGGCGCTGATTACACCTTACAGTAGGTCTGAATAAATTCACCCCTTCACTCCCCATGAAGTGTAACAAGGCTGGATTGAGGAGAGCCCCCCCCGACTCACTAGTGAGATGGATTGGCCATGGAAGGGAGACAGATGGTGAAGTCAGTGTGTATGTGTGTGTGTTTGTGTGTTTGTGTGTGTGTGTGCGTGTTTGTGTGGGGGTGCGTTTGCGAGGACAGGCTGTTACCCCAAGCGCCCCCCCCCGCAACTACCATGTCTGTTTGTCACTTCATTCCACCTGACGGACGGGTGGAGGGAGAGAGAGATGCCCCCCCCGGTGAAGTCACCGCTGATTGAAACAACTTCATTCACACAAAGACAAGCTCCTGACCATTTTAAACTACCAATCTGATTTATGAAACCTAACCTAACCCTAACCTTAGGGCTCAAGGGTGCAGGGAGATGGCGGGCGTTGGGGTTTGAACCCGGAACTTCTACCCTGGACCTTGGATTCATTACACCCTAGATCTACTAAATACTGCCCACCTGCACAGCTTTTAAGAGACTTCTTATGAAGATGATTTTAACCCCCTGGTACGCTCATGCAACGCCACCCGCTAAGCACTCTGGGTAATTATAGTCTCTTTAATTAATTATATTAATTATACATGGATGTGCCTGAATTCGTTTTGATTCTGTTTTTTGAAGTGCGTTGGCATCTTTTGTATTAATAATTGTCGTCCCATTCGTCATAAAAAGACTTTCATCTCAAATTACAAGATGTAGCCATTTAAATCAATTAAGACAGAAAGGCGATTGATGGATCAAAAAAGCTTAAAGCCTTCAACTGCAATTCAATTGGTTTTATGTTCCTGCAGCAAATCACCACCTACAACACAAGCTGGTTTGTCAAGTCAATGCACAGGCATCTCTCTGCTAATGCAGTACAGTTCTCTCCATAACCTTCCACTACAAAAGACCAGTTCATGTTGCCCGTGGAGAGAGAGGGGGAGGGAGAGGAGAGAGAGAGAGAGAGAGAGAGAGAGAGAGAGAGAGAGAGACAGAGACAGAGAGAGAGAGAGAGAGAGAGAGAGAGAGACAGAGACAGAGACAGAGAGAGAGACAGAGACAGAGACAGAGGAGAGAGAGAGAGAGAGAGAGAGGAGAGAGAGAGAGAGACAGAGAGAGAGAGGAGAGAGAGAGAGAAAGAGAGAGAGAGAAAGGAGAGAGAGAGAGAGAGAGAGAGAGACAGACAGAGACAGAGACAGAGAGGGAAAGCACTTTGTAGAACAGGACTTTCATGCCTGTCCATCACTCCTCTCTCTCTCTCTCTCTCTCTCTCTCTCTCTCTCTCACACCCACCCAGTCGCTGATGGCGCCTTAGTAGCTTAGCAACCTAACGTGTAAGCCTTGCACATCGTCTAAAGTTATGTAGAAAGAAACGAGAGCGAGCTGCAGATTATTTAAATGCCGTGACTATCTCGGTAAAACAATGTACAGAATAAGGTCTCATTTGATTTGTTTTAATTCCACCCAAGAATGTTTGGGCCAGTGTGAGGTGCACCCTGACGGCGGTTATAGTAAGGGGCCGATTGATCCAGGATCTATTTTTACTTTATAGGGTGACAGAGGGTTATATATCACAGTCAGCTAACCTACAGGGAGACTGCGTACATGGGAGATTAGACCTCTGAAAGGTCCAGATACACACACTAACAGAGGAACACACACACACACACACACAAAGAAGAACACACACACACCATTAGCTTAATGTGCTGGTAAGGAGAATGATGTCACCCTGTAGGGAACAGTCTGTAAGCTGGTCCCAGGTAGACCCAGGTAGACCCAGGGAGACCCAGGGAGACCCAGGTAGGGTTAGGGTTAGGGTTAGGGTTAGACCCAGGGAGACCCAGGGAGACCCAGGTAGGGTTAGGGTTAGACCCAGGTAGACCCAGGTAGACCCAGGTAGGGTTAGGGTTAGGGTTAGACCCAGGTAGACCCAGGTAGTGCTGCTCTGCCATTGGGATACTGGGATCCTGCAAGTTTGCTGCAGAAAATGATTTGAGGCAAAAAATAAATGTGCACACGGTGCAGTTCTGGAGAGATTACACCCATGGTTAGGGTTAGGCTTACACCCCTACACACAATGTCACAAGGAGGAGAGCAGTTAGTTACTAACTAATGCCAGCCGCTAAAGTGCATGTGGATCAAAATAAGTTGTGGGCAAAAGTCATTAAGTGATGCCTTTAGGAACCTGAAAGGACTTAGTAGAAGAGAGACAGTGCTTCAAAGTGTTCTTAATTTGCCAACATGACCAAACTCTTTCTTTTTTATTAGCATTGTGCAGTTTGCATTGAGTGCAAAGCATCAAGTATCTTTGATTGACCATCAGTAGGCTAAAGAGAAAAGGATCATTTTAACGGCAGTTGAATGCAATTCCCCAAACTAACACCACAATCACTACTGCTAACAATAAGAATGGGAATTACTGTTAATGTCATTATTTTAAAAGCAGTTTAAACTGCATTCCCTAAACTACGACCAGCTCTTATAGCAATAACAATAAAACCTAATTTCAACAGTTTGATTGAATTTCCAAAACTATCCCCACCCAAAACCCAATTTGAATTTGAACACCAGTTAAATTGAATTGCCATCACCTTGAATTATAAATTGAAGTTGTATTAAATTCCCCAAACTACGACCATGAACCGCTTCAATTTGAATTAAAGTCCCCCAAACCACCCCCACTCCAACCCCCCCCAGGAGTGAGGGGCCCCATGAGGGCCCGGGGCCCCATGGGGGCCCGGGGCCTAGCGTCCACTCACCGTCCGTGGGGGAGGTCTTCAGGCGGTGGCAGAGGCTCTCCGTGTCCGTGTACATCTCCTGGATCTTCTGCAGGGCCTCGGGCCCCCGCAGCTCCATGAGGTCCCGGAGGTCCTCCAGGGTCGCCCCGAAGTCTCCGGCGTGGTTCACCTCCACGCCGGAATCCACCGGGCTCGTCACGGCAGCCATGGTCGGATGAGGAGGGGGGGGGGGGCTTGGACTGTCTTTATCCCTCTAAAGGGGTCCCTATCGGGGGCGGAGAGGAGCGGGGGTCCTGGATGTGTGTGGTGGACACTCTGTGGGGTGGGGGTCAGATGTATCTTCTAATGCTCCCTAACGCTGGGGCTGCCCGTCTGTCTGGGGGTCTCTGCCGCGAGCCGACTCCGGGAGCATCTTCACCTCATGCCCTCGCTGTCGTCGGCAGGGACAGACGATGGAAGAACATCTGGGGCCAATGGGGGACTTTGTATTTCCTACGAGTCACTGATGAGATATCAAAGTGTGAAAGACACTTTTGCCTACACATTTACGTCGAATAAATTGTATCTTTGTATTAAATATGATCTAATGTGTCTTCTGTGTGGTTCTGTGAGGAGATCAAACCGTTCCATGGGGAACAGTTAAATGGTGGACTTTCATAGGAAGGTCTGGAGAGGGGAGGCTGTTCAATGAAGATGGAAACATCTAGAAGCTGTGAACAGAGACAGAGACGGTAGGAATGCTCATTAATGCCCTGAAGAAGTAAACGCTCTTTGTTGCGAAAGTAAAAAATATGACTTGTCTAGCTAGCACGTGAATAATGTGTCTTTATTTTGGGCTGAAGGTTGTGAAGCAAACAAATATTACTTTACCGGGGTAACATTTAAAATTTTGTAATTGCTGACTCTGCAATGAAGTGAGTTCAATCTTGTTCCATGCCCTCATTATTCATATTTATATAAAATTAACAGCTGACCAAATCTTGGTTGAAAGACAGACAGACAGTATAGATAAGATAGATTATTAGACGGACAGATCGACCGCCAGACAGACAGACAGACAGACAGACAGACAGACAGACAGATAGATAAAAAGATAGATAGATAGATAGATAGATAGATAGATAGATAGATAGATAGATAGATAGATAGATAGATAGATAGATAGATAGATAGATAGATAGATAGATAGATAGATAGATAGATAGATAGATAGATAGATGGACAGATAGACATACAGACAGACAGAAGGACAAATAGAAAGATGCATCGATAGGAAGGCCACAAAAAACTGACAGATACAGAAAGATAAAATGCTTTTGAACGCCGTGAATCGTGATGCCCAAATGAAACGAGCCAATCAGAAGCGAGAATCCCTTTCCGCCAGAGATCCGTGCTAGCGGCGCCTCGTCAGAGACACTAGAGTACTCCCCTGTCCTCCGGTCCACCCGTCGCACCGTACCGCAATTCCATGTATAATGAATGGTCAGAGGCAAAAACCTCCCGTGTCGATAATCAACACGGACGTGCAGCACCGAAGGAGCGGGAGGCGGTGCTGAGGAGGCGGGATAGCGGATGGATGCCCTTACTCTAACCTTCACGTAGCGCTGGTTAACCTTGGTCTCCACAACCCCACACCACACCGCCATCCCTCGCTCGATGACAGGGGATCTTCCTCCTCACGCACGGGGGCTGTTCTAGACTCGATATAATCGAAGATTTGTCCTTTTTTTAAATTGCAGAAATTCAACTAAGTGTGGGCTTTTCGAGGGGTTGTCGTGGGAACAGATTCCCACTCGACTCAAAGAGAACCAGACCCATCAGAATGCATCACACGTAGTGATTCTATACCGTCCAGGTCCAAACAGGTCGTCGTCTCCTCCGGGGCGGGAGAACAAGTTGTCGCGGGGTTCTGACGAGGGGGGGCCGGATTCTACTGCAAGGTTATTCCCCGAGACACCGGCTCCTCAACGTGAAAAAAATAAATAAATCTCTGCCAGAGAAGCCAGATAGGCATTACAGGCTAGTCCTATCGTCTAAATGCCCCTAGCCCCCCTTTCTATCATCCGGCCGAGAGCATAAAGCAACAGAGCACTGCGGGAGTGTGCAGGTTGAGTCCTCACTATGAGTTGTCATTTAAAGGAATTTATATAACCGCTAGAAAGAGGCCTGGTGGATGGAGCTTTATGGAGGAATGCTTTGAGCAGGAGGCTTTACAGCCCATCCGCACCACGGATCATAGCACGACAGGTTCATCTCTAACATGATGCCCGGGTTTTGTGCTGGCTGCTGCTGCAGCTGCTGCAATAGTAAGAATTATTATGATTATTATTATTACAATAATCATGATAATCTCAATAATTAAAATATAAAAATCGTATTAATCATAATCAAATGCAGGCTATGTGCTATTTAGGACAAACCTTGCAACACACCATGGAATTTTAAAGCGACAGAAACGAGAGTGAGGCTAGTCACTTTAAATACTCACCCGTCCAAGGACAGACGTGGGATATTATAACCAGCCTGGCTTGCCTTTAAATTCCGCTCACATCCGATAGCAACAACACACAAAAAAACGTGAGTATTTGCGTGTTTGTGAGGCGGACAAGCGAGCGAGGTCCCATCTGTTGTGGCCACAATGAACAGACTAGAGACACTGACTTTGGGATTCCTCTAATGCGGAAGGGAAACAGCCCGGCCAGATGTGAATGTGTTTGCATAAGATGATGATAGGGTTATTGTAGACCCGGCGGCAGCAGGCATCCTCCTGTAGCCTACATATACCCTCTCTTCCTCTTGTTTTTTTTTGTCACAACATTCGCCGATTTTGTTTTAATTTATTGCAATGTTTTCGCCCCGTCAAAGCAGCACAGACATTATCAGCAGATCATACCCTGAAGAAAAGGTGTGCTCATATTATGAGTCTACATGCTTAGCAAAAAAAAAGATGCTGCGCTTACCGCACCCGTCCAGTGATGGCAACGCTAACATGGATCTGCTCTGCGACGGATGTGAGGGGGAGGGGTCGACAGCACTGAGCCGCTGCTGCGCTTGCGGATCTCTCACGGAGTTGCGAGCTGATCCTCTCTCTCTCTTTATCTCTCTCTCCCCTCTCTCGCTCCCCTCTCTATCTCGCACTTTCTCTCTCTTTTCTCTCTCCTCTCTCCCTTCTCTGTCCCCTCTCTCTCGATCTCTCTCTCTCCCCCCTCTTTTGCTCTCCTCTCTTCCTCTCTCTCGCTCTCTCCCACCTCTCGCTCTCTCTCCCCTCTCACTCTCTCTCTCCCCCCTTTCTCTCTCTCTCCCCCCTCTCTCCTCACCCCTATCTCTCTCTCCTCTCACCAATCTCTCTCTCCCCTCGCTCTCTTCTCTCCCCTATCTCTCGCTCCCCTCTCCCTCTGTCTCGATCTCCCCCCTCTCTTTCTCCCACCTCTCTCTCCTCTTGATCTCTCTCCCTCCTCTCTCCATATCTCTCTCCTCTCTTGCTCTCCCCTCTTTTGCTCTCTTGTCTTCCTCTCGCCCCTCTCTCTCTCTCCCCCCCCCTCTCTCTTTCCTCCCCCCCCCCCCTCTCCCCTCTCCCTCCCTCCCTCTCTCCCCCTCTCTCCCCTCTCCCCCCTCTCTCTCCCCTCTCTCTCCCCCCTCTCTCTCTTCCCTCGGCCCCCCCTCTCCCCTTTCTCCCCTCTCTCTCCCCTCTCCCCCCTCTCTCTCTCTCTCCCCTCCCCTTTCTCTCTCCCTCTCTGCAGCACCTCCCTTGGCTAGACTTCACTGTACAATGACGTCCGCCGCGCTCTCTGCCGTTCACACACGAGTGCACGGCAGAGCTTTTATAGTGTGTGTATTATTCATTCATTCAAATGTAAGCTGGGGATGACACCGCTGGTTACCAAGGAGGACGAGAGGGAATGTAGGTGGAATTTAAATGCCTCATCACGTTGAGGCTCCCTCCACCTTCCAGTGACTGCCCTGTGGGCTGTTCTAAGCCCAACGAGGGACCAGGCGGGGCATCCTATAGCCTACTAGGTGTGGAACACAGAGCCTTCTTAGTTACTCAGAACATCCACACCACAGGACAGAGAAACAGGCCTGTGTGGAGCAGAGGTTCTACCAACACATGCAGTCCCCTTCTGACGGTGGTCTTCAGAACAATGTGAAATTAGAGCTTGTATAATAATGTATAATATTATATTATTTTTTAATATATTATATTAATTATTAATATTATATAATATTAATGTATAATAACCCAGAGATATGGAGATGTCTTGATATATGAAGGGATCATGGATGGATGGATGGATGGATGGTTGGATGGATGGAGGGGTGAATGGATGGGTGGAGGGGTGAATGGATGGATGGATGGATGGATGGATCGAGGGGTGGATGTAGGGGTGAAAGAATGGAGGGGTGAAAGGATGGATGGATGCATGGATGAAGGGGTGAATGGGTGGAGGGTGAATGGGTGGGTGGAGGGGTGAATGTAGGGATGGATGATGCGTTCTAACAGTGTGCTGTTGAGTGTGTTGGATGCACCTGGTGTAAATCACTCTTTTCTTTACACCAGACCGATGGGAGTGAGTAAATGATAACGTGACAGCATGCGCCATAAGAGACAACCTCTTCCTTACTACATTCTACATGTCAAGGTAATGTGTGGACGCCTGCGCCTGTGGTCTATAGTAGATTGTAAGATATGACTTATATTGTGATTGTGATTAGATGTGTCAAAAGTCTAAAGTGACTCAAAGGTAGATCCCCTGTGTCGAAACAAGTAATCAACTAATCTTCGCCCAACCAAGACTTTGAGAACTACAGACCTAAGTCTAGTTTGAATAGGTTAATAGCCTATTATACTGTGGTTTATTATGTGAATAGCAAATCACATCCAAATCCAAGTTTTATTTTTCAACTTTGCTATACCACTACTGTATTTACACCTAAAATTAAATCACTTTTTCGAGCTTTAATTCACGTAGTTTCCTCTCGTTTTTTTTGCATTCAAGCGTTCCACCATTTAAGATCGTAAAGCAACCGGAATGCCTCTATAACGTAGCCTACAGTACTGCAGTATAGCAATTATGGACATAACCTATAGCCCATTCGAAATAAAGTAGACCACTTTGTTTACGGCATGTCCAAGGTCAGGAATTATATTGGAACACGTGTTGTAGATTATTTCGTTATGTCAGATATATGCCAAAGTTCACAGGAGTTTTTCATCAAATTTCGAAGAAAGGGGTCCAGAGAACACCTAACCACCCAACTAACCAGAGCCGAGGCCGACATAGGGGTCCCACGGCCATTACCGACGCACTGGAGCAGAGAAGTGGCTCCTCCAACTCGACTTGAACTAGTATCACGTCTTACGAGACGACCATAAGGTAAGTCCTCAATATATGCATGTGCTCACTGCTCGCTTCAACAATATATGGACGAGTGTCGTTCTACAAATACCTTAATACAATGGAGACGGAATGATTTTGTCGAACTGTTACGAAAACGTTAGCACTTTTTAATTCGTATATGCCATTGTTAATATCATATGATCCAATAGGGAACATTCAAAGAAGGGTTATTAGGTTACAGTTTGCACTGATGCATGTTCAACTGACACGACCAGTGGGTTACCTGCTTCGACCATTATTCTTCCCCGCACGCTCGCAGTAGATCTATAATCAACAGGCTGCTAACCTTCTGTACTCAATGTTTCTGCTGCAGCAATGTTTGCAGGTTGCGTCTACCGGCATTGTTTTGTTGTTTTTCATTGTTTACCAAAATGCAAGATGTGATGACTGATGGTCATAACAAGGTTTGTGATTCCAGCATCACAACATTAAAGGTTAGGTCTTTAATAATTAATTTTAATTAACATGTATGGATTTTTCTTCAACTTTCGGATTCAAATCAAATAATTAAAATATTCAACATGTCAGTCGTTTCCCGTCGTCATTCAATGCATTGACATGCAGTTCACTTATTTAAGCCGATAATCTTTCTAAACTACTTCTTTCGTCCACAGACGAAACATGACACCGAGGGGCGCTACTGCTGGCCTTCTGCCGCTGCTGCTGGCCGCCGCGCTGTGGAGCCTCCCACCAACGCGAGGCGGTAATATCCTGGTGTATCCACTGGATGGCAGTCACTGGCTGAACATGAACATCCTGTTGAAGGAGCTGCACGAGAGGGGCCACGCCATCAGTGTGGTGCGCTCCTCCTCCAGCTGGTACATCTCAGAGGACGCTCCCCACTACACCTCCATCACGGTGCCCGTCAGCACGGCCTGCAACCTGGAGGACCCCCAGTACATGGCCTCCTTCCTGAAGAGGAACCTGGAGCTGTGGACCCACCAGCGCTCCCTGACCTCCTTCATCGCCCTCCAGCGGGAGGCCATCTCCCTGCTGGACGGGGCCCATCGGGCCAGCGCCCGTCTGGCCCGCCGGGTTCTGGAGGACCAGGAGCTGGTGGGCCGCCTGAAGGCCTCCCGCTTCGACATGATGCTGACCGACCCGGGCTTCGCCGGAGGGGTGGTGGTGGGGAGGTACCTGGGGCTCCCCCTGGTGCTCAACGTGCGCTGGATCACCAACGGAGAAGGCCACTTCGCCATCGCGCCGTCCCCTCTGTCCTACGTGCCGACTCTCGGCTCCCTGGTCTCGGACCGGATGAGCTTGGCGGACAAGCTGAAGAACGTTGTGCACTACGGCATCTCGCAGTACGTCGACCACGTCACCGTGAGGCCGCTCTACCGCAGCTTGTGTGAAGACTTCCTGGATCCGAGCGCCAACATCTACTCCCTGATCCAAGGGGCCGACCTGTGGCTCATGAGGGTGGACTTTGTGTTCGAGTTCCCCCGGCCGACCATGCCCAACGTGGTCTACATTGGGGGGTTCCAGTGCAAGCCGTCCCACCCCTTGAGCGCGGAGCTGGAGGCCTTTGTCCAAAGCTCCGGGGACCACGGCGTGGTCATCATGTCCCTGGGCACCCTGCTCGGCAGCCTTCTCCCGGAGACGTCCGAGGTGGTGGCCGCCGCCTTCGCCCGCCTTCCCCAGAAGGTGGTGTGGAGGCACCTGGGGCCGAAGCCCTCCACGCTGGGCAACAACACGCTGATCGTGGACTGGCTCCCGCAGAACGACCTGCTGGGACACCCCCGGACCAGGGCCTTCGTCACACACGGGGGCACAAACGGCGTGTACGAGGCCATCTACCACGGGGTGCCCATGCTGGGCCTGCCGCTCATCTTCGACCAGTTCGACAACATGGTGCGCCTGGAGGCCAGGGGCGTGGCCAAGGTGCTGGACGTCACCCGATTGGACGCCGACTCCTTCGCCGAGGCTCTGCGAGAACTTTTGGATGAGAAGCAGAAGTACAACAGGAACATGGTGCAGATGTCCCGCCTGCACCACGACCAGCCCATCAAGCCCTTGGATCTAGCCGTGTTCTGGTCAGAGTTTGTGATGAGGCATAAAGGCGCATCCCATCTACGCACAGAGTCCTATAACATGCCCTGGTACTCATACCACAGCCTGGACGTCATGTTGTTTCTACTCTGTGTGCTGGTGGTTCTCCTGATGGTGTTCTTTACATGTTGCAAAGTTCTATTTAGACTGGTCGCAGGTAAAAGAAAATTAAAACAGAGTTAATCTTAATCAATTACTGCCGTCAAGGTTTGAGTATACATTATTTTATTGATCTTTAACAAATCGATTTGTACAGACAAAATGTACCAGTCAACTATAACCATGTAAATATTCACGTTTTAGCACATATCTGTTTCTTGGTAGACACAAATAAAAGGAAAACAATGAGAATGTCATAGGTTGAAGTGGGCACATCTGCCTTGGCTTATTGAAGGGGACCATGGGGTTTTCTACAGTTGAGGGAGCTTTCAATTAACATTACATGGAATTGAAAGTAATGGAAACATTTATTTTTTGTGCGCCTTCAGTTCATTATTGGCCAGTCACTTTAGAGTGGTACCCCCCCCCCCCCCCACACCCTTCATCTGAACAGAACAATTGGAACAGCGACCAATTAAAAACAAGGACCAAATCCAGCTCAACCATTTTCGATTTGCCTAAATTGCCAGCCACACAGGAGGACTAATGGACCTCAGAACATCTTGCATGCAAGTGTTAAGTGTAAAGAAGAAAGATGCGTAAAACTATACAAAAGACATAATCAGAAGATAAAGCCACCTATATAATAGATACTAGTTCATAACCACTGGAATCCACTGGGAAAAGCATCAACCTTGGCCTAAACAATTCACAGTAACAATGGCCTTGTAATCTTAAGGCGTCTTCTGATAATTCACTTATTAGATAATGATGAGCGAGCCATATCATACAAAAAAAATAAGATTAATTTTGTGTGAGAAATGACCATTTAGATGGGTGCAAAAACAAGGAGATGCTAGGAGACATAAGGGCCAAGACCGGTGGGGTGGATGGCACATACATGCTATGGTTATTGAGGACATGTCACAACCTGCAGCCAAGGGCCAAATCCACCGAGCCGCCATCTTAGTTCCGTCTTGGTTCTAAACTCTAGCTGGGATGTAACTGATGGCCGCCAGGTGAAGAAAGCCCAGTGAACAAAGAACAGTAAGATTAAATCAAGAACAGGAAGAGATGCAGATCGATAAAAATCTCCCTCAACTGGTAAACCAACACTCAGAGCATCCATTATATTCTAAATACGTCACCCATGAAACCCTCATTTAGATTGTGAATATAATTTGCTTGCTAATGCAGCAAATATGTGTACAGTATTATGTGGTCTGAATTTATTCCACCTGACTATTGTAAAAGACTGATTGTGGAGGAATGGTCAAATTTGAATGCTTGGTCCTTTATATCTGCAAGTAAATCAATGTAGATATCGGCATGTATCACTTTACCACATCCAATCCCTGTCTGTGCATTAATCATACGCCTGTATCGGCCCAGCCTCATTGGTTAACAAACCCAAAAACCTTCTTTCTCTGTTGAGTGTTGACGTCATTGAAGAGCAGAGCTCCAGAGGGATTCGTTACGCCGAGTGTCGTCAAACCTCCGAGACAAACAGGTGGAGATCAACATGGTTTTATTCTGCACACATACCAAACCAAAACACCTCCCTAATACTGTCATTGCATTAAATGAAAATCCACTTTCTAAAACAACATTAAAATAAATCTTTGTTTTGGTACATTAGCATCGGAGGCGAACTTAAACATTTGTAAATGTGGTATAAAGGACAGACTTGTTTGATCAGACTGGGACTATGACCAGTCAGTGGACCCGCGGTTTACATTTGAACGTTGTTCGGTATTACAAAAAACGTCTGTTAGCGTCCAAATATCGGGATTTCTGAATCGAGATTTAAACGGTGACAATTATTTAAATTGCAAGAGAGAAAAGCTTACATCTGATGGATCAAGATAGTAGTTTGTTGGCAGCATTTCTGTGTGTTGAAAATAAAATGTAGCTACGCGCTCAAGTTATATTACAATTTAAGATGATCAATCCGTTCTCCAAAGCAAGCCTACGAAATACAGACCGATAGTGGAGCTCTACAGTGCCTTGCAAAAGTATTCAGCCCCCTTGGCTTTTTACCTATTTTGTTACATGACAGCCTTTAGTTCAATATTTTTTTAATCTGAATTTTATGTGATGGATCAGAAGCCAATAGTCTAAGTTGGTGAAGTGAAATGAGAAAAATATATACATAAAACTATTTTTTAGAAATTAAAAACTGAAATTTGGCATGTGCATATGTATTCACCCCCTTTGTTATGACACCCATAAAAAGCTCTGGTGCAACCAATTACCTTCAGAAGTCACAGAATTAGTGAAATGACGTCTACCTGTGTGCAATCTAATGTGTCACATGATCTGTCAGTACATATATTTACATATATACACATTTTTTGAAAGGCCCCAGAGGCTGCAACACCTAAACAAGAGGCACCACTAACCAAACACTGCCATGAAGACCAAGGAACTCTCCAAACAAGTCAGGGACAATGTTGTTGAGAAGAACAAGTCAGGGTTAGGTTATAAGAAAATATCCAAATCTTTGATGATCCCCAGGAGCACCATCAAATCTATCATAACCAAATGGAAAGAACATGGAACAACAGCAAACCTGCCAAGAGACGGCCGCCCACCAAAACTCACGGACAGGGCAAGGAGGGCATTAATAAGAGAGGCAGCACAGAGACCTAAGGTAACCCTGGAGGAGCTGCAGAGTTCCACAGCAGAGACTGGAGTATCTGTAGATAGGACAACAATAAGCTGTACGCTCCATAGAGTTGGGCTTTATGGCAGAGTGGCCAGAAAAAAGCCATTACTTTCAGCAGAAAACAAAATGGCACGTTTTGAGTTTGCGAAAAGGCATGTGGGAGACTCCCAAAATGTATGGAGGAAGGTGCTCTGGTCTGATGAGACTAAAATTGAACTTTTTGGCCATCAAAGAAAACGCTATGTCTGGCGCAAACCCAACACATCGCATCACCCAAAGAACACAATCCCCACAGTGAAACATGGTGGTGGCAGCATCATGCTGTGGGGATGTTTTTCAGCAGCCAGGACTGGGAAACTGGTCAGAGTTGAGGGAAAGATGGATGGTGCTGAATACAGGGATGTTCTTGAGCAAAACCTGTACCACTCTGTGCGTGATTTGAGGCTAGGACGGAAGTTCACCTTCCAGCAGGACAATGACCCCAAACACACTGCAAAAGCAACACTTGAGTGGTTTAAGGGGAAACATGTAAATGTGTTGGAATGGCCTAGTCAAAGCCCAGACCTCAATCCAATAGAAAATCTGTGGTCAGACTTAAAGATTGCTGTTCACAAGCGCAAACCATCCAACTTGAAGGAGCTGGAGCAGTTTTGCAAGGAGGAATGGGCAAAAATCCCAGTGGTAAGATGTGGCAAGCTCATAGAGACTTATCCAAAGCGACTTGGAGCTGTGATCGCCGCAAAAGGTGGCTCTACAAAGTATTGACTTTAGGGGGGTGAATAGTTATGCACATTGACTTTTTCACATTGTCATTTTGTCCTATTTGTTGTTTGCTTCACAATAAAAAAAAAAAACATCTTCAAAGTTGTAGGCATGTTCTGTAAAATAAATTATGCAAATCCTCAAACAATCCATGTTAATTCCAGGTTGTGAGGCAACAAAACACGAAAAATGCCAAGGGGGGTGAATACTTTTGCAAGGCACTGTATGCTTTTTTTCCATCCTCAATGCAAGAATTCCTTCGATGTATCTGTTATGTCTAATTGAGTGTCACACACACACACACACACACACACACACACACACACACACACACACACACACACAACAAATTTGACATTTTGGCCACTTGTGAGCACATTATGAAATAATGGGGAAATGGGGAGGAGGAGATACCGAGTAGTTAGGTCAGATGACGTCGAAAAATTAGCTAACCATAAAATCAGCTAAAAGGTAATGAGATCTACACAGACGAGAAAAAAAAAACAAGTACAAAATGTGGTGCTAGTCGGCTCCACGTTTGGCAGGAATAGAACAATGTGAATAAGCGGGTAAGCAGGTGCCTACTCCATTCCAGACTAGACAGTAAACCTCCAATCAAACCTGACTGCACTTCATACAACAACGCAAAGAAGAGGATCCACAAAAGATGGCAGTAGTATTTACAAGAAGGTACTACTACTCCAGACGTGACTTGTAGACACTGACGGCCGCCGTATGTAAGGTGTCAGGGCCGTCAGCAGGCCGTCGTTCTCAGTGATAAATACGGAGCGGACAGTTGCTTTCTTTCCTTCATTTGTATTCCAACACCGAAGTTTCTATATCGGCCGTCCTGGTTGCCGCGGTAACGAAACGATGTTAACCTGGATGCGCTGTTCGCCGTTCCCATTGTCGTCCTGTGTGGCGTTCTTTGCTCGACCTTTGACCTCAGCGGAAACACAACAGCGCCGTCCTAATGGAGTCTCTCGCTCTCCTCCCTAGCCCCCGTCATCGAGTTGCACCGCCCAACGTCTGGTCTGGAGCCCCCCTGGGAAGGGGGCGGGCGCTCACGGAGATCCCCCCCGCTCACCCACACCCCGACCCAAACTACTGCGTCCCGCGACGAGCTTCCTCCAGTCTAGGGCTCCTTCCCGGCCCCGCCCGCCCCTGCCACCAGGTTCCTCAGCAGCTTGCGGCGGCCAGCCTGGTAGTCCTCCTCGTCCACGTTCACCAGCAGCTTGATGGCCTCGTGGCCCACCGCTTGCTTCAGGGAGTCCGTGATGAACACGCCCTTCAGCGCCTCCAGCAGCGAGCCGTTGATGTAGTCCCTCCAGAAGGCGTCCAGGTAGGTGAGCTCAGAGAACTTGATGTCACAGATGATGGAGCCCAGGTCTCGGGACTTCAGGATGGTGTTGGCCTGGTTGAAGCGCTCGAACTGCCGCTCCAGCGCCTCCTGCTTGTTGGAGAACACGTTGCCCTGCAGCGCTGACTCGTGCTGGCAGTACTCGGCCCGCACCCGCAGGCGGATATCTGCAACAGGACAGCCTCGGGTTAGGGTTAGGGTTAGGGCTAGGGTTAGGGTTAGGGTTAGGGTTAGGTCGACCTCTGGGTTTGGGTTAGGGTTAGGTCGACCTCTGGGTTAGGGTTAGGTCGGACCTATGGGTTAGGGTTAGGTCAAACCTCTGGACTACATGCGTTAAAACTCCCATTGTAAATAGCTCTGTGGTTAGGATCTCAAACGGTGCAATAGGTCCTTAGAACCTGGAAAAGGTTATTTTGGTATAACTTGCTTTATTAACTTATATGTAAACAGACTAGCAGTCCTTAGTATTAGGGTTAGGGTTAGGTAAACAGACTAGTAGTCCTTAGTGTTAGGGTTATGTAAACAGACTAGTAGTCCTTAGTGTTAGGGTTAGGTAAACAGACTAGTAGTCCTTAGGGTTAGGGTTAGGTAAACAGACAGTAGTCCTTAGGGTTAGGTAAACAGACTAGTAGTCCTTAGTGTTAGGGTTAGGTAAACAGACTAGTAGTCCTTAGTGTTAGGGTTAGGTAAACAGACTAGTAGTCCTTAGGGTTAGGGTTAGGGCTCTGTTCACCACAGGTCTGCTTTTCCCTGCACTCGGCCGTAGAGTGGCTCCTCTTCCTCTTGCGGCTAGAAGTGGGAGGGGCTGGCTTGGTCTGGGGCGTGCCCACCTGTCGCCCCGACGGGGAGCAGCAAATCACGGGCTGAGTTCCTGAGGAAGGGGCGGGACATGAGAATGAGGTTTCTGGGCTTTATGATGGAGATACACTATGGAATAATGTTACTCCAGAACCACAATATTAATGGTTAACATATTGATTTTACGAAGGCTACCTTTGTAGTCTTCCAAACATCAGTATTAACGAGATCTACATCGCGGAAGTGGCAATGTGGAACTCGTTTATATTGATGTTAAACAAAACATGAACTTTGAGAGGAAGACTTTGAGAAGAGTAGGTTGACCTTCTCCCAACAATAACAAATGGTAAACAAAAGATTCCCATCAGCTTCCCTATAATTCACACCAATGACAGGACTCCTTGAAGGACATGCTCAAGGTGGTCTTTGTTCAGAGGAACAATGTGTTGATGAATAAATATGAAGGCTAGATTGATGCTGGCAAGCGGAACGCTCCGTGACTCTCCCGTGGTAGCCCACCCCACCAATGCTAAGCTAGCCTCTTCTAGATTGACACAGCATTGGGGAAAGGAGTGAAAACATCGTCTCTTGGGAACCACACCTGCATGTTTCCATGCATAATACATGATTGTATGCACATGCCAACCGCACACCCACCTGTATTTCTGTGAGGCATATGATCCAGTCCCTGAGCCGCGCCCCGAGGGGAGACGTATCGCACAGAGGTCTCCTCCAGGTACTTATCCACTGGGTCCGGACACACTGGGGACACAAGGAGAGCCAGGCTGGTTAGGGCTGTTCCATTCCACCCCCGAGGCATCCAGCAGGTGCTCTCATCCAGAGCGTGGATTTAGATGCATGTCATCCAGGAGCAGGTAGGGGTTATGCCGGCATCAGACTACATATCATTTTGGTCTTTCACCATTGTTGCCATGTCACATTAGCCGATTATTGCAGCGTGAAAGGTGCCTGTAGTTTGGCCTTGAGACAAGGCACACTACACGTTTGGCCTTGAGCCATTCAGTTTTCCTGACCTAGGGTAAGATTTTCACTCTGGAGGGTGGTTTCACTTTTTTTTGCGTTTTTAAGCCCCTAAAATGCTGTCGCCGTCTAAACGAAAGGCACATCTGATAACATTTTTTGTCATTTTCACATGCAAGCGTCATTGAAGTTCACCTGGGATCAGGGAGATAGGGGACGGAGTTTGAGACACGATCAACCATGCTGTTGGAAGCATTGGCATCAGTTTACAAGTTGAAGTTGACAAGTTGTCTGACAATGTGAAATCGGTCGAGGATTCCTACATGCCGTGCTAGACTTTCGGGCGTCTCGGATGAATCCTCACAGCTTTTTGACCATGTCACATGTTAAAAAGCCTGATTGATGTTTCCCACCATCATAAACAACAGTGACACTGCAAGCTTGTCTGTGGCAGCAAAATCCTGCTGAAAACAGGCTGGGCATTTGGCGTCACTTATTCGCTTCAAATACTTTTTCTTTTCAAAACTTGGGAATTAATACGGGCCGGTACCGAGCGGTTGAAAACTATTTTCTGTTGGGGTGTCCTTTGTCTGCCTTGGGCACCTTCGTTAGATTACTCAATATGACTGTGGCAGTAATGTTTTACACCCCGCCATGACGCAAGTGTAAACGCGAGCAGCATAGCTGCATGCCTGCTTTCAGCGCGTCATTTTTATTTGGTTATAATAATACGGAATCATGTTTAAATAGTTGTTGTTGGTATAAAGACTTGTACATAACGAATTGTTTGCATGATAAAATACTTTGAAGTCACAATGAGGGTGACCCACAATAGTACACCCTGTTATATAATCTGCAATCGTTGGAATCCATTTTGACATTCACAGGCATACCTAGATGCTGCTTCTCTGTCCTATGAAGGTCAGAGTTACGGTTCTGCACTACAGACGATCACTCCATTACTCATCTAGCTATAGTTAGGGTAGCTACTGATCTGGTCTTTACGTGCATCCAATGACGGGTGGGATGTCTCCTGATACAAAACGAGACCAAGCATCGAAAAACGGGAACCGTGGATCATGTCAACAGAAGAACAGTTCCTTTTACTGTTGCCTAAAAGCGTTTGGCAATAATCTAAAATGACCCTTATTTCTAGTTTGCGTCAGCTTTTACCACCACTGTTTGCCCATTCAGCATCTACCGCACTCTGATGTCTCTGTCCCTTTAGAGGGGTGAGGCTGGTGTCATTGAATGGCCTCAAAGCCCCTTGAGACTGTAACTGGAGCCCCTTGAGACTGTAACTGGGGCCCCTTGAGACTGTAACTGGAGCCCCTTGAGACTAACTGGAACCCCTTGAGACTGTCACTGGAGCCCCTTGAGACTGTCACTGGAGCCCCTTGAGACTGTAACTGGAGCCCCTTGAGACTGTAACTGGAGCCCCTTGAGACTAACTGGAACCCCTTGAGACTGTAACTGGAGCCCCTTGAGACTGTCACTGGAGCCCCTTGAGACTGTAACTGGAGCCCCTTGAGACTGTAACTGGAGTCCCTTGAGACTGTAACTGGGCCCCTTGAGACTGTAACTGGGCCCCTTGAGACTGTAACTGGAGTCCCTTGAGACTGTAACTGGGCCCCTTGAGACTGTAACTGGGCCCCTTGAGACTGTAACTGGGCCCCTTGAGACTGTAACGGGAGCCATTCAAACACAATTTACCTGACCACTAAAACATAAACCAAAGCAGAGGTTGACTCAGGCCAACAAGGGGCACAGTCAGGGGTCAGGGGTCACAGTCAGGGGTCCCAGTCAGGGTTAGGGGTCCCAGTCAGGGTTAGGGGTCCCACTCAGGGTTAGGGGTCCCACTCAGGGTCAGGGGTCACTCACCGGCCTGCCTCTTGCGTAGCGTGACGTACGGCAGCAGGTCGTGCCGTGTTATAATCCGCAGCAGCTGCAGAACGTGCCGGAAGTTGGTCTCGTCGCAGCGGCCCTGGCGCTCCAGGGCCAACAGGAAGTCCCGCCCGCTGCGGATGCCGCCGCGCTCGTACTCATCGATGACGTCCACGAACAGGAAGCTCAGCACGCGCACGTCGCGGTGCGTGAGCTGGGCGCCCACGATGTCGAACATGCGGTGCAGCGAGTACAGCCCGTAGGAGCCGTCCGCCGCCTCCTCCGGCCACGGCTCCAAGGTGCCGGCCGCCGGCCGCCGCAAAGAGGCGGAGCCAGTGTGCGAGCAGGAGGGGGCGGGGGGGGCGAGTCTGTCGGAGCCCGTGCGTCTGTCCGTCGGCGGGCGCTGGGGGAGGGGCTGGGGGGCGGGGCTGGAGTCCAGGGGGTGGGCGTGGTGGAGGTTGGGGGCGTTGGAGCTGGGCGGGGCGATGGGGGCGGCGCTGACGTTGGCGTTGGGGAGGGGAGGCTGCTGTGATGTCATCGCAGGGGGAGGTGAAGGGGAGGGACGCTGGAGTCCCTGTCGCTAGCGGACCGGTCCACTCCTGCAGAAGAGCCACTGTGTGCCAGAAAAATACATAAGAAGAGGCTGAACGGATGGATACATTAACTGCACTTGTTGTCATGTAGTACCATAAGAGACCTATTTGTTATTCATACACTCGCGATAAAATAGTCAGGCATCGTTTGCACTTGGTGAACATAACTGCTGATGCTATAGTTTTGTTACACACAAATGTTCCTAAACGTGATTCAGTAAGTAGCGTGATACTAATACGACAGGGGAATCCTTCACTAGCCTGCATTTGTATAGCTGTTAACCATTAATTCATTAAACACAGCGATTAACACACATTAACATAGCAGTAGCAGCAAAAGCAGGTCAAATGAGACGCATATCTGACATTTGGTTTAGGTTTTCCATTAGAAACCCGGATCGTCGACTTCTCTTACGGCGTTATTTCAGAAAGCCCACAGCACCTGGCATTAGCACTGACATTCACATGACACAGTGAGAATAATGAGCCATGCTGCGTACACAAAGCTAGCCAGTATATACAGCTAACGCTCACGGCTACCATCACTAGCTAAAAGCTAGCATCAGAGACACACCGAGACGGGTTACCAGTAACGAGAGACGGGTTACCAGTAACGAGAGACGGGTAACCACTAACGAGAGACGGGTTACCAGTAACGCTCGTCGCTTGGTGCAGGTAACAGTCGCCGAAAATTTGATTTGGTGAGGGTCCCTTTACAAACACCCCTGTCCGGCTTTCCTGGAGGACTCTGCGACTACACTATGGTCGGATCCCTGTGGGCTGCGTGATGGTTTGTTGTGGCTCCGTTAGCCTCCGCTAGCCGAGAGCTAAGAGCCTTCGGAAGAGAAGCTGCTCTGTGTCCTCGTTACCTCGGGTCTCCTTCTACTCTCCAACACGGCTCAGGGAACCAGGCATCGGATGAGCTCTGTTGCGGTCCCGTGTCGCAAAGGTGTCCCCGTCCTAGAAGAATGGTCCTGTTTAACGGGGATGTGGTTCATGATACGGGGGTCGGGAGTAACATGCCCATTTTCGTTATTCAGCTAAAATGAAAGAACTTCCAGGGTCATGGTGCAGTCCATATCCGGATGATGTTCGGCGTTTAACCGACAGAGGGCAACGTAAAGATTTATTTTCGATCAATTCAAAAACAATGCGACTTTGAAATAAAGAAATGTCTGTTACAGACATCCAAGTCCTATTGAAATGTTTCAGAATATTGTGTTTTTTTCATTAAAACTACTTAAAAACAGCTGCATCCTGGTTGTTCACTTGCAGATTGTCGAGTCAGCTCTCCGGCCAGGGACTGAAAACGCCTCGCAGGATACCGGCAGAGCCACGCTGGGTCATATCCCCCCGGTGTAGGCTATCACCACCGCACATCGAACCCAAACCCCAGCCATTAACTGCTTTAAAGAACGAAACAAACATGGTTTGGCAATGTCCCGACACTAACGTTACACTAAATTGGCTTGGATGATAATTCGTAACATAGGATTAATCTCTACGTAGACTGAGTCCTACTACAAGAAAAAGCTAAAAACACATAGCCTAGGCCTCCAATAAGTGACATTGTTTTTAATTTTGGGAAGTATTTATTGGCATTACATAAAATAATTTATTACAAATGTCACGTTTTCATTTTCAAGTAGGCCCAAGTTGAAAGTGAACGATTAATTGTGGTTGTCCTGTTACTTGATGAATTCAAAGTAAATAAAAAAACGGTAAATCTGAATAACTTCACCCTATTCTGGAAAGCTATACATTTACCCAAATTAGAATATTATACTGCTTTAATCTTTATAACATTGTGTCTGTAGTCATTGGGAATGTTGATTGTTTTCTTCGAATTCACATGCAGATGTTATTCCGTTTGTTTCGTTATTCGACAGTTAGAATTTGAATAGTTCTCGTGAAATATCGGCGGACATGACGATGTCATCAAACTTTTCCGTTGCTACCTCACACTCTTTGTCCTTGGCACGTCCAGGAAGCTGTCCAGGAATATAAATAAATAATAAAGTAGAAAGAATAACACAATATGTTGAACAGGCATAGAGCAAAGTAGTCTACATACCATGTAGATGGTGTATATAATAATTATAATGATCAAAATATACAAATAAACAAATTTAGAAATTGATATTCTGAAATCTTGTAAAATTAAGAATTTGTCTATGCTTAATGAATTCCATAACAGAATCGCTAGTACGCCTACCTGGTTACACACAGCCTGTCCATAGCGCACATAGGTGGCGAAGTGTTCACAGTTGAAGGTGAACAGATCGTAACCAAACTGTTTGTCCAGCAGCACGTCGAGGCGCTCTCTCATCTTCTTTACGGAGGACGGCTTGCCGGCGTGGACGTTGTTTCCGATGGTGATGCGCGCTCCCTTCGGCACCGTCACCTGGGCCAGCGGCACTCTGCGGATCTTCGTTGCTCCCAGGAGCAGGTCCCCGCACACGGGGAAGGCCGCTTGCAAATAGCCGCTGACTTTGGTCATCAGTTTGCTTTGGTCTAATGAATGAACACAACTATCAGGTAACAATAGAACGATTGCTTTGGTCTAATGAACGAACACAACTATCAGGTAACAATAGAACGATTGCTTTGGTCTAATGAACGAACACAACTATCAGGTAACAATAGAACGATTGCTTTGGTCTAATGAACAAACACAACTATCTGGTAACAATACAAAGAATAAAAAACATGCAATAAATGCCAAAGGTTAAAAGAAATAGCAAATCTTGAAGGGCTATATTGATGTATCGGCATATGTCAAGGTGCTTCGGTTTTAAACTAAAATAATTTCACATTTCAGAAGGAGTAGAGATCCAAAAGACTAACTGGTCTATAAACAGTAGCACTTTTAAGTTTGAGTTTAATTATTCAGCTATGAAAAACCGACTGGTAAATATTACAGAAATTACAAATAACTAAAGTGTAAGGTATATAGATTTAATTAAAAACTGAATGAAAATTGACCAATCAACAGTAGCAGCAATGAATAATTGCGCTGCACGATCATCGATGGATTTCTACCAACAGATGGCAGCAAACAATGTTATGTCTTTCTATTCACACCTGAATGGGAGGAAAGTCATTGTTCAAAAACACCAGATAAGTAAATTGTACTACGTAATTAATTACAGGTCATCAGTATGGTGTATATGTTACCTACTGTAAGCAATTCTCACCTGCGACAGCGAAATGAATGACAAATCCGTCTTCAGCGTAAACTCCCCAGTGTGAATATCCAATGGGATATACAAATTCTATCAAATCTCCAAACTGGGCTGTGGACACAATCTCTTCGATCTGTGTCCATAAACAAAAACAAATGTGTGTAACTAATGGATGTGAACAATAAAAAGCAACCGATATCACTCAAAGCTCCACCCTGCCCACCGCGCCTATCCAGTTTCCAACAGGTTCAGCTGCATAACTCCAGCCCATGCCTGACAGTCACAGGATGCGTTTCACTCTCCTTCAATAGTTGTAGGCTACTTGTATTTTAATGGTAGTCCTAAAGATTTTTGAACACCAATAAGAAGAAATGTAATTTTATTGCAGTCTCATTTTAGAGAGTGCCAATCGTTACAACGGAGATAGATCCAAGCAATTGGATTTTACCAGGAGATTAAAATAGATTTGAAGCGATTTACCAAGATGTTTTACATCGATCGATATTTTTCCATGCCATCCACGAAGTTCATACTATTTACTTAACCTATATCGTCCATCATTTTAGGCCTATCATTTTGTTATGAACCCATTGGCATTTTACTAAATTTATTTTACTTTGTCCTCCGTTCAAGTTGATTGTTAACTAGAATTTAAATTATCATATACAACTTAATGAGACAAATGTAAATTAATCAGATTTAACATAGACTCATCTAATCCATCAAGTAGATCTGTCACACTAAACGGTTGGTGCAGGTAATGATCAAACAGGTGTCTTTTAAAGTTTGATTCTTACCTGTGACTGAATGTCCATTGTAGACTCTTCTGCCAAGTTCTTGTTTTTGCCAACTCCTCTAATGGTAATCTTCTATAAAGGGCGGGTCCCTTACCAAACGAGTTTCCGCGACCAAACTAGTTTTCTACTGAGGAACATTCCCTGAGCATGCTATCATCCTAATGCTAGCAATTTAATCATTCACAAGTCAGCTTCAAAGCGGCTCCGTGATCGCGTTTGTCTGATTGCGTGATATAGCCTCCCCCTGGCGCCAAAGAGGTACTTTACTCTTTTGAGACCTGTTTCTATAGGCCAATCGGTACCAACTTTGAAAACGGTTGTTCACCGTCGGAATGGTTGTAGTTTGTGTTTTTCCCCCCATTGACTTCGATTTTAAAAAAAAATAGGTCGGTGAGCCCCTGCAACAGTTATATGGATAATGGGAAGTCCACAGTAATCCACACAAAACGATCCCCATTAGTAAAGGGGCGTGTCCATCATCTGCGCGCCAATTAAGGTCCCTGGGTACTCGCAAGTGGTCTTGTGATTGATTGAATAATGGAGCCAAATTGCATAAATTGCATCGTATTTGCCATAACTAGGCCATTTTTAACAGATTCAAACAATTTTAAATAACTTAAGGTCGGCCATGATTAAGGAGCATGTGTAACAAATGTTGGGTGATTCGGGTGTATGGGTCTTTTTTCAAGGTTTTCCCAAATCTTCAAGGTTCAGGGGGCGGGGCCATATACAATAGCTCTGCCAGATTCCAAGTTTCAGAAAATGTTGTCGCGGGGGGCGGGGCCGTTTAGGCTTGACCGCGAGCACCCACTGTGGTACCAGCCGTACCGCTTTCTTCTTTACCGGTATACATAATCAGATTTCATTTGACAACTCCAAGGTGTTCAGGTTTGGAGTGGTTGATTTGAGCGTTTTTACCCCATTCACTTTCCATCTTAGATAATAAGGTAAAAATATATTTTAAAAAAGTATTAAAAATATCTGTGGTTTGGCTTTGAAACATCTAAAACTGTAGTAGATAATTACCGAAAATGAGGCGGAAGAACTATAATAATAAAAATAAACATGATAAAAAAATAGTGTGGCTTTCTTTGCGACCACACTAATTATTAATTTAATGAGTTAGGGCAACGCTGTTTCTTGATTACAGGGATATTATAACCATTCAAAATCGTAGAGACAATCGTCCTTGTTTCATACAATTTTAGTTTATTTAGTAGACCCAGCGTTGAATAACACCTGCCGCTGGCTGCTTGAAGCCCACCAACATAACCAGCCTGCACCTCCTCGCTGGCTTTGCCCCTGCTGACGTGAGACGGGAAGTCGCCAGCCGTGTCGAGATGACCAAGGCCCCCGGTGATGAGCGCCACCTCCTCTACGGACGTGTACCCCCGGCCCAACGGCTGAAGTCCAGGAGAAGCTTTCCCAGCCATGTCCAGCCCCTAATCACGGGAAGAAACCAGAATCCAACTATGGACAAAAAGGCTTGGGGACGACCCCCCCCATTGACACGGGTATCCCTCCTTCTGAAGCCTCCGGGCTCAGAAGCACCATGGGTCCAGTGGGAGACGCTCAGCCGCCTGAGAACACAACAGGGCCATCAAAGCTGCCATGGGCTCTGAAGCTGGATGTGGGGAAGAGGACCATACAATGCAGCACTGCCTTGTCGGCCCCCACCCAACCAGCTCAAAGGATCTTGCAGTGTTCAAAAAAACACAAAGGACTGTGTAAAGAAATGGGAAACTGTCATATAGCCAACCAGCTTCAAAGACACGAAAATAAGACGTTTATTTGGTCTCTGGTTGGCAATCAATTGTAAAATAAAAGTAGAATAAAATACACAAAGCTAGAATTGGCATCAGCAAGACATAAGCTGAACACCAATAAAAAGTGTTGTAATGTTTTTTTTGGCAGGATGACATGTGTTGTATTGTAATGCAAGCACCGTACATTGTAAATAATTGCCATTAAACTTTAAGTATTGTAAAGCAATTAAATCTATTGTAAAATAATGAATTGCCATGTTGTAATGTAAAGTAATGTATTGAAAGATAATATAAGGTAATGTAATGCGTGATGATGTACATCTGCTCCAGGCCTTGCTCTCCCGCTGGCTCCGCCCATTTCCCCCTTAGCTTCCTGTCATGTGACCCATGAGGGTCACATGACAGAAAGCTACTTCTTGTAGTTGCCGAGCTGCACGGCCAATCTGTCGCTGACGCAGCGGAACGTGGCGGGCTGCACCTCCCAGTAGCGCACTGGGTTGTCATAGAGACTGATGCTGTTGTAGAAGGTCTTCTTCACACTGAAGGAGGAAGGGCAGAAGGCATCCACCTCCACCTTGCTGATGTTGTTGGAGTGCAGGTAGACCACCTGAAGGAGGAGGGACATGATGACCACAACACGTTGTCACTCAAAGATAAAGAATGACATCGTTTCAGAGTGGTCCTGGATTTCAAATAGTATTTTAAAAGTAATTCTAAGAAGTGCGTTCTTCAAACATTGGGGCTGGCAGGGACTTCACTAAGGTACCTGCAGGTGCTTCATCTCTGGGAGCCCAGCGGGGACTGAGGAGAGCAGGTTGTGGTGGAGGTGGAGCTCTCTCAGGCTCTGGACGTAGTACAGGCCCCCGTACTCGATACGACGAAGCCTGTTGTGGCCCAGGCCCAGCCTGTTAGAGAACACACATTTTGTGGTGAAGAGGAGTGCGCTCCAACACTTCTAAAGAGTAAGAAACACCCAAAAGAACCTCGGTGGTTTGGCCATTAAGAAAGAAAAAAAGAATAGCTGTTCAGGTTTAGTAGTAGTTTATTAGTTATTGGGTAAACAAATTGATTGATGAATTGATATTTCTAAAATTTGTATCATTCTATTGTCTTGTAATTTGAATAGTGAATACTATTCACAAAATGTGTGACGTTTAAGTGGAAGCCAACAACAAGTCATTATAACTCATAATTTCAAACAATTGTATTTTGCTAGAACAATATTTGCAGAGATCTTTTACCTGTACAGTTCGCCATAATGCGTGAGGTCTTCCTGCCCAATGGTTTGGATCTGATTGTGGTCCAGGTGTAACTCACGAAGACTGTCAGGGAGGTCTGGTGACGGGCGCAGAAAAGCAAAGACTGACTTGGGAAAAATGACGCTATTTTCTATCTGGGAACAATGAAATTACCAAAATGTAAAGAAATTATTTTGAAGTAACTCCAAATAACAACAATCAACCATTTTGTGAGTCTCGCCCAAATTGACATAAAAAATGTAAATCATCCTTTTATCATCATCATTATCGTTTTAAGTTCTGTTTTTACCTTTTGGGATAGCGGTGAGTTTAGCCTCTGAAATCCTCAGGAAGTTCAGATTCAGGCCGTCGAACGCACCAGCTTCCAGGCCGCTGTTTCTGATGGGGTTACGACCCAGTTCTGCCATCATATTCAAACACATTTTAATGGGATTTATTTGTATGATATATATCTTGCAATAGCTGTATATTAAAGATGTTACCTTTACAATTTTTGTGCCTTCAAAATGAGAAGGTCCTCCAATAATAACATCATCAATGATAATACTGAATGTTGGATTTAAATGTAGGCCAAGTGATAATCCATTCACAGAATTATATTCTGGCGGAATGATTTAAGCCAACATGGTCAACATCATGTTAGCCCATTTCTATATAATAACATAAAAACATCCTTCACTTAAATGAAATACACTGTAAAATGTTTACCAATACAGTTCATTTTGTGAAGGCCAGCAAATGTTCTGGATTCTATCTTCTTAATGTTGTTGTCGTGGATACGGAGCTCCACCAATGAGGAGGGGAGGTTTCTGGGCACCGTGGTCAGCCGGTTGTGGGACAGGTAGAGCTTCTGCGTGCTCACCAGGGGAAGGAAGGCCCGCGGGTGCACCTTGGAGATGAGGTTGTTCACCAGGACCAGAGCCTGTCAGAACCAGAACCAGACCAGTCAGAACCAGACCAGTCAGAACCAGAACCAGACCAGTCAGAGACAGAACCAGAGCCTGTCAGAACCAGAACCAGACCAGTCAGAACCAGAACCAGACCAGTCAGAGACATAACCAGAGCCTGTCAGAACCAGACCAGTCAGAACCAGACCAGTCAGAACCAGAACCAGACCAGTCAGAACCAGACCAGTCAGAACCAGACCAGTCAGAACCAGAACCAGACCAGTCAGAGACAGAACCAGAGCCTGTCAGAACCAGAACCAGACCAGTCAGAACCAGAGCCAGACCAGTCAGAGACAGAACCAGAGCCTGTCAGAACCAGAACTAGACTAGTCAGAACCAGAACTAGACCAGTCAGAACCAGGACCAGACCAGTCAGAACCAGGACCAGACCAGTCAGAACCAGAACCAGACCAGTCAGAACACAACAGGCCAATTATCTCCATCCTAACCCAGAAACAAGGCACTGTTGCCTTCTCAAAGAGTTAATACAAAATTCAAACCTCAGCAACAGCACGCCCTGTGATCATACAGTGGTTATTGCAGTCGCAGTATCTGATTGGCTGACATTATAATCCCTCCAGAATCAGGGCAGTACTGCTTCCTTAAAGAGCAATATTAAACTGTTTCTGTATGACTGGTTTTAGCGGATTTGAAGTTGACCACCTACTTTATTTTCCACACTGTAGCATTTAGCAGACGCTCTTATCCAAAGCAATTTACATTAGTTCAGAAACCAGTTACAAACTAGCATAGAGAGAGGTGCTGAATGAAGGATGCAATACCATTGAGCTACAGGATGTGGCTTACGTAAAGATCATTGAGACCCTTGAAGTCATTTTCTCTGATCTCTGTGATGAAGTTTCCCTGGAGGTCCAACAGTCTTGTATCAGCAGGAATGTCATATGGAACGCTAGGTAAACCTGTTGGGGAACGTTTCAAAAGGTTATTGTCCATAAGCGGCCTACAGACATGTTTCTTCAGCTCGGATCACACTCAACAAAAACAGAAAAATGAAAACCACAATAAGGCAACTTTTCAAATGGTTTAAACAAAGACAGGTTGCTAGTAGAGATGCCTCTGGTAAACACCCAGACATACTACAAACGTTTTCTCACAAATGGGACATTTCTCCATAGATCAGCAATTACTCCTCATAAAAGAAATTCCTCTCTGCAACCGTTGTGAGTCAGCGCGCGACATCTCTAACCCCACTGTGATTTGATAATCACAGAGAAAGCCACTCTGTGTGGTTCAGGGTTAAAGTGAGCATTGCTTTCACTTGGTTGTTGTGTGTAAGTATATGTCATTTACTGCAAAACTACAGCCACAGCTCCACGTTGCACACGGGGAAGATGTACTTTAGTTACTCTGAATGCAACATACTGGAAACTGGCCCTGTGAGTCAAGGCATGTTGAGGGGACTCACTGATTAGAACAGATATTTTATCTTTTCATTTTCTGTGTTGTATTAAAACTCAACTCAAGAAGTATGCAGTGTGGATGATATGGCAAAGGTTCGATATGCAGCTCATCTGCCTAATGCCCTGCATCCCCTACGGGGGACATGGAAACACAACACTAAGGCGTAGCTCCTATACACCCAACATGGCGTCCTTCAGGCTCCTGGGGGCCGCTCACCGAGGTCTGAGCACTGGACCACCTTCCTGTTGCACTGGCATCCAAACGGGCAGCTGGGGAACGCTGGCATCTCAAAGTCCACGAAGCCGGAGCCATCTTCCTGGTCGTTCATCATCAACAACATCAAGCTCCGGACGTCCACTGTCTTTCCCAGCGGCGAGAGTCCCCTCGGGCTGAAGGGGGAGGCCTGGGCAGGGGCCACTAGACCCCCAAGGAGGAGGACTATCATACAGAGATGCATTGCTTCACCGCAGGTCTGGATGTTCTCTGGTGGTGTGGCCGGAAAGGGATCACATGGAAGGGGAGAAGAGGGGGAGGAATCACCTTAAAGCCATCATGCATCAGATTTATAACACAGCAACAAAAGGAAGACATTTCTTAAAACAAAGCTCTGCATCTGCAGTGCAATATATACAATCTACTATATAACAGACACTTTTATCAAGAGTGACTTTCCGCTTTTTTCTAAGACATACAAGTCGTTAAGGAGCAGGTAGCACTCAGGGAAGCCGAGGAGGCCCGTGCTACATTTGAGATATATATTTTTACTTCCGGACTCCGCACCAAACCGTTAGTGCAAAGTGTTATCCCATTCACAAACACTGGCAATGCGCTGGTTCATCGGAGAAGACCTGTATACAGTTACACACATGAAGACTCGTGAAATGATAGATCCTGCATGACCGAGCCTTGTTTTAGTTCACATTTCGTCTTCCTCCCCCTTCTATTACGTGGTCAGAAGTCCACCGCTGTGAAATGACGGAGCCTGGAGGAGATGCGGTCGCAGGAAGACGGGGACGTTTACTCTCAAACCTTTGGAGTCACAAAAGTCCTAAAACATGTATTTTTTCGGATAGCATTAAATAGGACATTATTGGTGGGATGCACAACCAATAAGGATTTGATCCGTTTCTATCTTTTTGCTTCTAGTTTTGATAAAACACACAGAACTTGCAGTAAAGCGAAAACCCCAAAAGCATCTCTCTGCGGCGTTCTATATTGAACCAAACAATGGGCTTCCCAGCGGGGCCGAGGCTGTCTGGACAGGCTCCAGGGAGCACCACATGCGGTAGAGGCTTGGTTCCCAAGGGGAGCCTCCCACACCCTGAACCACAGCAGCAGGAGAAGCCACAGACCCAGAGAACCAAAGACCATGCTTTATATTTAGTCTCCATTCTGAAGCAGCAAATGGCTCTCTCCTGTTTAAACACATGTCGCTCCCGGCTCAACAATACGCTCACCTCTGGATGAGCGGGATGCAGGAGGCGCAGACCTGGATGATGGGACTGTGTGTGTGAGAGGGTGACGCTACTTATGATTCATTCATTCATTCACAATTCATTGGTTCTTATTCCCATTGATGATATGCAAGAGTCTCTCTCCCATTGCTTTGTTGTTTTTTGCCACCTGAACATTTCAGAAGCCTCGAAGCTGCAAGTCAGAAGCCTCAGGCACTGGTAATAATGAGTGTGTTTCCAACCCTTCAGTATAACACACACTGTAATGAGTATAACATATCATAATACCTTTTGTGTATATATGTGTATATATACTGTATATATATGTATATATATATATATATAGACGGTATATGTATGCATATATGTATGTATACGTATGTATATTTAAATATACATAATGATTCTAGCATGCAAGGTTATTTCTTTTATATATTTCATCGAATTAGGTAATTTTTAAGCAACATGCAATTTAGCATCATTCAGTAAGGTTATATTATATCATGCTATGACATTAAAAAAAACGGAAAAATACATACCTCTCAATGTGAAGACAAACTGAGTGAAATGTCAACCGTCCATAAGTTAGTTTAGGAGGGAGAACTCGACAGGCCGAGCAGCTGTTTCCCCCGGCTCCTATTGGCTTAGCTGAATCCACTGGGGACACGCTGGACAAACACTCTGGGAAGAGGCAGAGAACAGACTAACCCGCAGAGTCCTGACGGAGAGACCAGAGGGAGAGAGAGTTCTGAAAGAGGAACACTGGGACAAAGAAACAGAGAGGGTGAAAGATAGATTAAGGAAAAGGAAAGAAAAAAAATACTGGCACAGAAACCTAGCTTCAAGTGGTTGGAGCCAGAGAGAGGTTTGCAGAAAGAGAGAGAGAGAGAGAGAGAGAGAGAGAGAGAGAGAGAGAGAGAGAGAGAGAGAGAGAGAGAGAGAGAGAGAGAGAGAGAGAGAGAGAGAGAGAGAGAGAGAGAGAGAGAGAGATCTAATTTGGCAAGGTCGGATAAGGTTTTTAATAATCCATAGGGGATGATAATAGCAAATAGCATGCTTCTCAGCCAATCAGTGGATGTATTCACTAAAAAATACTGAGACATTTCAAACCAAAAATATTTTTTATTTTTATAGAACTCAAAATAGGTGAAAAGACAATTATAAATCAGCCTTCTAACATACAAGGATCGAAAAAATAGCAGTTCAAATAACACAGGATGTGTGTGACATTAAGACCAGGACCACCAGCTTCTCCAAGAGAATCATAAGATGCTATTTATTCATAATTATATGCCCTGAACACATGGATTCATAATGGAAAATGCACGTATTTCTTTATTTTAAGCATGAATTTATGGCAACTGTTAGAACACAAAAGGCAAGACCATTAACCTCGAATGGCTTTCTTCCTGCATCCTTTTTATTTTGGTCTCCCACAAGAAGTGAATCACTTTGTTAGAATGATGGTTTTTGGCAGTGGTCGAGTTGTAAAAACAAGCCAGGGGGGAAGGTGGATTTTAACTTTTAGGGACAGATCATTTGTGCTGATGACATTGGATATGGTGGGAGACCAACGGTGTGATAATTATTATTATTTGTATTACTATTATTATATTATTGTATATTTTTTGGGATAAAATAAGAGCGATGACTACAGTCATCACTCTTATTTTATCCCAAAAAACGCAGCTGATCGGGCGCATCACACGATTCGGAGGTGTGCATCACATTTAAGGATTTAAAAAACTGATTCTTATTGTTTTTTTTTCAAAAATGCATTCGGCAGATAAGGGAGACTAGCGTTGCTCACGGGTTGGAATGAAAGGGAGAAAACGGGACAGTTGCCTGCGGAAGCGATGTCTGAGATGCAGAGACAGCTTCACTCTACCAGCGTCTGTCTGGGAAGGGGAGATGGCTGTTTCAGAGGGGGATGATTTTGATCATTTTAATTCCAAAGGGGGATGCCATCCCCCCTCAACTCGAGTGCTGGTTTTTGGTGAGAATCTTGGATAATGCATTACTCCCCTTTAGTTTGTGAAAACGTCCATACCTCTAAATGAGTCTCAAATTCAAACATTACTAAATCTTGTATCTGTTTATCTTCATAGCTTGATATGTCAAACGCTTTGAGTGCCTTAAAAAACACTAAATAAATGCAACAATTATTTTCACTATCATTAATTTCCCAAATGTATACGATTTCATTCAAGAGACGAGCCCAGTTGGCGAGCGGTTAGACGGAACAGAACCCAACAAACCCCCTGCTGTGATTGGGCGGCCCCTCCCTCCCCCGGCTGTGATTGGGCGGCTCCTCCCCTCCCCCTACTCCTCGTGTCTCTGCGGCCGCAGCAGCACGCTGTGGTAGCTGCGGATGCAGGAGAAGCTGCTGGGGGCCACGAGGTGGCTCTGGATCAGGTTGTTCTCCAGGTGGACGCTCAGCAGGAGGGAGTCCTCGCGCGCCCCCGGGTCGCACAGGGCGCCAACCGGGACGTCGCTGCCGTCGCACGGGAGGAGGGGGGGAGGGGGGGAGGGAAGGAGAGGAGGGGAAGGAGAGGAAGGAGGAGAGGAGGGGAAGGAGAGGAAGGAGATGGTCGAATGTTTAGAAGAAGGACGGACATGTGGTGGTGGTTCCGCTGCTGAAGCCCAGGGGTTTATTTTCTCTTGTGCTGATGGAAGGTCGGTTGTTATTTGAGGCAGGGAGGTATTTTGGCTCATAAGTACTAAGTCTTGGTAATGTTTATACTTGGTTGGGTCTGGAGGTAATATTTCACGTTAGTATAGTGGAGCCAAGTTAACCAGTCACAAAAAGCTGAATTGATTTAATATAAAGTGTCCTACAGAATAGGTGATTTTGATTTTCATCGAGTTTGCTGCCCCCTGTAGGTAAGAAAGTATCTTGCATGATACACTTTATCAAAATTAATTGGTGCTGTTTAATTTCATACGAATGAAAATGTATCAAAATTCACAAGAAATCAATGCAAGGACGGACAACAGAGGCCTTCTTGGACACTGAGAAGTGTGAATATTCTTGTGCTAAATGTACACCCCCCCCTCAGCCCCCCCCCATACCGCCCACCTGATGAGGTTGTGGTTGAGACGGAGGTGCTGCAGGTTCCTGAGCTGCGGGAGGCCCCTGGGGACCGAGTGCAGCAGGTTGTGGTCCAGCAGCAGCTCGGCCAGCGAGGAACTCAGCCCCTTGAAGGACGCCTGGGCCAGGCCGCCGTCCTGCAGGCGGTTGTGGGACAGGTGCAGGGAGTCCAGGCCCGGGGCCATGTGGCCGAACATGAAGGCCGGGATCAGCTGGATCAGGTTGTGGTGCAGGACGAGCTGGCGGACGCCCGGGGGCAGGAAGGACGGGACGTGGACCAGCCGGTTGTGGGATAGGTCCAGAGACTCTAACTTCCTGGATAGACAACACAGGAGGACCAATCAGAACACGAGGTTAGCGCCAAACACAGAAGGACCAATCAGAACACTCAGTTAGGACCAATCAGAGGAGGACCAATCCGAACACTCGGTTAGGAAAATTATTGATAGTTGTTAGAAGTCTACAGGACAATTAAAGAAGCTAGAAAATAGATAAAGGAGGAGATAATCCTAATCAGTATCAGCTTTAATTTTACTTTATAGTATACGCTAATAAATATGACTTTCAGATACAACAACTTCTTTCATGTTTCATCAAAGCCATGTATATTCATGGCTTCTATCTCTAATTGGACGCAGTGGAACATGAGTGAACGGGGGATTGTGTCTACAGGTGTATACCCATACAGCAGGTGTATCAAGGCGTGGGGGGCGATGCGGTCCTCTCGGATGCGGTTGTGGCTCAGGTCCAGAGCCCTCAGGTTAACTGTTTTGTTCAGGATCCCGGCTTGCACCACCTCTATCTTGTTGTCTGAGAGGTGGAGCTCCTAGCGAGCAGAGAAAATAAAATAAATAATTAAAATGGAAACCAGAGTGTCATACAAGGAGGAGGAAATCACAAGGTCTGGAGCGTCGACCTCCTCGGCGTTCCTCGTCGTTCCGGGTCGGTCGTACCTGAAGGGAGACGGGCAGACCCGAGGGAACACCCCGGAACCGGTTGTCGTCCAGACGAAGGTAGGCCAGCTTTCGCAGCGGTCGGAAGGTCAAAGGTGAAACGTTCCCATCGTGGAAGTGGTTGTCTTCCAGTTCTAGCGTAAGGAGTTTGGACAAACCTGACGGGATGAAATGAGTTAGAAAAGCTCTCTGCTGGGATTTCTCCAATGGGGAACAGTAAAAGAAAAAGAACGCGGGATTGTACGATAGAGACGTTTGTCTTTAAAGATCTCCTATTATACTACTTTTCTGGTCTTCATTTCTTGTTAATGACTCCTATAGAGCAACCTGACACGAATCACAGCACAAAAAACTATGTAGATTTTCGGGAAACTCTTCCTCTCATCCGAGCGCTTTCAGCGTTCTCTGTCAGCACTCGGCTTTGTCCTTCTCCCCCCCTCGCCCCCCTCCTGCCAACCCCACTCCGTTGTGATTGGTTACCTTCCGGAAGTGCATGTTGCAGAATTACCATACATGGAAAATCCGGATTGTTCTATGTAGATAAATCCCGGAAATTTGAACAAGTGAATGGCGCCCGGCGTCCCTAGTGTCTAGATCTATAGATCTATAGATCTATAGATCTATCTATCGCTATAATAAAACCCCCATTGTCTCTGCAGACATTAACAGGGAATCCCTGCTCGTGTTTCAGAATGGAGAAGTGAGAGTGGAGTTGAGAGTTGACATGGAGGAGGATGTGTGTGTGTGTGTGTGTGTGTCGGGGGGGGGACCTTTGAAGCTGCTGGGGGTCAGGCCGCTGAGCTTGTTGTCGTTGATCTTGAGCTCCAGCAGCGAGGGCGGGAGGAGGGCGGGCAGCCGGGTCAGGTTGTTCCCGTCCAGGATCAGCCGCCGCAGCCGGGTCAGGTTCTGCAGCAGAAAGCATCCAGGCCTTAGTGTGAATCCTCCCCCGCACCCCCCCGCTGAGAGAGCCCCCCCGGCCTGCCCTGGGCCCCCCCACTGTATACACCGTCTGTTCCCCGCTGAGAGAGAGGTCCAACTTGAGGTCCATGTTGTTTCTGAAGCACTGAACATCAAACTGCTTCAGGGGTCGGGGCTTTAGGATGAGCTGCTTTATTGTGAGGCAGTTACCAGATGTCATTAGAGGACTAAGTTAAAAGGAGTAAGAAAAGTGCAAAGTTCCTGCCACATTTAAATTTAATGTCGTCAGGTCGGAATTAGTGTGGATTCCTCATCCGGCTCGTAGACAAATACACAATTTATTATTACTTAGCTGTTTGAGCACAAGAGTACCAATCGAAATAGTCCAGTGTTATATGTATGAGCCACGGAACAACACAGCTGCCCCCAGACAGACTGAAAACATTATGTCACCCCTGTGACAGACCGTAGGAGCCAGGGAGTCCAGTGCTGGGGGACGCTGGGAGGCACAAACCATTGTCTCCCTCTTAGTAGAGGTTTTCCACTGTTGACTGCGACCAACTCCACCCGACCGGCGAAGCATCTGGTGGAATTCATTGCGAGGGTGCAACATTCTGCCTGTGGTCCTGATTCAACAAGGAGCATGTGCGCTTTGTCCCGGCGTCATACACGTAAGGACTCTAAATCTGTTTTTTATGGACGTGTCCGTGAACTACCGTCGACCGGCTGGTAGAAAAAAGGTGTGTTTCGATCAACCACCGAAGAGTCGGTCAATAAACTCTGCGTTGCCATGGGGATAGAGCTGAGTTAGAACGGTAACGTAGCATAACAGAGCGGTTCACAGTGTCAGGCGGCTGTTTTTTTCCTGTTTTTAGTACCACGAGTTGGAGAGGTTTTCCTTCAAGCCTGGCTGGTGGTTGGCTGACGCACCTAAACCCACTGGAGACTCGGTGAAGTGAGGAAGAGTTTACAAAACAGAAGGTCACAGCTGAACCTAACAGCCTACGCAGAGGTCTGCACCATCTGGATGGCTGATCTACCCATCGCACTCTATACTGTCATGATAGGAAACTTTTGGGTCGAACAGGGGCAGAATGGATGCACCAACGATATGAGGAAGAGCCTTCGGTTACAAAGCAGGGAGGAAGTGTCATGTACGTATTCTACATCAGACGGCTAACCCTGCGGTGGTGCTGGTGTGGAGGGGGCACCTGGAACAGCAGGGGGCTGAAGGAGGCATCATCCAGCTTGTTCTTGCTCAGATCCAGCCACTCCAGGTTGGGCAGACCGGCCAGCGCCTTGGCTGGGATCCGGCTGATCTTGTTGTCTGGACACACAAACAAACGCGACACAATTAGGATTGGATACGGTAAAGGATCTCATTTTTACCAATCAGTAGAACAACATTACTTGTTCGACTCCATGCCTTGTTTATGGTCTATAGATGTTTAATGTTTGTCTATTTGAGGTTCTCATGTAAAAATCATTTAAAATGATCCCATCTACTATGTCATTTTAAATGTCTTTCAAATGACTATAAAATGGCTTAAACAAGGTTTAGGTCTTACAGATACACCCGACCTGTGTAACTCCACTGGAAGACACAGGCATTAAGCCAGTGTTGGGGGTTGATTCCCTGTCCAGCTGAAGTGGAAGAGCAAGGCATTAACAATGCCAGGGTGAGGGGTTGATTCCACCTGGGGCCCCCATGCTAAGAATGTTAAAGTCGTGAACAGAAAAGCCTATGATTTAAAGTGTGTTCAACCAGCCCCCCCACCTGCCAGGTAGAGGGTCTTCACCCCCCGGTCGGAGATCAGCGGCATGCGGGTCAGGCCAGTGCTGCCGCACGCCACCAGCGTCTCCGAGAGAAGGCACCCCGACGGCAGGGACTCCATGAAGGGGGGCTTCTGGGGGAAGACCACCACGGGCCGGCCCCCCGCTGGGGGCTCCGGGCCCGGCTTCCGGGGCTGCCCCGCCCCACGCGCAGGTGGTCTCGGGGGGGTGGTCCAGAGCACAGACGGCGACGGGGTCGGGGGATCGACCTTCGCTTTTGCCGGCGGTGGAGGTGGGGGGCCGACGATGTCTTCGTCCTCCGCATCCTCGTCTTCTTTGGAAGAGTTGCGGTCCTCTTCGTCGGAGGAGTTGTGGGGCCTGCGGTTCCTGGGCGCCGCCAGTGTTTTAACCGCTGGAGTGACGGCCGGTGGGCGGACCGGGCCCATGGCGGGACGCTGGGGAACCAGAACAGTACAGTTATTACAGAAAACTAAATCCTAGCAGCAGTAGTACTAGCAGTTCTATTACCAGTAACAACAGTAGCAGCAGTAGTACTAGCAGTTCTATTACCAGTGACAACAGTAGCAGCAGTAGTTCTAGCAGTTCTATTACCAGTGACAACAGTAGCAGCAGTAGTACTAGCAGTTCTATTACCAGTGACAACAGTAGCAGCAGTAGTACTAGCAGTTCTATTACCAGGGACAACAGTAGCAGCAGTAGTACTAGCAGTTCTATTACCAGTGACAACAGTAGCAGCAGTAGTACTAGCAGTTCTATTACCAGTAACAACAGTAGCAGCAGTAGTACTAGCAGTTCTATTACCAGTGACAACAGTAGCAGCAGTAGTACTAGCAGTTCTATTACCAGTGACAACAGTAGCAGCAGTAGTACTAGCAGTTCTATTACCAGTGACAACAGTAGCAGCAGTAGTACTAGCAGTTCTATTACCAGTGACAACAGTAGCAGCAGTAGTACTAGCAGTTCTATTACCAGGGACAACAGTAGCAGCAGTAGTACTAGCAGTTCTATTAGCAGTAACAACAGTAGCAGCAGTAGTACTAGCAGTTCTATTACCAGTGACAACAGTAGCAGCAGTAGTACTAGCAGTTCTATTACCAGTGACAACAGTAGCAGCAGTAGTACTAGCAGTTCTATTACCAGTAACAACAGTAGCAGCAGTAGTACTAGCAGTTATATTACCAGTGACAACAGTAGCAGCAGTAGTAATAGCAGTTCTATTACCAGTGACAACAGTAGCAGCAGTAGTACTAGCAGTTCTATTACCAGTGACAACAGTAGCAGCAGTAGTAATAGCAGTTCTATTACCAGTAACAACAGTAGCAGCAGTAGTAATAGCAGTTCTATTACCAGTAACAACAGTAGCAGCAGTAGTAATAGCAGTTCTATTACCAGTAACAACAGTAGCAGCAGTAGTACTAGCAGTTATATTACCAGTAACAACAGTAGCAGCAGTAGTAATAGCAGTTCTATTACCAGTGACAACAGTAGCAGCAGTCGTTTTAAAGGTGATGGACTCACGGTTTGTCCCTTGGTTCTGACCTCCTGTCCTCCTCTAGAGTTGGAGATCTTACTGCTGCTCCTCCTTGCTCCTCCACCCACTCCCTTATGTTCCGTGGTCCCCTTCACCACCCGAACTTTTCCTGCTGCTGGTCCTGAAAATCCCAACAACACCACCATTCTCAGAAGATCCCCCAGAAGTGGCTTCAAGAACTTAAGAATCGGGAACGGAGGAAGTAGGGCGAGCATCCAAAACAAATGTCAGCTAAACGTTAAGGCGGTACATCGCTAATGCTAACCCCTAGCAGGCATCAATGGCCGCATTCAGTCCCCAGGACATGTCTGACTTGTGGTCTTCATCCTCCTGCTCCGCAAACTACCTTCACACAACCAATGACTTCATCATAATTACAGAGTGTATCTGTAGACAATGCTCCCAGTGTTCGAGGTCCTGAGGACTGATACAGAAGGACCACATCATTCATTCAAAAAATTGACTTTGATCGTTGTGTACATTTATTTGATGTGTGGTGCAACATGTGTTATTGATATTCTTTAAATATATATGTATATATATAGAAAGAAAGGGAGAGATTATAATTGGTCGAATAGCAGATTTAAAAGTCAAATGTGACACTTCTTGAGGGAAAAACCCAAGTCTAACCAGAAGGAGAGATGTCATGCCTGTGAAAGGTTTTTAAATTGTACGAACATAACAGTTTTGATCATCCCTTTTGATATGGACAATAACTAAATACATTTGTGTCGTAATACATCCTGTAAGAAAAAAGTTTAGGTGCATTCAGATGATAGATTACTGATGTGTGGAAGGACCCACTCTGGGGTTAGATAGAGGAAGGAGCCACTCTGGGGTTAGATAGAGGAAGGAGCCACTCTGGGGTTAGATAGAGGAAGGACCCACTCTGGGGTTAGATAGAGGAAGGACCCACTCTGGGGTTAGATAGAGGAAGGAGCCACTCTGGGGTTAGATAGAGGAAGGAGCCACTCTGGGGTTAGATAGAGGAAGGAGCCACTCTGGGGTTAGATAGAGGAAGGAGCCACTCTGGGGTTAGATAGAGAAAGTATACTCTCTGGGGCTAGATAGGTACTATAAGGTTTAGTATATGAGATGATATACTATGGGTTAGTAAGTGGAATGATATGATCTGAGGCAAGGTTGTGGAATGAGGGGATGAGAGATCGGATTGGTGCATTCTGGGGTTAGAGGTGAAGATTGAGACTGAAATGGACTCTGAAAGGTTGGCGGTGTCTCACCTGGGTCACATGGGGTGGGTTTGCACTTCACCATGTCTCTCTGACACTGGCAGACAGTGCACGGCTCTGGAGACCACATAGCCCCCTCAAACATGGTCATCCCGTAAACTACACACTGACCTGCAGCGCACACATGGCCCAAACAATGAGCACACGCACAGGAAGGCTACACACAACTCACACGTTGTAAATATTCAGTAATCAGTAATGATTATCAGTCACTCATCAATAATCACAATTCATTAAAACATTAAATTAAAACTCATCATACGATCATTGTTAAAATAAAACCAATTATAAAAAATGTATATATTCTCTTAATGTATGAGAATACATAGTTGTGTTATCCTATAATATAGGATAACACAACTAATCATAAGAAATTGGTATATTGGTGCAAGAAGGATAATGGCAACCAGAAACCCAACCAATGAAACAATCCAAAGCTCCAGTTATCTTTCCCAGGTCTCACCCGCAGGCGGGGGGGTCCTCCTGGTGGCGGTCCGAGCACTGAGCCTGGCTCCGGCCCCTAGCCCTGGGCCCGCTCCCCTGGTTCTCCCAAAGGCCGAGGGGGACGCGGCGCAGAAACACAGCAGACACAGCAGCCCGGCTGCACTCATGGTGAAAGTCCCCACACCCTGAGAAAGACCCTCTTATAGCCTGTAGACCAGGGGGTAAGGGAGGGGGGAGAGCAGACCAGAAGGTGTGAGGAAGGGGGGGGTGTTTTCAGGTTCGAGGGAGATAAATGCCCTCATTCATACGTTTGTCAGGATATCAAACCCCCCTTGCTGCCATTATCCCCCTCCAGCCAAGAGAAATGTGCATGTGTGCACAAGGGCCCCAGCAAACACATACGGGTGCACGGCCATGCATGAGTCGACAAACTAAAACCGCAACAAACGTTTTAGCACACTGATGGCAAAACGCTCTAACACATTGCACACAAACATGCAAACACACATTTGCTGCACAAATAGTAACAGAAAAAAACAAATATTACATATTTATATGTAAATACTTGATAATTTATGACTTGAACAGACTTACCTTTGAAAAAGGTATATCTTGGCAGAACATTATGATCTGCACAAAAGGTGAAGGTTCCAGCCCTGGATCTCCTGCTAGGAGCCCTACCTCTCTCCCATCTCCTGGACCCCAGCCCTCAGCACTAAGGCCCCCTCCATGGCTCCGGTCCAACCTCCATACCCTGGTCCAACGGTAGGAAGCTGTCTCCGTTTGGCTGAGGGATAAAGACAACATCCTGGAGAGCCGACCAATAGGAGCGCAGGCTGCAGGACATGAAAGAATGACCACTCTGTAGAGCGACCAGCGAAAGTCAACCAGGTTCTCTCCTACTTTTCTTCCTTACGTTGCAAACCACACATATGAGAAATTCCTTCCAGGACATGTGAACCGAGCAGTCTTCTGCCTCCTGCTTCTCTGTCGTGTTCTCTGCTTCCATAGGGGGAAGGTTTATGAGTCTTTCCAAGTAGAGACATGTTGAACAACAAGGGAGGAGGCTAGGTTCAACTGTGATGTCGTAAGTTCAACAAGCCTTTGTCTGCTGTGTATGGTTCATGAAAAGAAGTCTGAATGATTAAGGTAAACTGGACCAATATCCAGCCCTGTAGCCTTGTAAAGGGTTAAAAATATAAACCATTACAAGGCTATTTGTGAAGAGTTTGTACCATGGACTTTTCACAAGGGGCTGTCTCTGTGTTCAAAGAGTTTAAATCTTCACAAAACTCACTGATCCACACATTCTCCCCCGAGAGGTTGAACATTATATTATATATATATTATATTATATAATACAACGGACCTTTTGTCAAGCAACTTCCTGTTCTCAGGAGAGGCTGTCAACTTTGGCCCCAACATGTGAGTTTGAAATAATATATCTTGGTGACAGCAGATATTTATAGCTCTCTCGAACAACTAGTGGTGTAGCGGTGTTGTGACGGCTGTTATCCCAACACGTTATCCCAGAGGTCACCCCTCATTTGACCTTGGGCATTTAAAATAAATATGTGGGCTTTAGACCGTAAACAACCTTAACAAGTCCCCTACCTGTCAGGCCTGCTGCTTTCTGATTCGCTACACCAATAGTTGTGATGTCAACGAAAATCCCCCAAAACTACAAACACACTTTAATCGATTTATACATACAATCGATATATAGCCACACCATGGTTATACAGGGTACTACAACAACACAAGTGTTAAATCAATCCGAGAGAAATTAGGGATTTAAAAAGTGATATAGGGTGGTTGGGGTGTTTTACCTCATCACAAATGTAAACTGCAGAAAGGAAACGGACAATGCCTGTAAATAATTAAAAAGAAATCCCAATGATTCTATTCAGACTTGCCATCTTTAAATTCGGTTTCATCGTAACATCTCAGCATGATCATTTCATGACCCCATAAAACCGGTTTAGGGTGAGGGTTAAGAAGGTGGAGATAACAGTGAATGATTTCCCCCTCCCATGTGTTTAGAGAATCACATGGGAGGGCTGAGCTCAGACCCCTCCCTGGGGGAAAGCAGCTAAGGTAAGCGAGCGTTTAGGTCCTGTCTTGTCTTAATTGCATCTAAAGCCGATCGGTGTCCACACATAACCGGGTCCAAACCCTGCAGTCTGACCCCTGACCCCAGGACCCACGCTACAGCTGGTGCTGCTGGCCCAGCAGAGAGGGGCTACGTTACCCCATCTGCCCCGCTGTTACCCCACTATTACCCTGATGCCACCTCCAAGAACACGCGTTGCACGTATACACACACTGATAAAACCATGCACACACAAACACACACATTAATAAGATAATGCACACAACCGACAGACATGCACATGCACAAAGACACGTTTAAATAACACACATTCATACGTGCATTCCAATAAACACACATGCACACATCCACCTAAATAAACGCAGATACACACATGCACACACACACACACACACACACACACACAACACACACACACACACACACACACACACACACACCACCCCCTGAATTGCAACACTATTTCTAGTCAAGGACACATGCCATTTTAGATCTTCACCTCGACTCTATTGTTATAAAACATGTTCTTCTTCTATGGTTTGCCACTGCTCACAATGACCATTGGCCAGCAGTACCTCAGGATTATACTGGGGCCTGATGGACAGACATTATATGCTTGTTGTGCCTGATTGACAGGGCTTTGTATGTGTGTGTGTGTGTGTGTGTGTATGTGTGTGTGTATGTGTGTGTGTGTGTGTGGGTGGGGGGGGGGGGGGGGGGGGGGGCAGATGTCCACCCTCAGTATGTACGGAATTTAGAAGAGCGTTCCTGTTTATGAGGAAATTGATATGTCTGACCTATTAGCTCCTTTTCCGAGATGCACTTTGGGAAATGTATTTTATTCTATTTGTAGGACTCGGTGAGCACAGTTGGAGTTGGAAGCCATTTGGTGCAGCAGAAGGACCTTCCACTATGTATATATATACCAGCATTTGTCCTTGCAGGCTCTCTCCCTCTCGCTCTCTTCCTGTCTGATTGCTCCTCAATGAGACCGCACTGCAGATGGTCGCCACCTTGACCCAAGGCCTGGTCGGTTGGCCAGGCCTGGGCGACCATCTGCAGTGTGGTCAAGGCTGATGAAGGTCAGGTCACACAATGTTATTGTATCAAAAACTAATTGATTGAGGATGGTTATGAAGTCCACTGCTTGTACATCCAACAGGAGAATAAAGGCATAACTAAATGCAGAGCTTGTTTCCCAGAACCAATGGTGGCTCTTCTATTAGCTAAGGAGGCCGGGACAAACAGACAATGAACCAATGGTGGCTCTTCTATTAGCTAAGGAGGCCGGGACAAACAGACAATGAACCAATGGTGGCTCTTCTATTAGCTAAGGAGGCCGGGACAAACAGACAATGAACCAATGGTGGCTCTTCTATTAGCTAAGGAGGCCGGGACAAACAGACAATGTCTCCAATTTAGGTGCTGCCGCCAATGCACTGCTATTGTTGGAAAATCACCCTTCTGTCTCTATTTATAGATCTCTCTCTCTCCCATACTCTCCCTACACACACACACACACCACAAACACATACATGTGCATACACAACTACACACACGCACACACACACACACACACACACACACACACACACACACACACACACACACACACACACACACACACACACACTCCTCATCAAGTTGGGTGACGTGTGTACGTCAACGGTGGGTTTTGAGTGACCAAAGCCGCCCACCCACCCAACAAAAGAGAGAGGCAGGTAGTGCTTCAAGTCTTTGTCTTGTATCTCAGTGAGAGCAGCACTGTGAGTGCGTGTGTGTGAGTGTGGATAAAACAAAGACAGACCAGAAACCATGGATGATGTGTATAAGGCAGCGGTGAGTGGACAAGCAGCATTATTATTTGATCATGGTATGATTATTTTATTAACGGATTTATCAATTACATTAAGTATGAAATATATATATTTATATATATGCTATATATATATATATATATAGCAAAAATATCTATATATATATTGCTACAATCAACAAGTTACAAGAAGTGAAATTGCAACTTGTGACGTTTTATAAAGGCATGTTTAGAAATGGTATTAACTTGTCTGTGTGGAGTGTGTTTAAAAGGACAGCAGTGGCATGACATTGAGGACAAGGGTATCAGAGGGAACCGCTCCGGGGTCCCTGGCTCTGAGCGCTGCTACGTCATGCGTCTTGGAGACGGGCTGAAATCCAGCCTGTTGCCATTAAGAATAAGAATATAAACACGTTTGAAAGCTCCGGATAAAAAGGTTTTTGCATATGTACCTCTTTGCGCACATTGGCAAATCTGAATTTGAATAGAGACTTTTAGTCATTTTCCAGGCCAGTTGCATGCTAGGATTTCCGAACGGTATATACACATAGTGGGTTCTTATGGAAGGTCAAGACCAACTGCCTTCCCCGTTGTCAGAGATCAAGCTAAGAAGCCCATTATCACTGACATCACATGAACATGGGCCAATCCCATAGAAACATTTCAGAAGCCTTTCATAGTGCTGTGGTTGTTCATCGCTCCCACAATAACTCTTTGTCTACGCACACTTGTTACACAAGTATATTTATTTCTGTCAGCGCATTAAAGGCGAACCGCCACAGCCTAGTTTGGCAGGGTATTCGCTGGACGGTTGAGACGGTCGACCTTTGGTTCTTATCCACTGGTCCCAGTCCAAGAGATGCCTGCCTCAGCTAGCAAGCATTTCTGACATCTTTCAGCGTGACAACAATAGAACAAAGCGACAGTTGGGACGGTCAGGTAGGACAAATGAGGAGAGGACATGACAGCTGTTGGCCCCAGCCATCGAAAGTGAGGACTGCTACCGCAGATCGGACCGGTGGCTGCCAACTGCCTGCCTCGACCAACCCTTCCAATATCTCCCCTAACCCCACCAACCCACCCGCCTCCCCCAATAGCCTCCACTGGCCTACGCATCCAACTGCGGCCCCGTGGGACCAGAATAGCAGGTGAAGAAAGTGCCATGACATTTCAGTCATACGGTGGTCAGGGGTGGGGGGGTGAGAAGGCCTGGGTGTCTACATGGAGTCATTGGTTGGGCCAGGGACTGGGTGGTGAGGGTTCAAGGACGAATCGTGAGGGGGGCGGGTAGCCAGTGGAATTGGCAAGAACCTGGTGATACGATATGCATCATGGGGTGGGCTGCAGTGCGTATAAAAATACACGTATTGTCAGGAGATGACAAGCTTCTGCTTTCCTCACTTTGCATAAATTGAATGCCCGTTTTTGTATGTATCGGAAAATATGGGGTTGTAAGTAGTGTACTTAAAATAATAAAATTATTTTAATATGTCGAAACTAACGATACGTTTTTCTCTTTCTTTAGGTTGAGAACTTGACAGAGGAGCAGAAAAATGGTGAGAATCTTGTTGAGGAATCAACATTAGCTTTAGCATGTAGCAAGTACCACTACTTCTTGCATCACTATAAAAGCCTAGCGTGAATCCTTATGAAGCTACTACTAATACCAAAGCTGTATAATCCTACAACCCAATACAAGTGTCTCTACCTCTAGTCTAGATAAATATAGCATGACGACGCTAATTACACCTACATTTCTCTGCTGAGATGAATAAAGTATATCTTATCTTATCTTATCTTATTACTAACAACAATATTTGAGACGTTCTTCACATCTTGGTGATTTCCGTTACCTCTCAATGCCGCCTGTGTTTCTGGCCCTCTTTAGAGTTCAAGGCCGCGTTTGATGTCTTCATTCAGGATGCAGAGGATGGCTGCATCAGCACCAAGGAGCTAGGGAAGGTTATGAGGATGCTTGGACAGAACCCCACGCCAGAGGAGCTCCAGGAGATGATCGACGAAGTGGATGAAGATGGTACGTCAGCAGCTAGCCATCGTTGCTAAGCTAGCCAGACTGCTAGCTTCCATTGATAACCTAGCCAAATAACTTGCCATCGTTTCAATCCCAGCCAAAGTACAAACAGCCATGGCTAACATAGCCACCTTACTGTCCATCTCTGCTAACTAATAAACCATTTTTAGTCATCATTGTCATCAAGCCACATCGCTAACTCAGTCGCACATAGCAAACCTTTTATAAGTTATATATATATATAATCTCCCATTCCTGTACAGGGATTCCCCATCAAGATCAATATAATATTTTTAAGAGTACTCAAGTTCATGCTGAAAAAAATAACGTTCAGAAAACAAAAGCCATCCTCGCTAACCAGTTTAGTAAAAACAGTTTCTTACATCACTGGGTTTACCAAGCAGCAATTCAGATGGCAGACATATTATATTCAGAAGCTCCAAGTGACCCGCTGGTTCTAAGCTATTAACCGGTTCTTCCAGGCAGTGGAACCGTAGACTTTGACGAGTTCCTGGTGATGATGGTGCGCTGCATGAAGGAGGAGAGTAAGGGGAAGTCAGAAGATGAGCTCGCTGAACTGTTCCGCATGTTTGACAAGTGAGTCCCCCTCTGAGTATCTCCACTACTCCAAGACACAGTGAAGGGTATGCCTACACTGTAGCCCTGTAGGAAACAAAGTGAAACAAAGGGTGTGTTGAAGGATCATTTTGTTCCAGTGAGGTATTATTGAGGGCCAGCTTTGTCATGCTCAACTGAAACCAGCTATGATCATAACTTGCATAATGATGAAAATGGTTGATAGATATCGAAGAGATATCTATTGCAATGTCAAACCCCAACTGCCATAATATAGCTGTATCCCCTCATTAGTTAAACTGTGGTATCAGGATAATTAGCTCATTAGCAAATCCAGATGGTCGTCTCAAACTAGTGAGAAGGACTTTCACATCCTGGATCTGTAGGCTGGATCCTGGATCACGTCAAGTGGTCCCTAGCAGGTGAGTTAGCAAGCAGTCCCAACGATAAGAGGCGTATGATCCTGTGTTGAGGAACGGAGACGGCTACATCGACCTGGAGGAGCTGAAGGCCATGCTGGAGTCCACAGGAGAGTCCATTACAGAGGACGACATCGACGAGCTGATGAAGGACGGCGACAGGAACAACGATGGCAGAATCGACTACGACGGTATGCAGGGAAGGAGCGGGGGCGGTGTTTAAACGACTTTAAATGACTAGTTAAATTACAACGATTCTGGCAGAAGAAAGACAAGGCATAGGTTCAAAGGGCGTAGGTTTTAGCATACATATTGCGTTTTCTATAAATCTATTAAACCATGGAGCATTTTCTGCAATAGGCATGATTCTGAATTATTATCATATCCTGTATGATAATATAATTTTAGATTTTTACAAGCAGTATAATGTTTTTTGTTATTTTATCTTTCTTCTAGAGTTCCTGGAGTTTATGAAGGGTGTAGAATAGAAGATTTCTGAACTACAACATGGATCCATCTTAAAATACCTGAACGACTCCTCAAAGCTCAATGATGTCATTCCCTCGTGTCTTCTGTCCTTTGTCTACAAGTTGTTAATTGAACAGGCCTACTTTTACAAATCTTAAATTTCAAATATAAACACATAGAACCTTCTAAACATTTTTATGTTTCAAATATGAATGCGATTCCTTTGTTGTACAGTGAGTTAATTCAAAGTTATTACGCCCATAAAGTTTACATGCCACCTTTCTCAAGAAAATGTAAGAATATATTTTCTAAACTTATTTGACCACCCTTCCACCAAGTCGAAAAAATAATACATTATAGCAGAAAACAATGTATTTTCAATAAAGGGATTTTCAGTATTGCTGCTTTGTGTCTTTTTTGTGCGTTTTTTAATCAATTGTAATGTAAAACAATATGCATATTATTGCTTATTGAAGAGGCCGATATTATATTTGGTCGACATATTTGGCTGTCGCCTTGCATGGTCGACTGCCGTCGGTGTGTCAATGTGTGTATTAACCGATGTAAGTCGCTTTGGATAAAAGCGTCTGCTAAATGCCCTAATTGTAATTGTAATTGACACATGAACAATTAGTGTTCATGACATGACTTACTGACTTAACAGGTAAGCACATGTTTGTGTGTGGTACATACATTGTTCAATTGAAATTATTGGCATAAAGTTTTAGTAAGGTTATTCTTTAACACAGATATTACAGTTAATATTAGCCCCCACAAAGGCTTAATGTGGACTTCATTGTAGATTTGTTTTTAGTTTTGGGGTGTGAAACCAACCTCGTGAATACTATTATGGATTGAAATCAATTGCAACATATTGTCGTTTTCTTATATATTTATGATAGATAACGTTAGCAACATGAACTACATTGATAGAGCTCCGCTCACCTTTTCCATTTTGTTTCGGAAAGGACAACCGCGCCCCCTGGCGGCTGCAGCTGCTGTCGCCGCTACTAACACAAGTTCCATCCCAACAGTGTGTTTCAAATTGTAAATAATCCAGCACTATCTTAAATGAGGGGTGTTTCGGATGGTTCGATGCTGTTTTAAATACTAAATTGTATTTTCTACAAAACCTTGAAACAATATCATACACGACCAGCGTTTTTGTTTTTCTAATCCTTAATGTGGTTCAGTCCTTGACTATAAGTACTACGGTGAGGATTGAAACATAAACGGGAAAACCGCGATAGTAATTCGGCCTTCGATAGCTCAGTTGGTAGAGCGGAGGACTGTAGTGGCTAACGTCTGGAATCCTTAGGTCGCTGGTTCAAATCCGGCTCGAAGGACTTTTATACCTTCCTTACTAAATAACGGTAAAAGAACGTATACGAACGTCGGTACTATTCTTTATTTATTTAGCATTGGTATGAGTCGCTTATTATTGTGGTATTTCTTTACACACATCTATATATCTATATCGATATATATACACAGATAGAGAGCTACACGGGGAAGCTGTAAATGACCAGTTCACCCTTGGTCTTGAACACAGCCTCGCTGCACCATTGGTCGGGAGAATACGGAAGTCTTCTCATGTACCGATGCGTTCGGGTAAAATAGTGAATGTATATTCTAGATTCATAGGGGTCAAATATTATAAACTACATACTTGCTGTCATCTATTGTTCGTCGCTTACGAGTAGTGTCTTTACAAGCAGTCGAAATGGCCACTGTCTGGTCAGAGAAAATGCTACAATTGCTCCGTAATATGAATAACTTCCATTCACCAGGTACACTGTCGAACGGGATTTGCGTTTTGTATAGGACTTGCCCACTTGTATTCTTTCTTGTTTAGTGTTGAGTTGTAGACTATTTAGTCCGCTTGTACACCAATCAATGTCTCGTACACCCATCAATGTTGAAGGCTATTAAACAAACAATGAAAGGCACTCCAGTGTTAGTTATAGTTAGCTATAGTTCCGTTGGTTTGATTGGTTCGTCAATCAACTGTCATCAATCACTGTCATCGATTGTGTGTCTACTGACCTCGAACGATTGTTAGCAGCGCCTGATGTTCTTTTGGCGAATTATCAAATTAACATATTTAAAAATTAGACACGCCTAACCAAGATGGGTTCTTTTGAGATTCTTAATGTGGACATTGTCCTACTGATTAAGGTTATACAGTTTACAATATGTCTTTATTTGATTTGCATCTGAAAGCCTGTTTGATTTGCGCATAGAATAAATACATAGATTGAACATACATACTTGAGGTTTTTATGCTTTTACTTCCACTATTGTACCATATTGTACCATGCTGGTATACTGTGGTTATTTCATACTCTGGATTGTAAATAATGAGTAATAAATCAGCTGATTACTAGTCCGGGTCCTGCCAGGGTCAAGCCGCGCCAGATGTCTGCGCTTCATGGTGGCGGACCAACAGGTCGGTTGGATCCTCCCTCAAATGGCCGCCATTTTGAGGAACTTCCCAGACGTCTTCGATCCGCCAAGCGACGGCGCCCTTTCCCTCAGCTGGAGGCTGGACACTCACTCCAAGAGGTCAGAGGGCGTCGACAGCGTCCTGCAGACCCTGAGACGCAGCGACGCACTGACATGTTTGAAGGGATGGAGGGATGAGGTGAGTGACTAACTGGACGGGCTTCCTCCACAGCCTCATGCAATCATATTGACGCAGTTATGGAGGCATTCAACATAACTTAATGTCTAACCCCCCCGTCAGAGGTATGACGTCATGGCCAGATACTGCGACGCCCCACTGATGTCTATGGAGCGATCAGCAACCAGTAAGTCCTGTTGAAATTTGTACAATTAGACTCCTGAGAAATTTAGAACGGGCAGGGCAGTGTGTAGGTGAGGTGATCACCTCATCTCTTCTGATCCCAGCCCAGTGTTATCCAGTCTGAGCCTGCTGGGGTTCTGAGCTGGGTTCTGATCCCAGCCCTGGTTCTGATCCCAGCCCTGTGGTTCTGAGCTGGGTTCTGATCCCGGCCCTGGTTCTGATCCATACCCTGGTTCTGAGCTGGGTTCTGATCCCGGCCCTGGTTCTGATCCATACCCTGGTTCTGAGCTGGGTTCTGATCCCGGCCCTGGTTCTGAGCTTGGTTCTGATCCCGGCCCTGGTTCTGAGCTGGGTTCTGATCCCGACCCTGGTTCTGAGCAGGCCTGTTTGGGGTGAGGAGGTACGGCGTCCACATCAACGGGTTCTGCCGGAGTACCGACGGGGCGCTCCGGATGTGGCTGGCCCGCCGCTCCGCCACCAAGCAGACGTACGCCGGGTTCCTGGACAACCTGGTGAGTGAGGCCCGCTGGAAGGATCCTATATACAACACATATATTATATAGGCCTTGTATGCATCAAAATAAGCTCTTTGTATTATTTTCTATTTATTTGTTTTCACTCATAAGGAGGTTCATGACTGCTGCTTGTATGGTTAATGGGCGTACGATCATTAAACTTGCAACTAGCTCTTAGTATTAGTACTACTGTGTCAGTACGACGGTCAATGTTAGTATTAGTAGTACTGTGTCAGTACGATGGTCAATGTTAGTATTAGTACTACTGTGTCAGTACTACGGTCAATGTTAGTATTAGTACTACTTTGTCAGTACTACGGTCAATGTTAGTATTAGTACTACTTTGTCAGTACTACGGTCAATGTTAGTATTAGTACTAATGTGTCAGTATTACGGTCAATGTTAGCATTAGTACTACTGTGTCAGTATTACGGTCAATGTTAGTATTAGTACTACTGTGTCAGTATTACGGTCAATGTTAGTATTAGTACTACTGTGTCAGTATTACGGTCAATGTTAGCATTAGTACTACTGTGTCAGTACTTAGGTCATTGCAAAGCGTTTTCCTGCATATGCATCAACACTAGCTAAGCTTTTCCAGGTCTTTCATTGGATAAGAGAAGGATTCCCATAAGACACGGGTATGAAGGAGGAGGTTAAAGCTCCGCTGCCCCTCTCCTCTCAGGCGGCGGGGGGCCTGGCTGCAGGGATGGGCATCGGAGACACCGCGCTGAAGGAGTGTGAAGAGGAGGCCTGTATCCCAGCAGCCATCGCTGTGAAGGCTAGATCGGTCACCACAGTGAGGTGAGTGGTCATGTACTGGTCCAATCAGGTACCATCGCTGTGAAGGCTAGATCGGTCACCACAGGGATGTGATTGGTCATGTACTGGTCCAATCAGGTACCATCGCTGTGAAGGCTAGATCGGTCACCACAGTGAGGTGAGTGGTCATGTACTGGTCCAATCAGGTACCATCGCTGTGAAGGCTAGATCGGTCACCACAGGGATGTGATTGGTCATGTACTGGTCCAATCTGGTACCATCGCTGTAGGTCATGTGTTTGACATGTTCTAGTCCAATAAGGTACCGTTGTCTAAGCACAAGGGGGCTGACTTCCAGTCTGCATAAGGTATACAGGAAGAGCCCTATGGTACATGGTATATCTGGCTATTAATCAGGAACGTATTTTCAGACTTGACCACTGCACACTCATTGTAAATCTAAATTGCACGTCAAAATGTACATATTCAACTGTTTGTCATTGGGTATTGGATCACTAGTGTGTGTAATAAATTTGTTAAAAATAGCATTTTGACATGTATCAATATGTCATAATGCTATTCATTAACCCATTTATTGACATAAATTATATATAAGGGCACATATTAAGAAGAGCTCTTTGGAATCAAATGAGAACATTGCGTTTGCTTCATGAGTTGATGAATGACAAAACCTTGTGCGTTTGAAGTTACACCTACGAGGAAGAGGAAGGCGTTTTTCCAGAGAGCCAGTTTGTCTTCGACCTCGAACTTCCTGCTGATTTCCAGCCCAGAGTTGGTGATGGAGAAGTGCAGGAATTCTACTTTCTGCCGATAGATAAAGTGGGTATTTAAAATGACTCAGCGTCCTTGCAAATGTTTTATTTTGCTTGACTAGTTTAGCACGCGCTTTTATCCAAAATGACTTACAGTGAGGGGTTTGGCATCTTTCTCTCATGGCTCCAGGTAGGTGGTCGAAATGGAGAAACAAACCAAGTACCTTCAGCTGGAAGTCAAAACCCCAGCATGCCTCATGTTATATTATCGTATTACTTTGGAGCATAACTAAAGGTCTGTCTTCAGGTGAAAGAGCTGCTGGTCGGTGGAGATTTCAAACCAAACTGTGCCATGGTGGTGCTGGACTTTCTTATAAGACACTCCTGTATAGACCCAGATACAGGTAGGACCTCCCCATCCAGACCTGTGGTTCCCTGGGGTGCATTAGTCCCTCAAAGTTTGGGAACCACTCTCCATCAGATTCTCAAGAGTTTAAGGCAACTTTTTAATGACCTTTTTTAATGTCTTCTTTTGCAGAGCCTTACTATCAGGAGTTTGTGACGGGGCTTCACCAAACCTTATAAGATTAAGATCTGGAACACCATACACTCTTGATGCTGTAAAATACATTTCACCCTATCCTGAATGCAAAACATTTATTTTAACCCATTACTCCTTAGTAAATACTGTGAAATAAATATTTTTGACCTTTTTTTAAAATTATATATAACCTTGTGACCTTTGCTTGAAGTCTCCATTACAGTTGACCTCAATATTTCAAAATCTTCAATGAAGGGGAAGAAATCAAACTGACCAAATGTGTGTATAAGACTTTCTTTGGAAGCTGGACACAAAAGAACAGCTTGCTAGTTTCTGGATTTTGTATTTAGGCAAAGTTGATGCTTTCAAGATTAAAGTTAACAACCGTTTAAGCAGTTTGCTAAATATGTGCAATTTATACAGAAGGACATGGCAGTGTCATTTCCAAAGAGATTAAAATGAATAAAAGATATTCTCAAAGGAAAGGTCTAAAAAGAAAAGTTCAAGACATGTAAACATACAGTGAACAGACAGGCAGTGATTTTTTTGAAATCACTGCCAATCTGAAGACATTATCCAATGTTTATAAAGCTGTAATATTTAAACCTAAATGTAAAATAAAGAAATCATATCCCGGTCATTATGTTTGAGCCAAGTCAGCTATTAGTCAACTAGAACCAGGCAAACCAATAAATTACATGAAAAGGTTATAGAAAAACACAGAACCTGTTAGTCTCATTATCCAGAGTATGCACTTATATATATTTATAGTTAAAGTCAAATAAAAATATTAAGCTACTTTAAATATATTGAAACTGCTTGTATTGAATGAAAGCAACATTCAACTGTTGGCTCATCAGTGACCAAGGCTGGTCCAATTCAATAGGTAGTCTGTTTATCCATCCATGGAAAACAAGGTAATCAGCTATTGAATGCCCTGATTAAAGACCATAAGACCAGCAGCCCTCAATTTCTTTTTATAATATTAATAGTTTTGTTTTGTTCCTCCAAACTATCATTGAATCCAGGCAAGCTGATCTAAAGGAAGCGGGCTGTCAGGTTCAGGTGCTAATACCCCCACATCTCCTGTAGCTGTTTTACTTCTGATAGAAAACATTGCTTCATACATGCGACATTTTATGGGGAAAGTGTATGAAAGGAATTTTGAGGACTATGTTAACGGTCCAACTTATCTACAACGTTTTTGGGGAAACAGTCACTGTCCAGAGTTAAACGCGTATAAAGCAGTAATGTCTAATATCAAAACATAGCAGGTTAGGGGCATTTAAGAAAACCGTTCTTCTTGATACCTAGCCAGCGCTATAAGGACTTCCTAGGTAAGCGACTCTTGAGCTTTTGAGAGGAGCTTTGTTGTGCTAATGGTCACAGGGTTTTCATGCCATTTGAGGCCAAGTGGAGATGGTTTACCTGGCTTTTGTCCAATAAAATCTCATGATGGTGCGGGAGGAGGGGCTGATTTTGCCATATGTGGCACAGCGTTGGCTGCTAAAGCTGGGTCTAATCTGGGAGAAGGCCACAAACACACTGAGTCCCAGGGAGAGGGCAAGAGGTAAACAATACAATGATATAATGTGTTTCGTTTCTTCAATGACCACTTTGCTGTTTATGATTATTGATGGGCTCCTGTGTTGCCGTGGAAACGGAAAAAGCTTGAGAGGAGGTTAAAAGATCGAAAAGTTCTCATGACTACTGAATTATTTTTTAAAAAAGGGAAAAAAACGGCACGCTTCATTGTAAAATGGTAAAGAAAAATTCAAGTTGAATCTATGTCATATAAATGTTGAAAGTCAATGATCAACAAACTTTTTTAAAAATGAATTATGAATCAAATAGGACCAATTAATTGGACTGTACTCCCTGCTGCTATCCCGACCATTGAGTTATATATTAGACACTTAGGGTTATATGTTATATATACACTTCGGGTTATATATACAAAGGCAGTAGACACTGGTCATCGTTAACGAGCTGGTAGGGGCCCCATCTAGCCCAGTGTTCGAACCCACTATGGATATTGTGGTGCAGTTAATGGGGAGGCCGGACTGGTCTCCTGCCCCCAAGAGTGAACCCGGGCCCCGCGTCCGTCACCTAGCTGCTTCCTCTTGGCCAGCTCCCGTCGGGGGTGGTCGTCGTTGCGCAGGTCCTTCTTGTTGCCGACCAGGATGATGGGAACGGTGGGGCAGAAGTGTTTCCCCTCCGGGGGTCCACTTCTCAGGGATGTTCTCTGAGAGCCGACCGGAAGGTACGCCAACGTCAGTTAGCAAATAGTTAGGATTTACAGCATTATTTACATTTGGGCATTTAGCCGGCATTTATATCCACAGTGTATTAAGTGATGCTGAGAACAATCGAATCAAAGGCAAATTCTAAGTGTAGTAATCTATATGACCGCGTGGCCTAATGGATAAGGCGTCTGACTTCGAATCAGAAGATTGAGGGTTCGAGTCCCTTCGTGGTCGCATTTTACAAATTTCTACATTTGGATAACTTAAACATTTTCAATGATGTTAGATAGGCAACACAGGGTGTATTTTGGATTCATAACCTAATCTGTCCGACCTATCGATGGAGAAGCACATGAGAATGACGTCTGTGTCCGGTAGGATAGGGGCCTCAGGCGATCATAGTCCTCGTGGCCAGCTGTGTCCCACAGAGCCAGCTCCACCTGAAACAAACACACAACGGCTATGGCTAAGTTGTAGGTATAAGTGGCTAGGGGGTGGTTCTTACCGCGGTGTCTACTGTCTACCTGCAGAAAAATGCGCACAAAAAAAAAAAAGAAATCCGCAATACTTGTAACTAATTAAACATTGTTCAGGGTTGTTGTTAAATGCGTAGACCAGCTCACCTGCTTAGAGTCCACTTCGATATCAGCCACGTAGTTTTCAGACACGGTGGGCACGTAGACCTCCGGGACCTGGTCCTTACTGAACACCATCAGCAGGCAGGTCTTCCCACAAGCCCCGTCCCCCACAATAGTTAGATAGAGGTTAGGGTTAGGCTATCTAACCCTTAGTTAGATAGTTAATAGAGCTCCAGGACTCCCGTGTGTTCTAGAATATTAACAGAACACGGCTAAAGATACACACCCACTGTAAACAGAGCGCATGGTACCGTGGCTGCAAGCTGCTCAGGGACACACCCCCACCCTCCTCCTTGACCCGCCTCTCTCCTCCTCATTTGCATTAAAGCTGCAGACTCCGAAACGGCGCGTTTGGGGAAAGCTCAATGTGCGATTGGCTCGTAGTGGCTGTAATTCTGCCACTACGAGCTAATAATTTCAGTAACGTCTTCAAATACTGTGTTTGGGGCGACTATTATCTATATTAAAGCATCCATAAAGCAGCATGCCATGGGACCTTTAAATATTTTCATCAAGTGCATTTCCCCACAATAACAATAAGAAGACACAACTGCAACAATCCCAGACGACATTTATTAACATAATATTGAAATACAATGTACAGTTGAAGTTGTGGGGCTCGGACCCACGCAGACTAGTCGTCTCTGGCAGCAGCCAGCACGATCTTGCTGGAATCGTAGTAGTCCTCGGCGATCAGCGGCCGCCCCTTGGCCTCTCTCTGCTTCAGCAGGTGCTCCGCCTCCCTCCTGGCCCACTGCCGCATGCTGCGCACCGGAGAGAGTCTGGGTCAGGTTTGAGCTGGGATGGGTCTCTGTGACTAGCTACACATTAAGGGCTGATATGGAGGCGTGGGAGTGGATGGCTGGGTAGGAAGGGCAGCAAGGGGCTTAGGGTGGTAGGTGGTTAGGGAGGGAGGGAGGGGGATAGAGAGGGAGGGAGGGAGATAGGGAGGGAGGGAGGAAGGGGGATAGGGAGAGAAGGAGGGAGGGAGATAGGGAGGGAGGGAGGGAGATAGGGAGGGAGGGAGGAAGGGGGATAGAGAGAGAGGGAGGGAGATAGGGAGGGAGGAAGGGGGATAGGGAGAGAAGGAGGGAGGGAGATAGGGAGGGAGGGAGGAAGGGGGATAGAGAGAGAGGGAGGGAGATAGGGAGGGGGAGATAGGGAGGGGGGGATAGGGGGGGGGAGAGAAGGAGGGAGGGAGATAGGGAGGGAGGGAGGAAGGGGGATAGGGAGAGAAGGAGGGAGGGAGATAGGGAGGGGGGGATAGGGGGGGGGGAGAGAAGGAGGGAGGGAGATAGGGAGGGAGGTTCATGGGTGGGTGAGAAATAAATAGACTTGCAGAGCTGAACACCAAAGGCATAACTCAAAGCAGGAACTGCATTTCTGTTAAAGCCGAATGTTACATTAGCCGAATGTTACTTGAATATTACACAAATATTCATGTTTGTAATGGAAAGGGCTGCAAAACCTGAGACATTCATGCAAACATGGTAACTTTGAAACAATAGTGGTAAAAGGGCCAAAGTTGTTTGCTTCAAATAGCCAACATAAACAACTAATACTAAAACTATATGCACATATATATACATACAAATAATAAACTGCAACTGTTTCCTAGCTAGAAGGATCTTTGTTTGAATCCCAATGTCTGCCTCTTTGAGCAAGAAGCCCCTACCTGCTCGTTAATGACATAGCCTTACTCAAAATTACCTACAAATTCAACTAAACAGTAATGCAAAACTATATGTGAATGGTGCTTTTGAACTACAGTAGTGTAGGCCTACACACCCACACAAATAATAATAAGAGGGTTACCCATAGTCAGGCAGGTAGTGGATAAAGGTTCCTCCGATCACAAGCACCACAGAGACACCAAAGAAGAAGGCCAGCCTCATGTTCCACTGATCGACCACTGGATCGGTGGAGAACCCGTGGTAGTCGGGATTCTGGAAAAAGCAGTAAGACAGTGGGCTCAAACTAAGACCTCATGCTACTTGTTTACATATCCATTCCAGATCATTCACATTGACATTCTTTCTTCAGTATTGTAACCGTCGTGATGTTGGATATGATTACACGAAATCCAGAGACTGTACGATGGTGGCTGGATAATGGAAGCCTAAACAGTGATCAGTGGGGGCTATGTTGACGTTATACGTGAACGTTGAGTTCCACAAAACACAGAGAGAGGTGCAGAGGTAAAATATCACAAATAAACATCCACTGCAAGTCGATGTTGACGCCAGCGGATCCATACGGTCTGCTGGGTCGGATAACTCACCTTCACATAGTGGTTGACCTCGCCGTGGTCATGGCTGTCCTGGGGAGGCAGGAGCTCCGACAGGGTGGCCGACCCGGCGGAGGATGACTTCTGGGACTGCGACACGAAACGAACCCCACTGTTGGCGAGAATACGGGGCAAGGTTGTCCCTAACCGGGTAAATCGGGATAGCATTTTGTCCGCTTCGGTTGTCACCCCAGCACCAACACACAGGATAGACACTACCGTCGACCCGGAAGTAGTAGTGGAAGATTTAGATTGCCAGTTGTAAAAACGCTACAACGGCGCCACCTGCTGGTCAACTGAACAAACTATGTCAGTAATGGGATGTTATTAGAGGGTCTGGCTCCTGACCTTTTTAATTGCATTTTCAAAGAGAGCAGTTGTAAGACCATCTTAAACCTGTCATGGCATGAACCATTTTTTCAGATATGCTACTGTCTACAGTGCAATCGCACATATCCATTTTGTAGTTGGGTTGCAACAAGGGAAATTAGTTCTTTAAATTCCCACCCTATAAAATCCAGACACAAAGAGCTGAATTGGCGACCACTGCGTTAAGCGAACGGTGGACTTCTGTTCCCCTTAATTCCATTAGTGGGCGCTAGAGTCTGGCTATAATATGAAGAGTCTTTCATATTTCCGCTTAGCTTGCATTAAATATTCACTGTGCTGGCCTTGTTCTTAAAATCGAATTAAAAATGAAATAAATCTTTTGGAAATAGGAGAAGGCAAATAAATGCGCTGCTAAAAAAGAGTACTACAGGTTTCTACCACAATAATGTTTGCATCCATAGTATATAGCACCCTAAAGCAGTAGTTTAACAATTGTTTTATACCGGGGATTTATTAAATAAAGAACTTTCGTATCGAATCTCCGAAATAGTTTCATTTCAATTTCATTTATTTACCTACTATAGTCACGATAAAATGTATGCCGAAATAGCTCAGTTGGGAGAGCGTTAGACTGAAGATCTAAATGTCCCTGGTTCGATCCCGGGTTTCGGCAGTCCTTTTGGCCTTTTATCGCAAATCAAATCATTCAACCCAGGAAGCTCAGCAAATTTAAACTTGCAATTATTTAAACTATTAACATCCTCACAACCACAAATTATATTGCTCAAGGAGAACGTTAAGTCTTTAAAGAAAACTCTTTATTGCCATCATAATACCATATTTATACATGCCAGGGATTAAAGGCATCATTTACCCAAACTCCCAAGATTTAACCAGCAGTTTGCCGTTCCCTATGATTTCAGATGAAATGTCAGCACAGTTATTCATTTTATAGAAACCAACAGCTCTCGCTTTGGCAAGCCGTTTGCATTAAATAGGTATTTATTTTTGGACAATATACAATCATGGGTACATAATATGTATGAATAAAAAGTTCACCTTTGTGCACATTTATAATTTAATGAGATAATCAAGTCAGAATTTGTAGAAATGCACACATTATATCAATCCAACAAGATTCATCAATTGGCTATAAATATTTAAATAGGCCCTATTACAAAATGTTATACTAAACAACACAAGGAAACAAATTGGAATAGTCAATTGTTACCAATAGTAAATGAGTCTGTAATAAAAGCTATTTTACCCAATTAAAAATTAATAAAAATGGGGGGGGGGGAGGGATGCTCACATTCTGTCTCCTCAGCATTTAGGTCAAACAAACACGACAGCATGACGATTCTGGAAAGCATTTAAAAAAAAACCTCTTCACTTCTTCATTTCCCAAGAGAAGCCTGCCTCGGCTGTTTGATCATCAGGGGCCTGGATGAGACGCTTGGTAGCAGCAGAAATAACACAAATAAATAATAAGGCCACACATACAGAATAAGAAACTGCTCAAAAGGCTCAGGGTTTAGGACAGTTGGAAATGATGCACTTGCGCGGCGGGCGTGAAGCGGACATTGACGAAGTCCAAGGGAGTTTGGATAACGCAAACAAACCCCTCTTCCGTCTCCAGGAATAAAGCGTAAACATGGTGAATTAAAGCAAATATTAGGAAAGGCAAATTGTTAGACCGATCTTTCCAAGACTGCTGGAAACAGAAGAAACACAAAACCAGCAAATTTATCTTATAGTTTTAGTTCTTTGCTCAGGTAATCCATTCCCCACAATGGACCTTCAAAAACTACTAGACAATGTCGTTTTGCACCAAAAATCGTCTGTTCAGTTGGCTGTGAGTGATAAAGGAAGTTCTAAAGCTCTTGGAGAAGACCATCATCCAATCAGCGTTCTTCAGGACCACAAAGCTATCTCGTTATTTTCAATCACGAGCACATTCCCAAAATAAGAGGACCAATTCAAATTGCCTAAATATACAGTACAAATCCAGCAGAACACAAAGGATCACAGTTGACAGCAATAAACACGAGAAGAGTCCAGTGCGGCGGCATGGTTTGGTTTGTGTTGTTTAAATACTAGATAAAACCAAAGCAAGGAGGAAAGCCCTCCTTACTCTTGGCTTTTCCAGGATTTCGCCCCAGCCTTCACCTTCACATTGATCAGGTGAAGCCACGTAATCTATCTATCTAGTTATTTAAAAATAGTTAAAACTGAAGAAAAAACTGCCCAGCCCACACTTTCTGATGACGGTCATTGTGACTCATGTCCATATCAAGTTAAATTAACGGCATAACATCATAAAATAATAACTGAAACCCTTTAAAATAAAAAGGTCCTCTGTTCAGTTGACCAAATCGTGACTTTCGGTACTGTGAAATCTCGCCGTGGAGACGGATTGATCAACAGTTAGATTTAAAACTGATCTCACCGGCCACAGTTTAAGAAAATAGAAGAGAAAAATAATGACTGAGGCTGACAACTAGGTCCGTGAAATGAATTAGGCCGACACTTTGTTCCGTTGCAGATCGAATAAGGTGAGGATTTCACCTAACCTGTACCTTACATTACTAGCCTATGTCCCATCGTGTCACTTAAGTTATTTGGTAAAGACACTTTTCGGAAAACATAACTTGTAAACAAAGAGGAAAGTGCAGAATTGACATAACTTTTTGCCGGTCCTCAGCAGAGACCGGAATAAAAGGCCTTCACAAAAATGATCTGCCAATTAGTCTGATCAGGTCCTCCCAGACACATCCTCCATGTACCCCCTTAATACACACACACACACACACACACACACACACACACACACACACACACACACACACACACACACACACACACACACACACACACACACACACACACACACACACACACACACACACACACACAGGGTTCACCTCTGCATTTCTGCTTGCGTTTGTTAAATCACCATTGCAACCAAAGCTCGCGTAAGTTCCCTCCGGCGAAAAAAAATTGAATAAAATGAGCAACTTTTTAAATGCTAAGGATTAATCGTGACTACATTAATATGTAATGAGTAGTGTCTTAAACACATATAAAATCAGCACTAGTGACTGTACTGAACTAAGTGTACTAGTAACTGCCCGATGAAGTAGGGCCAGCCGTAGAAAAGAGGATGATCCGTCCGAGCAGTCTTAGGCAGTCTGAAGCGGTCTGAGGCGGTCTGAAGCGGTCTGAAGCAGTCTAAAGCAGTCTGAGGGGTCTGAAGCAGTCTGAGGGGTCTAAAGAAGTCTGAGGGGTCTGAAGCGGTCTGAAGCGGTCTGAGGCGGTCTGAGGAGGTCCAAAGCGGTCTGAAGCAGTCTGAGGCGGTCTGAAGCAGTCTGAGGGGTCTGAAGCAGTCTGAAGCGGTCTGAGGCGGTCTGAAGCGGTCTGAAGTGGTCTGAAGTGGTCCGAAGCGGTCTGAAGCAGTCTGAAGCAGTCTGAGGCGGTCTGAGGCGGTCTGAGGCAGTCTGAAGCAGTCTGAGGCGGTCTGAGGCGGTCTGAGGCGGTCTGAAGCGGTCTGAAGCGGTCTGAGACGGTCTGAAGTGGTCTGAGGCGGTCTGAAGCGGTCTGAGACGGTCTGAAGTGGTCTGAGGCGGTCTGAAGCGGTCTGAGACGGTCTGAAGTGGTCTGAGGCGGTCTGAGGGGTCTGAAGCGGTCTGAGGCGGTCTGAGGAGTCTGAAGCGGTCTGAGGCGGTCTGAGGGGTCTGAAGCGGTCCATCCCGGACACGACCCATGCCAATCTCCCGACCCCGCCTGATCAGGACGAGGGCAGGGGGGAGGGGGCCGTGGGGGGGGAGGGGGCCGTGGGGGGGGAGGTGGGGGGGGAGGGGGCCGTGGGGGGGGAGGGGATGGTGGTGGAGAGGTTGTAGGTGGAGTTGGGGGACGAGGCTGACGGGGAGGCCAGGGGGGTGCTGACGGGCCTGGAGGGGGAGGGGAGGGGGTGGGCCGTGACAGGGGAGTCCGAGCTGGCCTCGTCGCCCTCCTCCGAGTCCCACACCTCGCTCTGCAGGTAGTCGGCGAACAGGGCCTTGGCGCGCTGCAGCACGCGGCCCAGGTGGTGGCGCCGGACCAGGCGGTCAAAGTGCATGGCCAGCTCGTTGTAGTCCAGGCTGTTCTTCACGATGTGGTCGCGGTGCTCCAGCAGGATGGAAAGGCACAGGAACAGCATGAAGGGGTTGCCCTTACCGAACTCCTGGGGCGGGGGCAGCGAGCAGGGCCTTGGGGCCGGGCCCCTGCAGGACGGGGGCGACTGGCTGCCGGCCAACGGCAGGGTATCGGAGAAGGGCCGGCCGCCCGGTGATGAGGGGCCCCTGGCGAAGGACAGGATGGGCGACGAAAGCAGCGAGCGGCCGGGCTGAGGCGACGACATGGAGGCCTGCGCGGCGGCGGCCGACGGGGAGCCCAGAGTTCTCTGCGAGGAGCCTCCGCTGTTGGCCGCCGCCGAGCAGGTGTACTTGGGCGGGGGGGAGTCCGGGGAGCCGGACGCGGGCGGGCCGCCGCCGGGCTTCCTGCCGGACGGGCCGCCGGGGGCCGGCCGGTGGGAGGACACCGTCCGCTTGTTGGACGTCTTGGCGTCGGGGTCGAGGCTCTGTATGAGCGGAGACCTCTCCCCCTGGTCGTCCTCGCTGTCCAGGGTGGACTGGCGGCTGGGGGCGCACGGCGCAGGGTCAGGGGTCAGGGGGTCGAGGGCCCGGTCCCCCATCATGGAGGTGCCTTCCATGTCGAAGCTGTCTCGTTTGCGAGCGCAGTAGTACTTAAACTCCCCGAAGCTCAGCTGCTTCTCAAGAGGAGGGGCGGGCGGCGTCCCCTCCAAAGCCCCGCCTCCCCCCGCCCCCTCCCCGTTCTGTACCCCGCCCGCGCACACACCGGGTCGCTCTTCCCCAAACTCCATCCTCCCGCCCTCCGGCTCCTCCCTGGAGGGGCGGAGCATGTGTCGCCGCCGCTGCCCCGTCATCTGCCGCTCTCCCTCCTCCCCGAGGCGGGGGCCGGGGGGGGAGGAGGGAGACACGCCCGCCTCGCCGCCCGCCTCGCCCGCCTCCTCCGGCTCCAGCGGCGGGCCGACCAGCTCTGCCTCAGTCTCGGGGGGGTCGGGGGGCAGCGAGCTCCAGGTGACCTCCAGCATGCGGAGGGCGTCGTCGAAGGCGAACTCCCGCTTCAGCTCCAACAGCAGCCAGCGGTAGCAGAAGAAGAGGTCGTCGGCGCCGCGCGACACCAGGTAGGCGTAGAACTCGGGGTCCGAGTACTGCAGCAGCAGCTTCAGGTGCTGGAACTTGACGGACATGAGCTGGCCGTCGGGCCGGAAGTTCCCCTCCAGCCGCTTCATGATGCCGCAGAAGCAGATGAAGGCGTGCGCCTCGTTGTCCATGACGGCCAGGATGGGCGAGGCGATGTCGCTCATGCCCTGGCAGTACGAGATCTGACCCGGAGGAGGAGAGAGGAACCAGGTAACCAGGGTTACAACGGGATGGGACCAGGATGAGGAGAGGGGAACCAGGTAACCAGGGTTACAACAGGATGGGACCAGGATGAGGAGAGGGGAACCAGGTAACCAGGGTTACAACATGATGGGACCAGGATGAGGAGGAGAGGGGAACCAGGTAACCAGGGTTACAACAGGATGGGACCAGGATGAGGAGGAGAGGGGAACCAGGTAACCAGGGTTACAACATGATGGGACCAGGATGAGGAGGAGAGGGGAACCAGGTAACCAGGGTTACAACGGGATGGGACCAGGATGAGGAGGAGAGGGGAACCAGGTAACCAGGGTTACAACGGGATGGGACCAGGATGAGGAGGAGAGGGGAACCAGGTAACCAGGGTTACAACGGGATGGGACCAGGATGAGGAGGAGAGGGGAACCAGGTAACCAGGGTTACAACGGGATGGGACCAAGGGCTTTTATTGGTCTGACGAGTTCAACAGAAGTTATGCAGGAATGAAAGAGGCTCTTTCACTCGATATCTACATAAACAGTGACAAAAAAAAACTAAACATGGAACAGTCGTATAAATGTGATATTCCCAACAACACATACATCACCAAAACACGATGACACAGCAACACGAACACACAACATTATCACATCACACACCACACCACTATCATTCCAAAACACGTACACAACACTATCACACACCACTATCACACCAAACCACTATCACACCACACCACTATCACACCACACCACTATCACACCACACCACTATCACACCACACCACTATCACACCACTATCACACCACACCACTATCACACCACACCATTACCACACCACACCACTATCACACCACACCACTATCACACCACACCACTATCATACCACACCACTATCACACCACTATCACACCACACCACTATCACACCACACCACTATCACACCACACCACTACCACACCACACCACTATCACACCACACCACTATCACACCACTATCACACCAAACCACTATCACACCACTATCACACCACACCACTATCACACCACACCACTATCACACCACACCACTATCACACCACACCACTACCACACCAAACCACTATCACACCACACCACTATCACACCACACCACTATCACACCACACCACTATCACACCACACCACTATCATACCACACCACTATCACACCACTATCACACCACACCACTATCACACCACACCACTATCACACCACACCATTACCACACCACACCACTATCACACCACACCACTATCACACCACACCACTATCACACCACACCACTACCACACCACACCACTATCACACCACTATCACACCACACCACTATCACACCACTATCACACCACTATCACACCACACCACTATCACACCACACCACTATCACACCACACCACTATCACACCACACCACTATCACACCACTATCACACCAAACCACTATCACACCACACCACTATCACACCACTATCACACCACTATCACACCAAACCACTATCACACCACACCACTACCACACCACACCACTATCACACCACTATCACACCACACCACTATCACACCACACCACTATCACACCACACCACTATCACACCACACCACTATCACACCACACCACTATCACACCACAATCACACCACACCACTATCACACCAAACCACTATCACACCACACCACTATCACACCACACCACTATCACACCACTATCACACCACACCACTATCACACCACACCATTACCACACCACACCACTATCACACCACACCACTATCACACCACTATCACACCACACCACTATCACACCACACCACTATCACACCACTATCACACCACACCACTATCACACCACTATCACACCACACCACTATCACACCACACCACTATCACACCAAACCACTATCATACCACACCACTATCACACCACACCACTATCACACCACACCACTATCACACCAAACCACTATCATACCACACCACTATCACACCACACCACTATCACACCACACCACTACCACACCACTATCACACCACACCACTATCACACCACACCACTATCACACCACACCGATATCACACCACACCAAACCACTATCACACCACACCACTATCATACCACACCACTATCACACCACTATCACACCACACCACTATCACACCACTATCACACCACACCACTATCACACCACACCACTATCACACCACACCACTATCACACCACACCACTATCACACCACTATCACACCACACCACTATCACACCACACCACTATCACACCACACCACTATCACACCACTATCACACCACTATCACACCACTATCACACCACACCACTATCACACCACTATCACACCACTATCACACCACTATCACACCACTATCACACTCCTGTCCACGGCCCTCGTCCCCACCCCCACCTGCGGGTGTGTGATGGCGAAGGTGGTGAGCAGGTCGGTGAGCGCGGTGAGGTGGGGGCTGTCCTCCGAGCCGGCGTAGTAGGGGTGGGTGCGGTCCGTGCGCAGCACGTCCTTCAGCACGCTGCCGCGCACGAAGTCCAGCTCCTCTGAGCGGCGGCGCGCGCTCCACTGGTCCTTCAGCTGGTCGTACTCCCGGGTCTTACGCTTCATGTAGTCCATCCGCTCCTGGCCGCTGAGTCCGTCGGGGTACACGTTGAGGAGGTACCTCCACACCACCTGGGGGGGTTAGGGGTACACGTTGAGGAGGTACCTCCACACCACCTGGGGGGGTTAGGGGTACACGTTGAGGAGGTACCTCCAGACCACCTGGGGGGGTTAGGGGTACACGTTGAGGAGGTACCTCCACACCACCTGGGGGGGTTAGGGGTACACGTTGAGGAGGTACCTCCACACCACCTGGGGGGGTTAGGGGTACACGTTGAGGAGGTACCTCCAGACCACCTGGGGGGGTTAGGGGTACACGTTGAGGAGGTACCTCCACACCACCTGGGGGGGTTAGGGGTACACGTTGAGGAGGTACCTCCACACCACCTGGGGGGGTTAGGGGTACACGTTGAGGAGGTACCTCCACACCACCTGGGGGGGTTAGGGGTACACGTTGAGGAGGTACCTCCACACCACCTGGGGGGGTTAGGGGTACACGTTGAGGAGGTACCTCCAGACCACCTGGGGGGGTTAGGGGTACACGTTGAGGAGGTACCTCCAGACCACCTGGGGGGGTTAGGGGTACACGTTGAGGAGGTACCTCCACACCACCTGGGGGGGTTAGGGGTACACGTTGAGGAGGTACCTCCAGACCACCTGGGGGGGTTAGGGGTACACGTTGAGGAGGTACCTCCACACCACCTGGGGGGGTTAGGGGTACACGTTGAGGAGGTACCTCCACACCACCTGGGGGGGTTAGGGGTACAGGAGGGGACAAGGAGAGCGTCTCTATCAGACCGGATAAAACCAGAAAAATAAGAAGTTCTGAGGCATTGCCGAGTCTGCTTTCTACTTCTAGAGGGGGGATAACGGAGACGCACCGAGCAGCGGCCGTACGGTTCGGTCTGGCTCAGGACATCGGTGGGATGTTCCGTACAATCGTTCTACCTGGATGGGAAAATTAGACTTTGGTGCTCTTGGCAGTTCAACCTTAACGCCCTACAGAACCGTCCACTTGTTACCAGTGAGCGAAAATCTAAGAATTATTCTATATTATTATAGAATTATAGAACCCTTATTTCCTGGCGTGCATTGAGGCGTGCCTTGAGGCGTGCCTTGAGGCGTACCTTGAGGCGTGCCTTGAGGCGTGCCTTGCTGGTGCCTTAAGGCGTGCCTTGCGGCGTACCTTGAGGCGTACCTTGAGGCGTGCCTTGAGGCGTGCCTTGCTGGTGCGGCGTACCTTGCGTAGCGACGGCTCCAGGCCGCCGTGGTAGATGCGGAGCCGCAGGTCTTCGGGCCGGGTCAGCTGACCCTGGCCGTTGAGGTAGCAGTGGAACTCGCCGTCGCTCAGCGGCGGCTTGAAGGGTTTCACCTCCTCGCCGTACGACCAGCTCAGCGCCTGCTGCACCCGGGACAGCGTCCTGCCCATCTGAGACACACAACGCACAACTTAAGGGACACACAACCAGGGACAGCGTCCTGCCCATCTGAGACACACAACGCACAACTTAAGGGACACACAACCAGGGACAGCGTCCTGCCCATCTGAGACACACAACGCACAACGTAAGGGACACACAACCAGGGACAGCGTCCTGCCCATCTGAGACACACAACGCACAACGTAAGGGACACACAACCAGGGACAGCGTCCTGCCCATCTGAGACACACAACGCGCAACGTAAGGGACACAAAACCCAGGACAGCGTCCTACCCCTCTGAGACACACAACGCACAACGTAAGGGACACACTACCCGGCACAGCGTCCTGCCCATCTGAGACACACAACGCACAACGTAAGGGACACACAACCCGGGACAGCGTCCTGCCCATCTGACACACAACGCACAACGTAAGGGACACACAACCCGGGACAGCGTCCTGCCCATCTGAGACACACACACACTTGTCTCAGATGGGATGGCCAGTACAGGTTGACAGCATTGATGTCTAGCGCTACAGTGTTGGACTCCCAGCCCCCACGGCCTGCAGGAGGCGCCCTAGAGCCAGGGGCCCTGACCCCTACACCCCCACCAGCCCAGGAGCGGGGAGTTCAATGGAAGTCACTCTGGATAAACACGGCTACCCGACGACACAGGGGCCAATCGTAGCAGATGGTAAAAGCGTTGAGAGTCACTAGTGGTGACCTGGGTCAGCGCGGCCGACAGGGGCTGGTAGAAGAGGTGTCCAACGGGCTGCGGGACCTCGTCCACCACCTGGGCCAGCAGGGACTGGCTGAAGGGGAGGGCGGTGGCGGCCAGGGACCGCGCCCTGTCCCCCATCAGCTGCTCTGAGCCAATCACGTCTTTAGGGCTGATGATGTCCCACTCCTCCATCACAGGGCCTGAGGTGATACAGTCGGGTTCAACACAACGGTGGGGAGACGTTACCGAAGCCCCCTTCTCACTGAGCTTCACTAAGATCAACCACCCCACAGTAAGATAGTAAGGAGAAAGTAAAGAAGAAGAATGCATCGTTCACAAAGCAGCACTTGGTTCAGAATGACAGATAATAAAATGTACAATGTGCATTTAAAGCCTTAAATATAAAAAAATATACAAAACTAAACAATGTATTCAATATGTAGGTTTCAGATTGTTCAATGTGAAGATTTAATTAAGTGCATCAGTGCAATGATATAAAAATGATAGATGATAGAAATGATAGAACTTTGTGGATGCTTTATCCATCATTGTACAATGCTTGTAAATGTTAGTCCACCCAGGTCAGAGAGGGTAGCTGTCAGTGTAACCAGAAGGGTCTACTCACTGTCTTCTGAAGGCTTGATGTCGATCTTGAGCTCTAAGAAGGGTTTGGCGGCGCTGGCGAAGGCAGCGTCTAAATCCGCGTCGGAAAGCAGAGACTGATGCATCTCAGCCCCGCTCCGATCCCGAGATATGTAACTCATCCCAAAATTCTGCTTCCTGTTTGAAAAAACAACAACACGTTGACACTTAAGAGGGAAAAAAGTGTCGATCTTGAAGATTGTTTTTAATGTTCAACTTTATTATTTGTGACCAGATATATGGGTAATTTGGGAATGCCAAATACTTTGGTTAACCACAAACAAAGAGATAGTCCCCACACAGCAGAGGAATGCACACAGACAGACACACACACACACACGCACATCACCCCTCACCCGTTGAGGTCGAACGCTCGGATGAGGATGTGCTGGAGCACTTCCAGTGATGTAATTTGAGGATCCACCGCGAACGTGCGAAACTCCGCCGGAAGTCCTCCGTCACATTTCTGATTAAAACAAGTGGCAATTTAACCTTGCATTCGTTACTGATTTTCAAGATAATAATAATAAACTCTAATAGCAACAATAACCGGATTTCGCAGGGACATATTTTCTGTGGTCCCCTGGTGATCTATATTGTTTTTATGCTACCTGACGAACCGGTATTGGTCATATACTTGGGGCTTTCTTCTGAACAAATAATAAGTTAGGAAACGCCTTGGCCAAACTTTTAAATAAAACACAGAATTGAGGTGGCAGGGAAAGGTTTAAACCCAATGAACTGCTGCTGCATCGAACCAGGCTCACAACAAAGGCTGAGCAACAACCAGAGGCAGCAACTATCACGTTTCTACTCTATATCTGATTGCATGTGAAGCAGCTTTCAACATGGACATCACTACGGTGCGATTGCGATGCCGCTATTTTCCATTGCACATTGGTTTGGGATCTAAAGGCAATATGGTCTGATCACAGACTTGCAAATATCGAATTAGTACAATTTGGAACAGCATCGGAATCTGAACAAACGTTTTGGCGGATGGACACCGGACTGCCTTTATGAATGAATGAATGCTGTGAAAGGTTAAGTGACATTATATCAAAGTAGTTTATTGATATGACCCCCCCCCCCCCCCCAAACAGCTGGCGAGAAAGAGGCCGACGTTAACATTGGGTGACGTCAGACCGTCGAACTACCCTCAGCAACTTGACACACAACCCAATATTGTAGATTTTACCTTGACTTTCACCCGCACCACCCCTCGTTCTTCCTCGCCCTCCATCGTCAGGGTCCCCGCTTCTGAATACAGTCGCTGTGTTGAATGTTTTTTGTAATTAAGGCGACATTGTGATCAACAACACGAAAGGATGCGGCAGATCATATTTTCAGGACGAGGCTCGGTCTCGTCTGCATCCTGTTACGGTCGTTGTGTTGATTTCATATTAAAAGCTCTCCGGTTGTTTCTCCTTCTGGTGGCGATCAGAAACGCCTTTTAGTGACTGGGATAGCAATATTTCAGTACAAAATAAATTGATTAAAGAGTAATAACATGTGAATAACAATATGATATTCTCCTTAGATGGGACAATATTTGGAGGGACTTTTACTTCCTGTTATCACGTGTGCAGCGTTCCCAACTGCACGCTGAGGACGTAAAAGAGCATTACGTCATTGGGAGACGTGAGAAGAGGCTGTGGAAAGAAAGGGTTTGATGCTTATGTTAAGAGCTACATTTATTAAGCAGTATCCAATATGCACTTGTATAGAAATGTTCCCCACTTTTGCCCTAAATTAAATAAAATGTGTAACTACTGATATAAATGGCGGACATTTCATAAGTCTTCATATCTTTATTGATTGAGAATCCTAAGAATTTCAATTGGAAGGTGACAAAATAATGTGGTTAGGCGGTTTACAATGGACCGTTCACAGTATTTGTTAATAGATGTGGAACACATCGAGGCTACTAAATATATTATAACAAATATTCTGATTAACTGAAAAAACGTTGTGACATCAGAATAAAAAACTGCATTATCCTTTGTTTTATACTTTCACAAGATTTTGGCATCTTTCCATTAAATAGCCTATTTCGGATTGAAAAGCAAAAGACACATTCTAGCTAGTGATGATGCAAGATCTTAATTTTCAAAACAGAAACTTGAGACAATATTGGAACTTGGCATATGAATGATTTTTTTTATGCCAAGTCACACACATTTAATGGGCAATTCAGTCACTTCAGCCATTGATTTCTATCAGTTTTATTCATATAAATCATTTGATGGACATTAGTCCACCTTGATTCTGAGGACAGATGATCTCTTCTCCAGCATATAGGACGAGGAGAGTCAGAGCATGTTTCCAAAGACAAAATACTTTAAGCAGCGTTTTGCTTTCAAGGCAGCATGAACTATATAAAATAAACTACAAATGGGTTCCATTACTAAATAAAAGACTACAAATAAAAGCAAGACATCTTGTTAGTTCTATGACAGTACCAAACTAAACTAAATGAAGGGTTACATTACCATGTGTAAGACCACTGCAGTGAATAAAATAAAATGCATCAATGTAGAAGAAAAAACATAGAATGCATTGGACATTAAGTCTATGAATTCCTAGAATTTCATATATTTTTTAATAATTGGCAACAAACATTTTTTAAGGCTTTTTAATAGTATATGGCATACCATATGAGAAGCAGTTTGATGATTTAAGTCAAGCAATATATATTAAAGGTATGAATGACTCAAATCAAAATGTCATTCACTTTACCGGTGCAAAATGAAAACACAAAAACTGCAACATGATTCTCATTAGTGCTCAATGTACATTAGTGGGAAGGATTGCTGTAAATAGCTCAAGATCAGAAGACATGTTCCACCACCCAGGGTCACTACAGAAGAGCGCAGCCCACAGAATCGAGTGAAAGTAGAAACTCTTAGAAGTAGAAAAAACCTCACAGGGTATCTGCGTGTTGCCCGGCGTCTCGCAAGAAGGTATGGAAATAAAAAACCTGGTCGTGCCGACCCTTCCCGGAGAAGTACTGTGGCAGTCCACACAACATCCGTGTGAAAACACAAAAGTCGTCGTTGTTGTCTCTGGCCACCGTGGGTATGTGCATTTGAAAATATAAAGTCTAAATTTCCAGAATACAAAAAAAATAAAAAAAAGTATCTTGCTTCTCGAGAAAAAAATGCATTTAGTGCTGCGATGTGGAGCTACCGTGCTGGTTGAGTCCAAACAGGTCTGTAGCTCTGTCCCATCTCGACCATGGCAGCGTCCGGGAAAGCGGGGGCACAGCGTCGGGTTAACCTGTAGGCGTCGGCCGGGGGCAAGGAGAGCATTGAACCGTCAACCTTCTCTCACTTTGGACGCCAGAGCAGAGTTCTCCTCTCGGACGGCCTTGTAGTCCTCCAGGATCCTCTCTAGGTTGGCCACCGTCTTGTTGCCGCTCTCCGTCTCAATCTGAAGAGGGAAAATTTCCATTTAGTCTGATGAAACCAAATCATTATATCTGTCATTTTTGCGTTCTAGATGTAGGATTTAGGCAGGAAGTAATCGTATTGGTCATTGTTGAGTTCTAGTATCCTTGTAGGGTTTAGGCGGGATGTAATCCCATTGGTTATTATTGGATTCTAGAATCTCTAGTGCTTTGGGAGGGAAGAGTGAGCGTTGTTGGAGTGTTACCTGCTCTTCTAAATCCCGAATCTCCCTCAGTATTGTCCCGGTGTCTTCAATTGTCTGTATCAGCTGGTTGCAGTTCTGTGGAGGGGGAAAGGGTTATAAGTACAGCTTAGCAAGTGTGGACGTGTTTTATAAAAGCATGGAAGGAGAATTAGTCTTACTTCATGCAGTGCAGCCAGGTACTTGTAGGATTTTCGGACGGATTCGTCTTTTTTGGCATCCTGGGGAAATTTAGGAGCAACATGTGTATTAGTTCATTATCATTGGTTCATCATTAGGAGTTCATCATTAGTAGTTCATCATTCAGTCATGAATTAATTAAAAAACGTAACCAAATTACCAGAGTAAAGGAATGTCGTTCTCCTGGCATTCACATCCTACACCTGGTTTAAAGGCTTGACCCTAATTAGCTTTTCGTCATTAAGGGATCAATAGTCAAGAACATTGGCACTCAGCCCCACCCCTAGCAGGGTCTATCATGATCAAACTAACACCCATTAAAGCTGCAGAAGGATAGATGCCTCTAACCTCTACAATAAAAGGCACCTTTAAAGTGCTGATGGACAAACCTACACAACCATAGTTTGAAATATAAACAAAAACCTTTAGTTGGGGTCAAGGGTTCCCTAAAAGGACCTGAAACGGTTCTCTCCTTCCCATCACAACATCACACTGTTTGGGTGTGGGACTAAATGAGTCCCTGAACATTTACATTCAGCTTTATGTTAATGCTAATGTACTTATTGTAAGTCACTTTTATCCAAAGGGACTTACAATAAGTACATTAGTCATAAGAAAGTGAAACAATATATCGCTGTCGGTACAGTAAGGATGTTCATAGAACCAAGTACTAAAAATTACTATTCCCTGTATACAACACAAATAGCTAGGATAAGTTGCTACACAACTAAGTACTATAACTAAGTATGAAATACAATAAGCAGGAAGGGTAAGGGGGGAGGCTCTGCAGAGTCTAGGTGAACTCTGAACAGGTGAGCTTTGAGTCTTTTGCTGAAGCTGCTGAGCGACTCTGCGGTCCGAACATCGGAAGGGAGCTCGTTCACTCACAGAGGAACAGGGCTGTCCCAGAACACATAACCCAACGCTGCACTGTGCTACGGTTCAATTACACATTCCCATTGAACAGACAGCGCGCGTCTACTCTACCCATGATTTCATTCATGGTTCTGCGTCCCAAAGTGGAGTTTGATTTTTGGACCGTTCTAAGTAAACTAAGGTAAATTGGGCTAGATTAAGCTTTAGGGTCTTTGGACCTCAGCAACCGGACAAACTGATGCATCGTTCAACCTGATGATCTTAAAACAAACCAGAGAGGGACTGGAATGATCTCTAGAAAATATCAGCAGTATTTGCATTTGGGCCACAATACTATTCGATGAAGATCTCTTTGTTGCCATCAAGAACTAAAGAGCCAGAGCAAACAATACCCCTATGATCATAGTTTTTTAGCATGGTGGTCCCAGTTGGAACCAACCCACCAAACCCTGTCAGTGTTAATGGTCCACTGCCAAGGTTAGGCACAGGACTGATGTTCTCACCTTGAAGACCAGCTCATCAGTGACAGCGAACGTCCTGTCCAGTTTTCCCGTCAGATTGTTGATCTCCTTCTGCAACTCCTTGGTGTCCGACAAAATCTATCAGCGACCAGAAACAAAGAACCCTATATGAGTGACCTCTTCCCCCTCTTACAGAGACCAGTGAGAGCACTGTTCAACGAGCCGCAGTGGAGCGGGCTGTCTGGCTGCACCCCCCAGCGTAGGGCCCAGTGTCCCCCCCAGTGTAGGGCCCAGTGTCCCCCCCAGTGTAGGGCCCAGTGACCCCCCCAGTGTAGGGCCCAGTGTCCCCCCCAGTGTAGGGCCCAGTGTCTCCCCCCCCAGTGTCCCGTCCCCCCCAGCGTAGGGCCCAGTGTCCCCCCCCCCCCCAGCGTAGGGCCCAGGTTCCCCCCCCCCCCCCCAGCGTAGGGCCCAGTGTCCCCCCCCCCCCCCCAGTGTCCCCCCCCCCCCCCCCCAGCGTAGGGCCCAGTGTCCGTCCCCCCCCCCAGCGTAGGGCCCAGTGTCCCCCCCCCCCCAGCGTAGGGCCCAGTGTCCCCCCCCCCCCCAGCGTAGGGCCCAGGTTCCCCCCCCCCCCCAGCGTAGGGCCCAGGTTCCCCCCCCCCCCCAGCGTAGGGCCCCCCAGCGTAGGGCCCAGTGTCCGTCCCCCCCCCAGCGTAGGGCCCAGTGTCGTCCCCCCCCCCCCAGCGTAGGGCCCAGTGTCCCCCCCCCCCCCCCCCCCCAAGCGTAGGGCCCAGGTTCCCCCCCCCCCCCCCCCAGCGTAGGGCCCAGTGTCCCCCCCCCCCCCCCCCCCCAGTGTAGGGCCCAGTGTCCCCCCCCCCCCCAGCTTAGGGCCCAGTGTCCCCCCCCCCCCCAGCGTAGGGCCCAGTGTCCCGTCCCCCCCCCCCCCCCAGTGTAGGGCCCAGTGTCGTCGTCCCCCCCCCCCCCCCCCCCCCCCCCCCGCGAGCAGGACACATAACACCAAACTGCTCCCACCCATCTGGCTGTTCCGGGGCATGGTTGGAACCGCCGTTGGTTTATGAATGGGTGAATTATTAATGGGTGTAGGAATGGGTGGATTATGAATGGGTGTAGGAATGGGTGAATTATTAATGGGTGTAGGAATGGGTGGATTATGAATGGGTGTAGGAATGGGTGGATTATGAATGGGTGTAGGAATGGGTGAATGTGAGGCACTAGCTGTAAAGCACTTTGAGAAAAGAACAATATAAAAGCTGATACCATCCAGTATTTAACTTTAAGAGCAGTGTTGTCATTCATCAACAGCTCAACATCTTAATAAAAAGTGAACAGCTCCTCCTAGAGGTCCCACTGAGAGCTCAATAACCTCCATTCCATCATCCATACACGGTCTCAAAGGCTGTTAGTCATTGTTAACGATGGCTGTGATGTTGCTTTGTCCACACACACACACACACACACACACACACACACACACCATAGAATGCGTTGGTAACGGCCCTGACGACAGGCCTGGGATTCATCGTGCCACCATAACTATTGAAGTCACCACCTTCTACCTATCCTGAGCGGTTTGGCCCCCAGCCTCACCTTGGTGATCTTACACTGACCAGTGACAGCATTGTTCAGGTGAGCGGTTTGGCCCCCAGCCTCACCTTGGTGATCTCCTCCTTCTGTTTCTTGATGTTGCCAACGATCTCCAGGATCCTCAGGGTGTAGGCCGAGCGGGAGACGTCCTTTGGAAGGTTCTCCAGCTCAGAGATCTGGTGGGGAATACAGACAGGTGAGCCCCAGACAGGTAGACCAGACAGGTGAGCCACGTACAGGTAGACCACAGACAGGTAACCCACAAACAGGTGAGCCACGTACAGGTAAACCACAGACAGGTGAGCCACAGACAGGTAGACCACAAACAGGTGAGCCACAAACAGGTGAGCCACATACAGGTAGACCACAGACAGGTGAGCCACAGACAGGTAGACCAGACAGGTGAGCCACAGACAGGTGAGCCACAGACAGGTGAGCCACAGACAGGTAGACCACAGACAGGTAGACCACAGACAGGTAGACCAGACAGGTAGACCAGACAGGTCAGCCACAGACAGGTGAGCCAGACAGGTAGACCACAGACAGGTAGACCAGACAGGTGAGCCACAGACAGGTGAGCCACAGACAGGTGAGCCACAGACAGGTGAGCCACAGACTGGTGAACAACGATTCGTAGAGCTCCTTAGGTTTACTACCACTACTACTAGCTCTGTTCCTTCCTAGCGTCCTAACTGCCACAATATCTGTTCCTTGCTAGCGTCCTAACTGCCACAATATCTGTTCCTTCCTAGCGTCCTAACTGCCACAATATCTGTTCCTTCCTAGCGTCCTAACTGCTACAATATCTGTTCCTTCCTAGCGTCCTAACTGCCACAATATCTGTTCCTTCCTAGCGTCCTAACTGCCACAATATCTGTTCCTTCCTAGCGTCCTAACTGCCACAATATCTGTTCCTTCCTAGCGTCCTAACTGCCACAATATCTGTTCCTTCCTAGCGTCCTAACTGCCACAATATCTGTTCCTTCCTAGCGTCCTAACTGCCACAATATCTGTTCCTTGCTAGCGTCCTAACTGCCACAATATCTGTTCCTTGCTAGCGTCCTAACTGCCACAATATCTGTTCCTTCCTAGCGTCCTAACTGCCACAATATCTGTTCCTTGCTAGCGTCCTAACTGCCACAAAAACTGTTCCTTCCTAGCGTCCTAACTGCCACAATATCTGTTCCATGCTAGCGTCCTCTGAACCTCACCAGCTGCTTGTAGACAGACTCCTTCTTCTTGGCCTTCTCTGCAGTCTCCCTGATCTTCTCATGAAGGTCCTTGATCTCAGAGAGTTGCCTCGAGGACTCCACCTGTGGGTGGAATAAAGCATGAAACAGATTTGGCTGGAATGAATCATGGCCTAGTTACTATTAACCACCTACAAACAGCAGACGCTTCTATCCAAAGCAACTGACATTGAATGTAAGGGGTAGGGGTATAGATCTCCCTCCTGCTCAAGGATAGGCTAACAGGTTAGACTATAGACGTCGGGATTGAACCCAGTACAGGTTAGACTGTAGACGTCGGGATTGAACCCAGAACAGGTTAGACTATAGACGTCGGGATTGAACCCAGTACAGGTTAGACTATAGACGTCGGGGATTGAACCCAGTACAGGTTAGACTATAGACGTCGGGATTGAACCCAGTACAGGTTAGACTATAGACGTCGGGATTGAACCCAGTACAGGTTAGACTATAGACATCTGGGATTGAACCCAGTACAGGTTAGACTATAGACATCGGGATTGAACCCAGTACAGGTTAGACTATAGACATCGGGGATTGAACCCAGTACAGGTTAGACTATAGACGTCGGGATTGAACCCAGTACAGGTTAGACTATAGACGTCGGGTTTTGGGGAGTCCCAGTACAGTACATAACCCTAACCCAGTACATAACATTAGCGGCGCCAGCAGACCCCAGGCCCAGGTCGATAAGAGGTCCTCTATGCAGACGGGAGAGTGAACTCACATCCTGATTGGTGCAGAGCTCTTTGAGTCTGCGGTGCTCCTGGATGAGCGGGTCGCGGTGCTTCTCCCACTGGGCGGCCAGGCTCACCAGCCGCTTAGCACTGGCCTCCACCAGCGTCTAGGGGCCAGACACAAGGATGGGTGACTGTTTCAGAATTATTAACACATTGAGATGAGTGTTCGTATTTAATAGTACTTTAATTCAAACACAACATCAGTATTCATTTATAATACATTGGGGCCATCACTGTTGTACTGTTTGATCACAGCTCAGTTTGTATGTATCTGAACAAACTCATTGGACACTCTCAGGAAACCTGATCAAAGCTATGCTCAGTTTGGACGGGTAAACAATGTTTATCATCAGGGTAAAGCCCCCGAAAACACTAAATATAGATTCCGTTTTGGAAGTGAAACCCAGGTAATGGTGTCCAAAAGCCCTGGTACCCATGGAAACACAGTATGGGTGACGGAGAAGGGAAACTCCCAGCGTCTCACCTGGAGCTTTGCCAGGTTGTTGTGGGCGTCAGGCAGCAGCTCCACTGTCTGTCTCTTCACCTGCAGGCTGTCCTCCTTCTCCTGGTTGCCCTGCTCCCGCTCCTTCAGCTCATGGGTCACCTGGGTTAGGGTTAGGGTCATGAGGGTTAGGGTCATGAGGGTTAGGGCCAGGGGTGAGGTTAGGGTTAGGGCTAGGTTTGAGGTTTTGAGGGCTCACCTGGGCCACGCTGAGGTTCATCTGCTTCATGCGGTCGCTGAGCCGCTCTGTGCCCAGCGCCACCTGCTGGAGCTGCTCCTCCAGCTCCCCGAGCTCCACCTGCTGCCTGGCCCGCAGCTCTCCCTCCGATTGGCCCCCCAGCGGCATGGAGCTGGCCACCGCCGCCATCTGCCCCACCAGCAGCCCCGGGTCCTAGAGGCAGCCGCGTTTGAGACAGGGATTACACCAGCGGCACAGCAGGGGGCTGGCTACACGCAGTAGAGTCTACGGCACAGCAGGGGGCTGGCTACACGCAGTAGAGTCTACGTCACAGCTCAGACACTCTCACACACACACACACACACACACACACACACACACACACACACACACACACACACACACACACACACACACACACACACACACACACACACACACACACACACACACACACAGCGTTAGGTTAAATGATAGCAGTAGCAAGTAGGGATCGACCGATACCGATTTTTTAGTGCAGATACCGATTTTTTTAATCAGCCTTCGCCGATACGCAGATACCGATTTTCTTGAGCCGATATTTGGAGCCGGTAATACCCTGGAAATCCAGAGTTCTCGCGAGAGCACAATTTGAATTTGCTCAGCGAGTCACTCTGGGAACGAGCAATATACTGGTGTATATTCTGGGCCTCTCCTGGCCCAGAACATTAATCAATCACATCGATGTATCAATATAGGCGGGCCAAAAGCATTGCTGTTTTACCGACTGGATACGGCAAGAGTCTTATCTATTGGTTAGCTCCACTGGCCTGGATACGTCAGCCCTTGTATTCTTCTGATTGTTCATAGTGTTATCCAATGTGTGTTATCCAGTGGTATTTTCAAATGCATGCTTGGTGCCGCCCCTCGAGTTGGGCCATTTTCATTACTCGTTGCCAGACCCTACAGCTTCCTAGATGTGGGTCTGGATTTCCAGGCTAAGCCTCCCTCAATTTACATTATAAAAATTACACAATGATGATAACAAATGTTACAATGTGTCGATTTTAAAAAATTAACATTTATTGAACTGTCTGTAAATAAAAAAAAATAAAAAAACGGCTGATACTGAAAGAAATATCGGCTGATACCGATACACGTAAAGAACCAAATATCGGCCGGCCGAAATATTGGTTGATTACTAGTAGCAAGCTTTGCATTTGACATTGTGCATCCGATTACAGAATCCTACTGAGCCCAGGGGTGACTTTTTCTTTATCTCGTTCACCTTCAGGATTCTGTAGATCCTTAGAGGCTGAAGAGAATTTATATTATTCTTCACTCCAACCGTGAGCCCTGCTGACGTTATATTCTTATATCTTTATTTAACTGCTCTTACTGAACTTTGACTTGTTCATATTGGATCCACGACTGTCGAACAGTACACGGCCTCAACAGACTGAAGATACATGCTCTGGGTAACCAGAAGCTCATTTAAAGCAGAATAAAGACATACAAAACACAGCCTGGGATTTTCAGGCCAATTAACCTTCCTGTCAGATTTGACGTAGAATTACACCTGCAAAACCAACCAGGTCAAGTTTCGATGCATATATTTTCTTGTAACGTGTTCATTCAAAGGTGGGTTCTTCTTCTTCTTCTTGCTGCTATAGCTCACTCCACACCCTCAGGGCTGCTTGATACTATGTTACTGCATTCCGTACGTTCTGTGCGTGTGCGTGTGCTTGCTGTGTGTGGGACTCACCTGTGTGAAGGTGAACTTCTGGGTGTGGGTGAAGTGGGTGCCCTTGGGCAGCAGGCGGTCCCCGGGGCCCGAGCCCTGGAAGGAGAGCAGCAGCTGGGTCAGGTCGGAGCCCGCCCCCCCGGAGCCCGCCCCCCCGGACCCCGGGGACGGCGTGCCGGGCGCCGAGCGCAGCTGCTCCTGGATCCGCTTCTGCAGGCGGGCCGCCTTCCTGGAGCGGTACTCCTGGAGGGAGCGCCGACAGAGAGGTTAGGGAATAACCCTAACCCTACCCCGACAGAGGGGTTAGGGAATAACCCTAACCCCGACAGAGAGGTTAGGGAATAACCCTAACCCTAACCCCGACAGAGAGGTTAGGGAATAACCCTAACCCTAACCCCGACAGAGAGGTTAGGGAATAACCCTAACCCTAACCCCGACAGAGGGGTTAGGGAATAACCCTAACCCAGACAGAGAGGTTAGGGAATAACCCTAACCCTAACCCAGACAGAGAGGTTAGGGAATAACCCTAACCCTAACCCCGACAGAGGGGTTAGGGAATAACCCTAACCCAGACAGAGAGGTTAGGGAATAACCCTAACCCTAACCCAGACAGAGAGGTTAGGGAATAACCCTAACCCTAACCCCGACAGAGAGGTTAGGGAATAACCCTAACACCGACAGAGAGGTTAGGGAATAACCCTAACCCCGACAGAGAGGTTAGGGAATAACCCTAACCCTAACCCCGACAGAGAGGTTAGGGAATAACCCTAACACCGACAGAGAGGTTAGGGAATAACCCTAACCCAGACAGAGAGGTTAGGGAATAACCCTAACCCTAACCCCGACAGAGAGGTTAGGGAATAACCCTAACCCCGACAGAGAGGTTAGGGAATAACCCTAACCCCGACAGAGAGGTTAGGGAATAACCCTAACCCTAACCCCGACAGAGAGGTTAGGGAGTAACCCTAACCCTAACCCCGACAAAGAGGTTAGAGAAACGCTTTGCTGTATTATAGGGTTGGGGTTCAGTGTTTCCCCTAGGATGGAGTTGCAGCAGCGGAGGTGAAATGTTTTTTTGTGCGCTCGCAAAATCGCACCCTGCCGGGTGGTTTCTATGTGTCTACCGGCACCAGAAGGGTGTACATACAGTACATTTGTGCACAGTAATGAGCAGGGGAAATATGGAGGGATTGAACATAATAAGTATAATCTTTAAAACAATTATTTAACAAAAAATATATTATATCAACAACCACATTAAAATCACATAACCCAAATACTACAACAATCGAAAAGGTCTGTGCCTCAAACCAATGCATCTTCCCCCTCCCTCCCCTCTCCCCATCACAAAGGTTGTAGTAGGACCATAAAGAGGCCATGCCTCTATGGAACAAGTTTTGGGGCTCTAGAGTCAATAATGGCGACGCTATTGAAATTGTACCATTGTGGTCGTTTTCAGTTTTGCACTTTGCAGACGGTCCCTAAGCTCGCGGCTGAAAGCCGACAGCTCATAGAAGCCAATGCAATTCACCGTTCGCTAAAGACGGCTCGTTTGGATGAAAACAATGTTGTAGCTGGTTCTCTGGGTTACTACACTCAATTGTAATGCAACGATGTTTCACTGATGATCTATTGAACTGCAAACTCTGAATCTGCCAATTTATTTCCAACTTTACGGAAGTTCCTCTCCGTTTATATGCTTTACTCACAGGTGTGTGAATTTACCTGGATATGAAGCGCATATCCAGCGTCCGTTAGGGTTATTACCCCCAGTGTTTCCCCTATATGCACCTAGCAGTGGCGGTACTAACCCTCACCCCGACAGAGAGAGGAGAACAGAAGAGGCCCATCTGTCCAGAGCTTCACTGCAGCTCCGGCTGCCAGAACCAGGGTTGATGACGTGGGGGGGGGGGGGGGGGGGGGGTCGTACCTCCGGCGTGAGGCGGGACAGCAAGCCCTGGCTGTTCCACTCGCTGTCCCACTCCTGGGCAGCGCTGAGCTCGGCCGTGTGCTGCTCCAGCAGGGACGCCACCAGCGCCCCCTGGTGGGGGGGCTGAGCTGTGACGGGCAGGACCACGTCCCTCTGGTAATCCCTCAATGCTGATTGGCGGGAACGGGAGAATTTGAACAGGAAAAAGGTTGATATTATTTTGAGAGAAAACACCAGTAGAAAATGAAAGGCGTTTCTGTTTTAAGTAACTAGACCGTAACAATACAGCAGCAAACAGGAACAGGAAGAATGGAAAAGTGGTCAGTCTGAAACTATAAATATAATGGTGAAGCCTCCTCATTTAGGATGCCAACAAGTAAGCTGGGAGCCTTGCAGCTGGGAGTCCACCCCCCTCCAAACTCCATGAACCCACACCTCTTTCTCATTCTGTGGTCAAACAGCTATTACGGCCTACCTTTGGGTGGCGCCCTCCCTGTAGATTTGTTGCTGTACGGTAAACTCAGCGGCTGAGTTCGGAGACTCTGGGACGTTCCAACACTCTGAAAACAACAGCAACCAATCAGAGCTCAGAGTCTAAAGCAGATGTCACCAAGACACTACCAGCTACTTCTGTTAAAACTAAAGGTTTGGCCACACTGAACGCATTACGCGCCTAACCTGACGCTTGATCATTGTGTGTCACAAAACTGGTTCAACGCGCCTACGCTTCTCCCTGAGGGGGCTTATTTTCGATAATGACCGGCGACGTTCTATACATTATCCCGCTTATTACACGGCTACTTGCCAAAACGAAAAAATAACTTCAGACGCTGGGGTTGACAAGTTACCGGACTACTACCCATGCAAGTCAACGGAGTGTTCCACGGCATTGAGAAGACCCGTGTAATAAAGGCCTATAATATTTCTGTTTATGGCATAGATTTCTACTCAGATTAGGCCAATAAAGCAAAAAACACAAACGCTTGATCAAAGGCCCGGCCCAAGGATAGTGGTGGGAAATATCGGCCCGACCCGGACGGCGGATCGGCTCAGGCTCGGGCAGAGAATCTAAACTGACATCCTCCGTAGGCGCTCACAGCTGTGTGAGTTTCACCACCTACTCATCGTTTCAGCACACACTGAAACGATGACTTGGTCATCCATGTTCTTTCTGCTTCTGTGCGTCCTCCGTCTCTCTGCCAGTGACATCGGGTCAAGCTCAACGCTGATTGGCTATCGTTAAATTCTTTGAACTCTGCGCGTTGATGCATTATTTAGGTGCGTAAAACGCATCTAACGCGCTGCTTTAGCGCATGTAACGCATCTACGCGCCTAAACCAAAGGTTCCCTATTCAAAAATGCAGATTTTCAACACCTCTAACACGCGTAACGGGTTCAGTGTGGCCGTACCATAATAGCTATGAGATGTTGCTTTTAGTCATTTTGATAGTTATTCCGATGTCTTTCTTTGGGGATCGATAGTGCTGTTGATTAAGGAGTGTTACCTGTGTTTTACAAAGGAGAGGCAGCCTGCAGTTGTGGGGCAGCCAAGGGAGGGCGAGCTGGGCTTTGATTTTTGCGGAAATAGCTCTCTGGAGCACCACTGATTTACCTGGAAGGGTAACAGGAGAAATTAAGCTAATTCACGGCACTAACTTCAGGATACTTTGGCCCATGGTGGTCCTTCCTTCTTAAAAATGTCTGCACCAAACAAATTACAACATATCACCATGTCCACGCTACAATAACAAACACTTATGTAATGTGATGAAGAGGGTCTGTGTTGTGATGTAGAGGGTCTGTTGTGATGAAGAGGGTCTGTGTTGTGATGAAGAGGGTCTGTGTTGTGATGTAGAGGGTCTGTGTTGATGAAGAGGTCTGTGTTGTGATGAAGAGGTCTGTGTTGTGATGAAGAGGGTTTGTGATGTAGATGGTCTGTGTTGATGAAGAGGGTCTGTGTTGTGATGAAGAGGGTCTGTGTTGTGATGTAGAGGGTCTGTTGTGATGAAGAGGGTCTGTGTTGTGATGAAGAGGGTTTGTGATGTTGAGGGTCTGTTGTGATGAAGAGGATCTGTGTTGTGATGAAGAGGGTTTGTGATGTAGAGGGTCTGTGTTGTGATGAAGAGGGTCTGTTGTGATGAAGAGGGTCTGTGTTGTGATGTAGAGTGTCTGTTGTGAAGAAGAGGATCTGTGTTGTGATGTAGAGGGTCTGTGTTGATGAAAAGGGTCTGTGTTGTGATGAAGAGGTCTGTGTTGTGATGTAGAGGGTCTGTGTTTATGAAGGGGGTCTGTGTTGTGATGATGTGATGAAGAGGATCTGTGTTGTGATGAAGGGGGTCTGTGTTGTGATGAAGAGGTCTGTGTTGTGATGAAGAGGGTCTGTTGTGATGTAGAGGGTCTGTTGTGATGAAGAGGATCTGTGTTGTGATGAAGAGGATCTGTGTTGTGATGAAGAGGGTCTGTTGTGATGAAGAGGATCTGTGTTGTGATGAAGAGGTCTGTGTTGTGATGAAGAGGGTCTGTGTTGTGATGTAGAGGGTCTGTGTTGTGATGAAGAGGGTCTGTTGTGATAAAGAGGATCTGTGTTGTGATGAAGAGGTCTGTGTTGTGATGAAGAGGTCTGTGTTGTGATGAAGAGGACACTATGTAGCGTATTGGACCGGCCTGCGGGTTGATCCGATGCCTCGGCGCTCTCTCTCGGCAGCTTCTCCACCAGGAACATGAGCAGGGAGCGGATCTCGGGCTCATTGCTGTACAGGAAGGTCTGGTAGCCCATCTCCCCCTTGTAGCCCAGGTCCTGGAAGAGCAGTGCACTGTGAAGGTCTGTGGACCCCCGCCCAGGCACCCCCTTTGTATTGAACCAGTTCTTTCTATGTCTACAATGCAAGACATTTTAAGTTCTGATTAATAGTCAAACGGACTGAACGGGTAATACATAGGCATCTTTGTAAGTGGGAATATTATAGGTCTTCACTAATATATCTGTGTGTTGTGTGAGATTTGAGTGTGTGTCGAGTGTGTGAAGCTGCTTGCTGTTACTTCTCAGTGACACAGGATGCCTTGTAGACATTTTACAGCAGTGCACTGTCAATGTTCCACTCCGGTTAACCTAGTGCAGGTTAACCAGTCTACCTCCCCTTTAGTCTGAAGCACCTAACTCACATGGCTCATCCTTGCTAACCACAGAGCGACATTTTGTATTCCTGCATAATGGAAAAGATCTTTTGAACAATAGTAAAATGCATAGTTGGCCATTGTAAAGAGCCTGATAGAGTGGATTTTATAATCCACCTACAGGTCTGTATTCCCACCAGTGGCAGCAGGAAAGGAACAGTTTTTGAGAGCTCTTCTTTCAGAATGAGTTTGGTGGTGCTACTGGTAAATCGTGTAAAAAGCAACCGTAGTCACTAATGAGCCTGACAGTCACTGCAGCAGCATGTGACCAACACATGATATAAAACACAGGGGATCCAATCATGCAAGGGCCGTTCATGGAGACTACTGTAGAACCCATAAGCCAGCATGTTTTATTGGGCTTTTTACTTTTCTATACCTTGGTATTAGGCAGGAATCTCAAACTATGTTCTAGAATGCATGTATGCTCAATACTAAAAATGGTGTCGTTGAGACCTGGCTTGATGTGGTCAATGAGTCTAATAAAAGTACCGTGAGGAGAATGCCACATACTGCCTACCGTGACTTCATGCTAGCCGGAGCTACTGCTACCAGACCATAACCTTAACCTGCACCATCCCACGTTGCAACAGACTCATCCCAAACCCATTCATCTAGGAGTTCCCTCGTTCAATGATTTACACACACCAAGAGTTATCACCCGTTTCAGCCGACTCACAGAATTCAAAGAAAGGGAATTTCAATAAAATAGTTGTGACTGCTTCCAGCATTCATTGAACGTAGCTGACACAATTAAAGGTTAAAATATCGATGACAAAGCATGCAGATTACTGACCACATGACCGTTGTTATAATGAATCACTTCCACATTCTGGAGGGCCCAGATCTAATTATAGCAAGAGACTGGACCTCATTCGTTTGCATCTGTTCACACTGCACTCAAACAAGATGTGATTATAACAAAAGTATAATGCATCCCGTGCATTAATATCTGCTCACTCACTTCACGTAAAACCACCATATCGTGACCACATCAGAGAATCCAATGTCAAGCCCAATGTTTCAGTTCTAAGCATTGGAGCTCTTACCTGACAAGCCTGTGCCAAGCCCATCCCTACCCGGAAGCGGGCAGACATGCCGGGGGGCAGCGACGGCGACAGCCCCCCTCCCAGGGCGGGGTTGATGACCCGGACACATCGCACCACCGCCTCCACGATCAGCTCGCTGGTGAACTGTTTCACACTCTGAATGTCTTCAGCCACCTCTCTGTGGTCGCAAGGTGAAAGGTACAACTAGATCAATAGGGTGTCTGAAAACACAGTACAATAAGTGACCCCCTAGCCTGCCTGCGCACGCGCGCGCGCACACACACACACACACACGGTATTGCTCGAGACCAACACATGACTATAACGTTACACCATAATCATTTGTTAATGGCATGTGAATGAACGATAGGTGGGAGTGGATGGTGTTGTCAAGACTGGCACACACATATGTTCATAACTATATCCCGTACTGTTGCCTATTCACCTCTCCAATGCATTCAGTACCAGGCTACAGCCGGGCTAATGCTACTGTTGGATGGACACATACACTGAATGTATACGTACGTGCCGCTTTGTCGGAGTGCGTGGATCAAAATCTTATCAACTTCCTCCATTGTTCACGTTTACTGCCGATCTGCGATACGAAATAACAGCGGCAAAGAGCAGCTCAGCTGATGTCAAACGGCTGAATGATGTGTTTAACATTTGATAAAACCATGCTAGCCCAGTAGCCAGCAGCTAATAAGGAGCGCTGGCGCCCATTGACCGAGCGCTACAGACTCGAACCGATGTGCTCTTTAGCAGGGCATTTCTTCCGACTTGCCGGATATATTTGCATTGAGCAATAGAAGTCCCTAGCTAGTTTAGTTTAGCAGCTACACTCTACACAGACATTTCTCTCAGCGTCTAGTCGGGTTCACAGAGAAAGTCACGCAGCGCTTGTGCCGCGGGGTGTTGTGGGAGGTGGAGTTTTAAATGGATGTCAGAGCCATAGATATATATACTGACGCAAAGCAATGAAACCCAGTAAAACTTGGACTCCCAGGGTGCTTCGCGAGAGATTGGGTTTAGGAGTCGCATGACCAAATAAAACGGTTAACCCTGTCATTCCCAGGTGGGGGTTATGGTGTGTTCCGGATGCCTCGGACACCAGCCTTCCGAGTTGCACTCGTGACGTCATTTCATGTCTCGTAGCATTTATAGCATTACCCTAGCGTTCTTTAATAGGTCCATTGTTCCCCTTCGTCTTTGTGATTTTGTCATGTCATTGGCTAGTCGTTGTTATTGTTAGCTACATTAGCCTCTTCAGCAAACCAGCTCGAAAACAAACAACACAACTTTACATTGTATTGCACTCACAGCAAGACCGTGCAATGCATAAATTGGTGACCGGAATAAAGTTATGGGGTCAGAACAGTCTCATTAATAATGAATGCACAGAGAACGATTCACAAATGTATTTTGTGATTTAAATATAAATTACTCTCTTCTCACAAATACATTTCAATGCACACACAAATGGATATCGGTATGTATAAATGTAAAATAAATCCATAAACAAAAATAAGTTTCACAAACACATTTCTGATCCACATACAAATGTGTCTTGTTTTAAATAAATGTAATATAAATCCATAAATATATTAATTAAAAAATAGTTTGCAATTTTCATCAAAATGTATTTGGATGTTGTTACATTTATATACAAACTGGTAACCTTGAATTTACAAGACGCTTTTCATTTGTGAACTTGTTGTCATTTGTGTGTGAACTGGTCTGTCTTTATGTGTGGATTTTTGAGACTCTCCTGACGTGGCTGGATTCACAAATGCATTTTTTTCAACAAGGAACTATCTGTAGCCAATCAGATGCCTCCCTCGTTTTCAGCCAATCACATGACTGCAGTGACTGGGTTTTTAGATTGTCGGTGCCGTTTACTACTTTAACGGCACCGACAATCCCAAACCCAGTCGAAACTAGATGGAAAAAGTGTGTAGTTCAAAACGTGACGCAGCTTTGACTTATTCGTCACCTAGAGATTGTTATGTACGATCATTCAAAAGCCCCGTTATTTCCCATAGACATTTGACCGAGGGAACCGGGAGGCTCGGAGGCTGGATTTATCCTTCAGATGTCGGGATTGCACCGCTCCACTCATGTGTAATCCAGACGTCCGATCAAAACTGGGAACATAAAAAAACCGGTCAGAAGAAGAAACAATATATGATTAGGCTATATATACATATATATCCTACATAAACAATGGATGAATACATTAGATATCTATATATCTTACCTTATAGACTGTATCGCTGACTTGCTGCAACAGCAGTTTATTCTGCCTTGACACTTTGTATTGATATTTTGTATTTACTTTTATTAACAAAATTATTTTCTTAAATTATTATGTTTACAGTGATTGTTTTATATGTATTTTTTATGTATGTCGCTTTGGAATAAAGCGTCTGCCAAATACTTAAACATATATAAACACCTGAAAGTTTTTTTAATGCTAAAACCACCAATCTGTTTCACTGGATTCAGAAAAAAAAAAAAAAAAGTCTTACCCAACAATGTAAGTATTTGAATATTGTTACTTGAATGACTCCATTTATATCATGGTTATATCATGGTGCTGATGGAATGTTTATTTGTGTATGGATGGATGGAATGGTCTGGAGTTTGCAGGTGGGAATTGATACAGGAAAATGATCAGACCAGAACGAGTGAAATTCAAAATACAATAAAAAGCAGCCAGGGTAAATGCAGACTGACCATTTACAGTTTTTCAAAAATAAGAGAATAAAATACAAAATAATTATCATGGAAAATATATCTATCGCATTAGGCCTGACTATCATGAATTAGGAGTTAAATTCAAAATACAATAAAAAGCAATCAGGGTAAATGCAGACTGACCAATGTAGTGTCAGTAATTAAAACCCTGAGCTGGACTGTTTTGCATATCTTCTTTCTCGTGCTTCCTTTCTGAAGTTCAAGAGAGGCGAGTTTGGCAATGTGGTGCAACCTTATCTTATGAAACACAGACACAACCAATGATAACAAGTCCGAATGGTGGTTGTCGATGCCAAACTGTGTCCCCCAAGCAGAATTACATCCTCTTTTCCAATCTCCCCTCGGAATTTATGCTGCTCCCTGGCTCCCCATCCCCACTCCAAGATGGCGGCCCAGCAGCCAATGCTGCGTCTATGTATAGGATGTCTGAACACGGCCATGGCAAGTCGGCATCCGATTTGCAGTCTTCTTTTTCTTTCAGTTCACGCTATTCCTGAGAAGCTCGCCCAACGTTTACTCGTGTCTGGCCTCTCTGTCGGTCAATCTCCCTTTTCTCTCTCCGACATTGTGTTTCTCTGTCTCTTTTTAATCGGCTGATCCATGATGAATGTAACAATCCCTTCGCTACTTGTGTGAGTCGGTTCCGTGTTTGTGGGTTTGTAGTGCCGTAGAGTAATTCGGTGCTTCGCGAGACCCGAGACTCGCGCGAGAGTGGGCGGCGGGTCGCCGGCAGAAACTTGCATATTCCCTTTTCCCTCCAAGATGCGCCAGGGGCAGTCAAACAGCGGCCAATCGACCCATAAAGGGTTATAGAACCATCACAATGACTCTTAACCTCTTATATTAAGGTAATTTAAGACAAACAAGTTGCATAGTTTCCCTTTAAATTCAATGTTTTATTATTATTTAGTTATTCAAACATAGATATTCTGTAAACCTATGTAATAGGCCTTTTGTAGTTTTTGTATTCCCATAAAGGCGGCCCTTGCACAAAACGGGAAGCAGGTACTGGGCTTTGGGGGCTCCACCACCAAAGATCTTGACACATTCTCAACATTTTGCCTCACTAAGTAGTTGATGTCACTCTTCCCTAGCAAGAAGGGACAGACTGGGGATCTTCAGATACGGGCCAGATTAGTTAACAGGGTGTAACAAGGAGCATTCAACCAATCACCTGACAGCATACATGGTTCTTTTACAATATATATAGTGGAATAACATTCCTATTAGGATTTTTATTATGTTTATTATTACATTTATTGTGAGATAGACCTATAAATCATTTCATATGTTTGTAGCCTGGAACAGTTACTGTTATTTTAAGTTAGCAGCAGACTGTTAAGCAGTTATATCGTGTGAATGCTGTAGGCTAGCAATGGAAACATCTATGTCACACACCGTTACAATACATCAACAAGGGGAGGTGGTTTCTCATGCGCTGAGACCAAACCGCTAAAGACCCCTCCACTAATGTTCACCAAAGCAAAAGAGAGGTATTTATGTGGTTAAAAGTAATGTTGATGTCTGTGTACCAACTGTCCAATGGGCATGGGAATGCCCTTGTCTGTTACCATCTGGTGTTGTTGACACAGTGCTGCTCAGGCGCAGCAACAGATGACGGTTAGCTTAACGCCAACCCTCACTCTACCGGCTAGCCCTGCTAGTGGCTTTACTTTGCTGCTCCGCCGTTCCCACCTTGTCCTGTGTGGCTTCTCTGGTCAAACTTCTGCAATGCAAGGTTCATCACCCCTCCATATTCATTTCCACTGTGTGTGTGGTTGGGGGAGTGGGATGTGTGTGTTTGCATGTGGGTGTGTTCACGCCTGGACATGCGCCTATGCATGTGTGTGTGTGATATGGGATCCGAGGGTCCACTCTGCTTGGAAACAATTCCATGAGCCACCAGAGAGCCCCCCTAACTCCATCAGCCATGTCTACTGTGTGTGTGTGTTTCTTTCTTTTTTTTTTTACAGAGGGGCGTGTTCCTGTGACAGGGCAAGTAACTTGAGACCAATGAGAAGCCGCCCTTTATTCCTCTTTCTCCATATATGCCCGCCTCCTCTTCCTCCCCCTCCCCCTGTACCCTGCCTCCCACCCTCTCTCCCCCTGCATGTTGACTCTCTTTCGGTCTAGGTCCTCTCCCCCTGAGCCAGCTGTACCCCTGGAGCTAACCCCCCTCACCTGTCTTCTCCCTTCTCCCCCTACCTGGCTGACCGTCCCCCAGGACCAAGCAGCAGTGACTGCTGCTCCAGAGCTCTCAGCGGCCGCAGGTTGGTGTCTTCACTCTTTGGGTTCCTTTGCCACGTGGTTTTCTCTACGGAGAATATCTCCAGGGGGGAGGTGGAGATCTGTTTGTGTGTGTGTGTGTGTGTGTGTGTGTGTGTGTGTGTGTGTGTGTGTGTGTGTGTGTGTGTGTGTGTGTGTGGTTGTGTGTGTGTGTGGACCATGTCAAAATACTAATCGGGCTTTCGGTGTTCAACTTTGGTTATCTGTTTTATTAGTTTGAGGATTTTGTCCTAAAAAATTGTGTGTCTCTTTTTAATCTGATATATTGCTTTGTATTTTGGTTTTCTTAGTTTGATTGGGTAGGGTTAGGGGTAGGATCCTTACATTTGAGATTGGAGAATAATTGCTTGCCCCATTTAATGGTAGCCATAGTCCAAGTTATTAGAAGGAATGTCTTTAGTAGTGGACTGAGCAGAGAAAGCTTCATAAACATTTGTGTAATTACTTCCCTACTACATCTATCTATTTCCCCCCCAAAAGAAGAAAAATGAAGGAAAGAAAGAAATAAACAAGGGAAATAAGGTAGAAAGAAGCAAGCATCAGATAGCATAAACAGTTTTCTGTGGCCACACATCTACACAAGTTGTAGATGCCAAGATTATAAAGTAACTGCCGCTCCAATCACAGTCACAGCAGTCCCTAGGAAACTGACAATATTACATAAGGCGTAACTCTACACTCTCTCTGCCTGCCTGCAGAATGGGTCTGCTACTCTGAACAGACCCTGGAAACCCCCATACGCCTTCCTGTACACAGTAATGCGTATGTGTGTGTCTCCCCCCACCCTCCCCCCATGTCGGTAGGCCCAACCACAGACAAAACCTACATATCCTCTGCTACTGCTCATGTCCTTTGGAACAATCAACATGGATCTGGTTTGCTCAAGTAAAAAAAACACCACTGTCCAAAAGCAGAGGTTTGTGTTTTCAGCGGTGTCCTTGAACACAACAGTGGTGGCCCTTGACTCTGGCTTGTCTAGCAACTTGATATACATGATCGACTATTCCAGGGAGAGGAGGAGGTTATTTTAAATGTTGAGTTGGCAAGCCTGGAATAGAAAGTTGGAGTTATCAAGTTGGACCTGGTATATACTGACCATGGTGATGTGTGTCCCTTCTGATTATAGTGGTCATTTCCTCTACGCCAACAGTGTGTGTGTGTGTGTGTGTGTGTGTGTGTGTGTGTGTGTGTGTGTGTTTGTGGGTATTTAGCAGGGATGAACCTAGGTTACAAAGGGCCAGTCACCCTCCCACAGCATCAATCACTCAACCTTAAGACAGAAGTCTCTGGCACATCCAATCCCTCACACATTCCAGGCAGTTTGGTCTGACCTGTGCTATACTTATGCTGAGCGGTCAGAGCTGCTGAGTTTCACAGACACTCAAACACCCTGTGGAGCACACTTTCAACCGGATACCTTGGTGAGACAGAGCCGAATTAACACGGTTGATTCAGATATCCTGTTGTATGTTCTCCCCCCACACTATTTCTTTGAAGTTTTGAGTTATTTTCTAGGAATATTAAAGAAATATCAAACTATTTTGGAAAAAGGCAATCCGGTCAGGGAGCCATACCAGTAGTTCCACAGTGTGTTAATGTCTGCAGTCAAAATTGGCCTCATGTTTACGAGACACTAACCCTAACCCCAACCGCAGTATGGTTGTTTAATCAGGGTCTGAACAATGGCTCCTCTTCGCTGGACATCCACAGGATCAGCGTGCGGAGAACTTCCTACCAACCGAGTTTATAGAGAGGAAGAGAGAGTGAGAAAGAGAGAGAGGCTGATAAGTTAGAAAAAACAACAATGGTATGTGTCTCAGTTGCCGCTGTATTCCCCACACATGTCCTCCCTTATTCCCAGAAGGCTAAGCGCTGTGTGCGGCTCGTAGAATACTCTCGAGACAGGATGTGAGCGGCCTCTGTGGGCAGTGAGGGTACGGATGACACTTCACCAACAGTAGAAACACACACTGTTATTGTATCCTACTCATGGTGCATCGAGGATATGTTCAATCCACATTTCAAGAGAGAAAGATTAACGTCACAAAGCAATCCTGGTCCTTTGGTGTTCTGCGTCGGAAAAATCCCCCGTAAATTGTCTGTGACAAACTCCTCTCCCCCAGTCGAGGTCCGTTGACATTTTTTGAAGGCAGACATGGAAATTAGTGAGAGCTTATTTTTATTGGAGTAAAATCAGATTTCCTCCCCGACGATGGCCCCTTCCCAGAAGAAGGCTCTGCCAACACTGTGGCTATAACTGCTGGCTCCCAGCGTTGTGGAGCAAAGAGCACAACTATACTACAGGGTAGCGGATTGGTTATTGGGTGTACGACTCCCAGCTGAAAGGTACTGGGGTCGATCCCCAATGTCCACACCCTTTAGCAAGAAGTTTTGTTTTTTTTACACTGTAGGTTGTGCTCTTCAGAACTATACATTTTCTACTGCAATTGTGATCGAATGTTTTGGTCATTGTCAGCCTCGTGGGATAAATGCATCAGCTTGATGATCTAATCTGATATAAACGTAAGGCAGACTCACCTCACTGTAGACGGGTGAACGCAGTACAGTGTTGCCACAGAGATGCAGGTTTGCCTGTTAAGACAACTCTACCATTCAACGATAGTGCAGGATCTCGAACCAACAGACTCTAACCCATCAGACCCTAACCATAACCCTAACCCATCAGACCCTAACCCTAACCCATCAGACCCTAACCATAACCCATCAGACCCTAACCATAACCCATCAGACCCTAACCCTAACCCATCAGACCCTAACCCTAACCCATCAGACCCTAACCATAACCCATCAGACCCTAACCATAACCCATCAGACCCTAACCCATCAGACCCTAACCCTAACCCATCAGACCCTCACCCTAACCCATCAGACCCTAACCATAACCCATCAGACCCTAACCCTAACCCATCATACCCTAACCATAAGCCATCAGACCCTAACCATAACCCATCAGACCCTAACCCTAACCCATCAGACCCTCACCCTAACCCATCAGATCCTAACCCATCAGACCCTAACCATAACCCATCAGACCCTAACCATAACCCATCAGACCCTAACCCATCAGACCCTCACCCTAACCCATCAGACCCTAGCCCTAACCCATCAGACCCTAACCATAACCCTAACCCATCAGACCCTAACCATAACCCATCAGACCCTAACCATAACCCATCAGACCCTAACCCTAACCCATCAGACCCTCACCCTAACCCATCAGACCCTAACCATAACCCATCAGACCCTAACCCATCAGACCCTCACCCTAACCCATCAGACCCTAACCCTAACCCATCAGACCCTAACCATAACCCATCAGACCCTAACCCTAACCCATCAGACCCTAACCCATCAGACCCTAACAATAACCCATCAGACCCTAACCCTAACCCATCAGACCCTAACCCTAACCCATCAGACCCTAACCCATCAGACCCTAACCATAACCCATCAGACCCTAACCCTAACCCATCAGACCCTAACCATAACCCATCAGACCCTAACCCTAACCCATCAGACCCTCACCCTAACCCATCAGACCCTAACCCTAACCCATCAGACCCTAACCCTAACCCATCAGACCCTAACCCATCAGACCCTAACCACAACCCATCAGACCCTAACCATAACCCATCAGACCCTAACCCTAACCCATCAGACCCTAACCCTAACCCATCAGACCCTAACCCTAACCCATCAGACCCTAACCATAACCCATCAGACCCTAACCCTAACCCATCAGACCCTAACCCTAACCCATCAGACCCTAACCATAACCCATCAGACCCTAACCCTAACCCATCAGACCCTAACCCAGCTCACAAACTGTGCACCACAGGGGGATGGCATAGTTAGTAGCTGGTGTCGATCCTCAGTTTGTATGTTTGTGTGTTAGTGTGGGCATGTTTGTTCGTTTGTATGGGTCTGTGTCGGCTGTCTGTGTTTGTGTGTGTGTGTGTGTGTGTCTGTTTGTATGTGTGTGCGTTTATGTATGTGTATGTGTGCATGTGTTTGTGTGTCTATTTGTATGTGTGTGTGTGTGTGTATGTGTGTGTGTGTGTGTGTGTATGTGTTTGTGTGTCTATTTGTATGTGTGTGAGTGTGTGTGTGTGTGTGTATGTATGTGTGTGTATGTGTCTGTTTGTATGTGTGTGTGTGTGTGTGTGTGTGTGTGTGTGTGTGTGTGTGTGTGTGTGTGTGTGTATGTGTGTGTGTGTGTGTGGCCAATGAGGACCAAAGTGTACAAAGCTTTCTCCCCAGCTCTATTATCTACTGAGATGAAATTAATCCAGGGTCAGAAATACATTTAGACAGTATAATAATAGATTTGAAAGTTAAATGGCTGTAAAAAGATATGGTAAGTATATACGTAATAATACGGTAAGTAATACGAGTACGAGTACTTTTGGTTTTAACATCAAAATGTTCACAAATAACAATATTTCAATGGTTTTATGTGCTTTGTTTTAATTGTTTCATTTTATTACAGTATAGCAAAAAATATACAGTAAAAAAACAACCAATAAGCACATTTTATTTAAATAGCAGTCCATTTTCTGGCTATTTAAAGTTGACCAGGGCTTTAGGGGAACTCTGTGGGTTCTCCAGAACCACAGGGAATGTCAGATGGACCCAACGCTACCATTAACCAACCGATGTTTCCAACACTGGTAGCCTTAAGTATAAAAAAAATAAAGGCTTATCCTCTAATCTTTTTCTTCTTTGTGTTTGTGACTGACACTGGAAAATTGTCTATCTGCAATGAATTGTTTCTATTCTTCATTAATTGAAAACAGAAACGTTGTGGGCCCGCACTGTACCTCATCCCCCGACCAGAAGAACCAGGCCTTAGCCAGCATGGAGCTGCAGAAGGTGCATAATGGACGTGAATATGAAACCTTGGACAAAGGGTATGTTCACCTTCAAGTCAAAGTATTTCAATAACAGTGTGTTGCACAACACGGTCATTTTGGAAATGTTGTGACAAGGCAGGGGTCCTCGACATACATCAACAAAAAAACGTTCAATCACACAGTAGTGATGATGAGAACAAGTAGCAAAGGTAAGACTGGGGTTAAAGCTAACATCAAATGTAATGCAAATCTAATCATATTATTTAAACAAATTAATATATCCAAACCACCCTACCCATCCAATATAGAACGATTTTTGCAACAAAATGGAATGATTGTGAAACATAAAACATTAACTTTAAAGTTGCAGTATTTAACATTTCAACTAGCGCTTATGATAAAATAACAGACATGTCTGTATCCGAGCTGATCGATAGTGTTTAAACATTTTTTATTAATTAAATATAATCCTAACAGATGCATAACTGATGTATTCTACCAAGAAAACATGCCGGCCTGCCCATATCTGTCTCGTAGTTTACAAGTATCATACTATCACTATCCCAAAACGCCACTCCGGCACCACGCTAGTTCGTGTAACACAAAGCGTTTTTTCAACGCCACATATCTATACCCACAGGACTTCAAATATCTAACACATCCCTAACCATCACGGGAGAGAGGGAGATGCAGTCGCATTTAACGAAGACGGCGAAAGATGGTGCGATCTACCAGACAGCAGCAGAGGAACTTTCCTTACGAGGCTTTCGTATGGATAAAAAACAAGTGGTCAGCAATATATAGAATATATTGGCGTTTTTGCACTTGTTAATTGTTCATCGCGTTTGTAGACTACACTCAGATGTAGTCTCCCATTCTTGTAGGCTTGAAAAAATAAATAAAAAGTCAAGAGTATTCAAATTATTCTAAAGTGTTCTCCTTGTGTTTTCCTGCCTACTCTAATGAACCAAGGTAGCAGGCTCCTTGACCTAGGGGGAATATACCCCCTCGGTTTTACACAGGCAAGACGCTGATATTGTAACTTTTGCCAAGCAGCAACTGTACCTGCTTGGCAGTGTCAAAATGCCTACAGTTGCACATCCAGGGACAGAAAACTATTTTTGAGTTTCCCGCCTATTAACTGAGAGTGGTTCAATCTTACAGACTATGACTTTAACACCACAGTTGTTAAAAAGTAAGCAAAAGGCTACATACTGTGGAACCCGCTCCCCGATGTCTCGGGGTCAAGGATAGATCACACTGCGAAGTCGGGGTTTAAGCCACACACGGCGTTTATTATCAAGACGGAGAACACATGTACTCGATATAGGGTCTCCGAGAGCCTCTATTCCGTTGGGGTTTCCAGCTTTTCCCCCGTGTCACTCGTCTCCCCTCTCCCGTCCTGGTGTGCCTTTTAAAATGGCTCCTGGTCTTTTTGGGGCGCCTGTGTCCCCTATCTCGCTGATTGGGGGCTCTCTGTCGCCGGTTAGTGGGTGGCGGCGGTATACGCCGTCCACCACTGATCCTCGGACCCGGCCGGGCCGAGGTTTAAGGGGCGGGATGCCACAATACAATCACGCTCAGCACAATTTCTAGAATAACACACTGTTAGTAAACAACAATGCTTTGCTCTGATTGGCTTATGCTGGAGGCCGGCGATGTTATTGGCAAATGGCCAGCAACCATCAGACATACATGTTGCGTAATTGTTGTGTATTTAGGCTGATTGCTATGGTTTGTTTCAGTGTTTGATTAGAAATCGCTAAATGATTGATAAAGGTATCTGGTTCTTCGAGTTTGTCATGTGGTTAAACGTTAGTTTAATTGTAGATGTTTGTTTTGTTGTTGTTGTTGTTTCAGAATACAACCAGAGGAGGAGTCCTTCCTTCCAGAGAAGAGCGATGGCTTTAAGAAACAGCAGTTCACCGACGTGAGTGCGACGATTGGTCAAATCCAAACCTAGTTTGATTTCATTGGATTTTATTTTATCTACAGTTAAAAAATATAAAACATATAGCAAGTTTTTAACACATGTATTTAAAGTTAACCTCGATGTTTAAGCAACAACATAAAAAATACATATAAAATCACACATTGCATATCATTCAACATATAAAAAAAGTTAATTTCTTATTACTTTTTGAGGGGTTTTGTCTAATTTGTAATTATAGCTTACAAATTAGACAAAACCTAACTAGCAATGAATTCAATGAAAAGTAATCATTGCTAGTTAGGTTTTTTCTAATTTGTGAATTATAATTCCACAAATTACTTTCACTTGTTGATCAATTCCAAACTTTATGTATGTTTGACAGTTTGAAGGCAAAACGTCGTTCGGCATGTCTGCCTTCAACCTGAGTAATGCCATCATGGGCAGCGGAATCCTGGGCCTGTCCTACGCCATGTCCAACACCGGCATCGTCCTATTCCCGTGAGTAGGGTTTGGGTTAGGGTTTGGGTTAGGGGATGGGTTAGGGTTAGGGTTAGGGTCAGGGTCAGGGTTAGGGTCAGGGTCAGGGTTTGAATTAGGGTTAGGGTTAGGGAGTTCTAAGCTCACCTCAGAGACGGAGAGACAGGGGCAAACATGGCCCCCGGCAACACAGAAAGACACACGCAGAAATGTCACGTAAACACCAACATGGATGCAAACATACCAATACACACAAACCAAACATGCATGCATCTGTGGTTTGTACCTCAGTGGACCAATGAGACCAAAGAAATGACCGAAATAGAACAAAGAAAAGCGCTGTGCTGGAGAGTTAAATATTGTGCAATTTTCGTCCAAAAGGCAGGAATCGTTTTATTTTCTGCTTTGACACTCGCCTTCTAAATATATCATCAATCTGTTTTTAACATCCTTCAATAATCAATCCCATTGTGATATTCTTAGTCACTGACTGACATTACACTGGAATTGACTTGTTGGTATGGAAACCAAGGAGGTTAAAAACAGGATTAAGATTTAAAGGTCTACTACACTCCCTAACCCCAACCAAAGAACAGATAATAGGTCTACTACACTCACCCTCAACCAAAGCTAACAGACGTGTGCCGCCACTCATGAGCGAGGAAACCAAAGCCTTCACCAGAGGTAAAGGAACACAGCTTATGGAGCCGCTGAACCCGTCAAGCTGATTGGTCGAACAGCACATGGCTCCACATTCGGATACACCCACAACGTTGCTTAGCTGATGAGAGGGTGAGTTACGATCGGCTTGGATCGGATCGCTTTTGATTCTATTCCGGTCTGAGATGTAGCGTACAGGTAGAATATTCACTCACTCACTCCATGATAGAGATGTTCAAGATGGCCCAGAAAAACATCTCCATGATAGCAAAATATGGAGATATTTGTCCACATGCATTTTTACGATTGAGACAAAATATGGAGACATAAATGTCCCATAAATGTCAGCAATACACTGCAACGCTGGTAGCTCATTGGCCGAGGGCCATGCTTTATTTCTGGCCTGAGTGGGCGTGGATGAGGCGGTGTCTGTTTACCAGCAGTTGGCCGCAGCATTATGCTAGAGGGGGGTTCACATGTAGCCCCCCACTAAAGGAAGGTACCCTATGTCCACAGGACAGCATGCTTGGCAGGATACCTGACCCCTACCGGCATGTTTATGAATCCATTGTTCAAGCCTCTATGTGTAAAAGTGTCTCAGCTGGGCAGGTTAGATTCAGGTTTAAAGGACCATGGTTCCTATGAGATAATGAATAAAGGATGATTGCTCATGGAAGGCCTTAACAGCTTTTAGCGTTAAAGCTACCTCTAGCCTCATTCTCTAGCCCCTAACCCTAACGCGATGGTCTTTAGCAAGGCACAGAATTAAACTGTAACATTGGTAAACACTGCTGTTCATTTGTCTTGTTAACATTTCCCCTATGTGAAGTATGGACTGTCTATCGGCCTCCTCTCTGCTCCATGCAGGATCCTTCTGACGGCCATCGCCTGCCTGTCCAGCTACTCCGTCCACCTCCTCCTGCAGAGTGCAGGGGTAGTGGGTGAGTTCTCCTCCTCCTCCTAGTGAAGCTGAAGTCTCCCTCACAGGTAGACCTTGGGGACATTGAGGGAGCAGAACGCCAGGGCTGGCAGGGTGTTCTCCTGGCTAGGTTGTCATGACTCGGCCCAAAGCTTCTCTTTTAGATCCGAACGTCGGCAGATTTGTTGGGCCTCCCTGAGCAAGATGCGTAGCCCTTACCTGCTCCTTAATGACAATTCACAGAAGACTCTTTGGATGAAAGACTACCTATTAACTATTAAATGAAAGTTGAAAATGTATACTCTTGTGCTGTGTGTGTGTGTGTGTGTGTGTGTGTGTGTGTGTGTGTGTGTATGTTTATATGACCTTCTGATGCCAATCTTAGCAAATATTGATCCTCTGTGTTTGTTCAGGTATTCGCGCCTACGAGCAACTTGGTCTTCGTGCCTTCGGCCAAGTGGGGAAAATAATTGCGGCTGTCATCATAACCCTACACAATATCGGAGGTAAGCTGAGGTGGTGGTGGGGGTGAGGGGTGCCGGCCAGACTATTGGCTCCAAACCCGTACACCAGGGACCCAGGAAGGCGCTCAAGGCACATGGGGAATACCAAATTGAGCTGAATGGAGAATACAAAATGGCGTATTAAAGTGCCACAATTATATTTGTTGCATTGTTGAAGCTGCTGTTAAAGAGCTGCTGGGAGGAGGTTCCGGGGGACGGGCGGCTGCTATTGGCTGACCTCGCCGTAATGGTTGACGTCATCAAAGGGCATCGAAAGTCCAGAAGTCCAAACCCACTTTGATAGCGTAGCCTACATATTGGATGGAGTTTATCACTTTTCTAAGACAACAGATTCCGGCTTTGCCTGGAGAGAGAGAGAGAGAGAGAGAGAGAGAGAGAGAGAGAGAGAGAGAGAACATATGTTTGGTTTTTCCATGTTGTCAACCATTCATGGTGCAGGAATTCAGAGAATCGTGGTTACTTGTAACTTGAGCCTGGCTTCTGTGTTTGTTACCACCTCCTTTAACTCTTCGTCTCCTGAAAAGGACACCATAAATATAAGGAATGTTTTCTGCTTGCATTCATTATATGCATACACCAAATTGTGTTATATAAGATGTATTAAACAAGAGGGTTGGTAAATATTGATGTAGCCTAGTTTGTTCAGTTGTTTTGAATATTCTGAATGGTTCTCTGTGCTCCTCAGCTATGTCCAGTTACCTTTTCATCGTGAAATTTGAACTTCCCCTGGTCATCCAGGCATTCCTTGGACAGACATCGAGCTCTGAGTGAGTACCTGGGAAAGTGGATCACACATCTGTCTCAAGTATGCAACTACCAACATCATTGTTTCTGTATGGAACCTATTCTTAAAGCAAACATTTTTTTATATTTCCTTGCAAACCTACACAAGACTGGTGATGATATTTCACGTCGTTGTCGTAATATTGTTATAAATGTTTTTGGTAGAAAGTAGAATATATTTTATATTTGCATGAACAAATTTGTAAACCAAGTTCAAACCAGTGTGTTCACATATACCCAGAGTCGATGGGTAGAGTTTGACTATTTCATTTGCATTTGTGTGTGTGTGTGTGTGTGTGTGTGTGTGTGTGTGTGTGTATCTAGGGACTGGTACATGAACGGGAACTACCTGATTGTCATCGTCAGTGTGTCCATCATCCTCCCGCTGGCTTTGATGAAACACCTCGGTGGGCATTTCTACTATCATTTATCCATGTGCTTGTGTAATTATTTCATGATTATATTAATTATTTCATTTTTCATTATTTGCTTAATTTATTTAATAATTTCTTATTTCATGATAAACCATTTCTATATTTACCCTAATTTGTAGGTTAATAATTACTTAAATTGCAGTGGAAACCTGAATTTTCTACTGAGATCAATAAACTTAGGGTTAGGGTTAGGGTAACCCTAACCCTAACCCTTAGGGATAGGGTTAGGGTACCCTAACCCTACCTGATTGTGTTTGTACCAATGTCTGAAGCGTTCTGCCAAAGGATTGACCTGGACTATATGATGTCATCCTACAGGTTAGGGTTAGGGTTAGGGTAACCCTAACCCTAACCCTAACCCTAACCCTAACCCTACCTGATTGTGTTTGTATCAGTGTCTGAAGCGTTCTGCCAGAGGATTGACCTGGACTATATGATGTCACCCTACAGGTTAGGGTTAGGGTTAGGGTTACCCTAACCCTACCTGATTGTGTTTGCATCAGTGTCTGAAGCGTTCTGCCAGAGGATTGACCTGGACTATATGATGTCACCCTACAGGTTACCTGGGTTACACCAGTGGATTCTCCCTCACCTGTATGGTCTTCTTCCTCTCCTCGGTGGGGTATTACTATGGGATGCTATCATACTGTATTGTCTGGTAATGGAGCGTGGGCTTGGGTTTGATCTCCCAATGTCTGTGTGTGTGTGTGCGTGTGTGTGTGTGTGTGTGTGTGTGTGTGTGTGTGCCCCAATGACCGCAGCCCAACATGTCGGCCTTCAAGAGCAACATCCACTCACACTTAACCTGCTCCTTAACTACATGTATCCACAAATCTCCTGATAGGAAATCCTTACCTACATCTCTCTCTCTCTTTCTCTCATTCTAATATCTCTCTCTGTTCAAACCTCTCTCGCCCTCTGTCTCACATGCCAGGTCATCTACAAGAGGTTTAACATCCCCTGCCCGCTGGAAGCGTTCGGTAACTTCTCCGCCAACGCCACCATCCCTGAAGACACCTGCACCGCCAAACTGTTCACCGTCAACCGAGAGGTCAGAAACACATGAGAAACATCCCAGCCGAATCCCCACAAACCCACACAAAATGTCCCCTTTGAGGGTTTCTGGGGGACTTAGTACAATGCAGTGGTAGCATCAGGGGGTTCCCAAACAGGTGGGATTTAGGAGGGTATAGTGTTTAGGTTGTTTGACTCCATTTTATACATTCGCAAGTATGTCCTGCCTCACTGATATTTGATAAATGCAGAATATACTATCATGGTTCACTATTGAAGCAATCAATTTGCATATCTAACCCTTGTGTTTGTCTTACGCTAGTCACATTCGAGTCGTCCGTACATGACAAGCGTCCTTTAACCTAACCCTAACCCTAACCCTACTTAACACGCTTCCTTTAACCTAACCCTAACCCTACTTAACACGCGTCCTTTAACCTAACCCTAACCCTTTAACCTAACCCTAACCCTAACCCTACTTAACACGCGTCCTTTAACAGACAGCATCGTGGGTCTCTAACGGAAAGCCCTAGATGTTAAAAACTAGACATTTGAAAGGGTAATGCCTCTGACCGCATATGGTCACAAGCTATTTGTGGGTTGGTAGGGGCGGCGTCCGTCATTGAACTGTCCAGCCCACCCACCCATAGGTATCCATTACTCCCAGCCAGCTGCCTGGTTTAAAGCTGCAGTACAGTTTAGAGGGCCCCAGCTGCCTAGTTTAAAGCTGCAGTACAGTTTAGAAGGCCCCAGCTGCCTGGTTTAAAGCTGCACTACAGTTTAGAGGGCCCAAGCTGCCTGGTTTAAAGCTGCAGTACAGTTTAAAGGGCCCCAGCTGCCTGGTTTAAAGCTGCAGTACAGTTTAGAGGGCCCCAGCTGCCTGGTTTAAAGCTGCAGTACAGTTTAGAGGGCCCCAGCTGCCTGGTTTAAAGCTGCAGTACAGTTTAGAGGGCCCCAGCTGCCTGGTTTAAAGCTGCACTACAGTTTAGAGGGCTCCAGCTGCCTGGTTTAAAGCTGCAGTACAGTTTAGAGGGCCACACCTGCCTGGTTTAAAGCTGCAGTACAGTTTAGAGGGCTCCAGCTGCCTGGTTTAAAGCTGCAGTACAGTTTAGAGGGCCCCAGCTGCCTGGTTTAAAGCTGCAGTACAGTTTAGAGGGCCCCAGCTGCCTGGTTTAAAGCTGCAGTACAGTTTAGAGGGCCCCAGCTGCCTGGTTTAAAGCTGCACTACAGTTTAGAGGGCTCCAGCTGCCTGGTTTAAAGCTGCAGTACAGTTTAGAGGGCCACACCTGCCTGGTTTAAAGCTGCAGTACAGTTTAGAGGGCTCCAGCTGCCTGGTTTAAAGCTGCAGTACAGTTTAGAGGGCCCCAGCTGCCTGGTTTAAAGCTGCAGTACAGTTTAGAGGGCCCCAGCTGCCTGGTTTAAAGCTGCAGTACAGTTTAGAGGGCCCCAGCTGCCTGGTTTAAAGCTGCAGTACAGTTTAGAGGGCCCCAGCTGCCTGGTTTAAAGCTGCAGTACAGTTTAAAGGGCCCCAGCTGCCTGGTTTAAAGCTGCAGTACAGTTTAGAGGGCCACACCTGCCTGGTTTAAAGCTGCAGTACAGTTTAGAGGGCTCCAGCTGCCTGGTTTAAAGCTGCAGTACAGTTTAGAGGGCCACACCTGCCTGGTTTAAAGCTGCAGTACAGTTTAGAGGGCTCCAGCTGCCTGGTTTAAAGCTGCAGTACAGTTTAGAGGGCCACACCTGCCTGGTTTAAAGCTGCACTACAGTTTAGCTCCATTTGCTTGCGTATGATAGACTCGGCCCCCCCCACTGAATGCTGGCCAGTTTCTTTCTCCAGTGACCACTTTGCTGTTTATGATTATTTCAGACGGCGTATACCATTCCCATCTTGGCGTTTGCCTTCGTGTGCCACCCTGAGGTGCTGCCTATTTACACCGAGCTACGCAAGTAAGATGCGAAATATAGCCGGGCTGGAGAGATGTCTCCATGCAGATGTGCTCTTCAAGAGACATTGTGACTGCATATACATTAGTGTATATGATAGGAATAGTTATATCAATAATACAATTACAGATAAATATTAATGCAAATATTATTGCTATAAATAATAATCACATCTAATATTTTCATGTTCAATATTTTTCGAACTTCTTCTATTCCATGATATCCGTATCAATCCGTATTTGAGACCGAGCATGTGTTTCTGTTTTCCGACCTGAAGCCCTACCAAGAGGAGGATGCAGGGGATTGCCAACGTGTCCATCCTGGGCATGTTTGTGATGTACCTCCTCACTGCCATCTTCGGTTACCTCACCTTCTACGGTACCAACCATTATATGATGCAAACACAATTATTGTACCATTATATTTATATATTTTCTTTATCTAGCTCTGCTTCTGTATTTCATTTGAGTTTTCTGTGTGTATCTGGGTACATATGTGTGTGTTTATGTGTATGTGCATGCGTGTGTGTGCATGTGCTTGTGTGCGTGTGTGTGTGTGCCCATGCGTGTGTGCTTGGGTGCATTTGTGCGCATGTGCGTGTGTGATTGTGCCTGTGCATGTGTGTGTGGGTCTGTGTGTGTGTACGTGTGTTCGTGTGTATGTGCGTGTGTGTGCATTTGTGTGTGTGTGTATGCTTGTGTGTCTGTGTGTGTTTGTTTGGTGTGGATGTGTGTGTGTGCGTATTTGTGTGCGAGTGTGTCTGTGTGTGTACGTGTGTTTGTGTGTATGTGCGCGTGTGTGTGTTTGTGTGTGCGTGTGTGTGTGTGTGTGTGTGTGTGTGTGTGTGTGTGTCCACAGTCAACACAGAGTCGGAGCTCCTGCACACCTACAGTAAGGTGGACCCTCTGGACACGCTGATCCTGTGTGTGCGCGTGGCTGTCCTGGTGGCCGTCACCCTGACGGTGCCCGTGGTGCTGTTCCCTGTAAGAACACGCACAAATACACGCACACACACACATGCACTCACTCAGTCACTCCGGCAACATGATTGGTCGAAACAACTATGAAGCGAAAGAAAGAGTAAGGCCTATCCCCCAGATCTGAGGTCCTCTTCCTCAGACTCTGGATGTGAGGTTAGTCTGTGGGACTGTTACCCTGCTGCAGGGCGCAACTAACAGCAGTCACACAATCAACGCTTCTTATTGGTCCAAATTGGTACCCAGTTATGTCACTCGACTCCATAGGGCTAATCGAATAGTTTGATTGAGCAAGCAAAGTAAAAGATAAACCAGTACTGGCAGAATACAGTTTTGGTTCTGCTGTTGATATTCAAGTACATGTTTGAGGCAGAAATGTTTGCTAATGTGCAGATTTTCGTTTAATAATTCAGTGGCTTAAATTTTTCACAAACTTCCATATAGTTAGAACCCCATATTTGAACGAACAGGTAGAAACTGTAAATCAAAAACCTACATTGACAGAAAAGTATGAACACAAAATGAAACACACACATGTTCTCTTTCGGCCGAACACACTCCTACTTTACTCAAGTAAAGTAGGTGATTCTCTTGCTGATTAACACAATGAGGGTGTGTGCTTGTGTATGTGTGTGTGCGTGTGCTCTTGTGTGTGTGTGTATGTGTGCTCTTGTGTGCGTGTGTTGTGCTTTTGTGTGTGTGTGCTCTTGTGTGTGTGTATGTGTGTGTGTGCTCTTGTGTGCGTGTGTGTGTGTGTGTGTTTGTGTGTCCAGATCCGACGAGCCCTGCTCCAGCTGCTGTTCCCTGAGAAGCCGTTCCACTGGGCGCGTCACGTGGCCATCGCCGTGTGTCTCCTCTTCTGCGTCAACCTGCTGGTCATCCTGGTCCCCAACATCCGGGACATCTTCGGCATCATCGGTACGGCGTAACCCTAACCCTGACCCTACGGGACTCGCTGTGGCAGAAGGGCAGGGGGACCCGATGTCACGATATAAGGAGAGTGAGGGAGGCACAGGAACAAACCCAAGCCACCAGAAAGAAAATGGATGGAAGTAGCCAAGGACATTCCTTAGGGGGGACCACACATTTCACATTCACATTTTCTAAGGGTACCGCTTCATATGTGTCGGTTAATCCTTCATCCATTGGTCCGGGTCAGAACCAGGAGGTCTTCTGTGTTTGATGGTTGATTTTTATCAGTACTCTTATAGTATTACATATAGTATATTTGATGATAGCTGAGATATAAGACAGAACATGTATTGCTCATATGGGGATATTGCATTCTCAGCATTTAAGATGCTGCAGTTCATGAAAGTTCATATGATGTATATTGAGCACGTTATAACATGCACATAATAAACTGTTTATATACTCTGGTCCAGGAGCCACCACCGCCCCCTGTCTGATCTTCATCCTCCCAGGCCTCTTCTACATTCGCATCGTGCCCATAGAGCAGGAGCCCATGACGTCCAGACCAAAGATCCAGGTACATCTAATGAGCCCCCCCACACTTTGATCCCAACACATTCCTGAAATGAAAGAGTTCTTTTGAGTTTTTGGGGAAATAAAATACTGGCGCCAAACATTGCAATTCAGGATTGTAATGTCTCGCTCAACACCTTGTCGTGATCGGTCGAAATACCTTGGATCCGTTTCTGGATTCCTGGATTTGGTTACTCTAACCCTAACCCTAACATCTGCAGGGTTAGGGATGGCTAACCCTAAGATCTGTAGGGTTAGGGTTACGGTCTGTAGGTTAGGCTAACCCTAACGCCTGTAGGTAAGGGTTAGGGTCTGTTGGTTAGGGTTAGGGTCTGTAGGGTCTGCAGGTTAGGGTTAGGGTCTGTAGGTTAGGGTTAGGGTCTATAGGTTAGGGTTAGGGTCTGTAGGTCAGGGTTAGGGTCTGTTGGTTAGGGTTAGGGTCTGTAGGGTCTGCAGGTTAGGGTCTATAGGTTAGGGTTAGGGTCTGTAGGTCAGGGTTAGGGTCTGTTGGTTAGGGTTAGGGTCTGTAGGGTCTGCAGGTTAGGGTTAGGGTCTGTAGGTTAGGGTTAGGGTTAGGGTCTATAGGTTAGGGTTAGGGTCTGTAGGGTCTGTAGGTTAGGGTCTATAGGTTAGGGTTAGGGTTAGGGTCTGTAGGTTAGGGTTAGGGTCTGTAGGTTAGGGTTAGGGTCTGTAGGTCAGGGTTAGGGTCTGTAGGTCAGGGTTAGGGTCTGTAGGTCTGGGTTAGGGTCTGTAGGTTAGGGTTAGGGTCTGTAGGTTAGGGTCTATAGGTTAGGGTTAGGGTTAGGGTCTGTAGGTCAGGGTTAGGGTCTATAGGTTAGGGTTAGGGTCTGTAGGTTAGGGTTAGGGTCTGTAGGTTAGGGTTAGGGTCTGTAGGTCAGGGTTAGGGTCTGTAGGGTCTGCAGGTTAGGGTCTGTAGGTTAGGGTTAGGGTCTGTAGGTTAGGGTTAGGGTCTGTAGGTTAGGGTTAGGGTCTGTAGGTTAGGGTTAGGGTCTGTAGGTTAGGGTTAGGGTCTATAGGTTAGGGTTAGGGTCTGTAGGGTCTGTAGGTTAGGGTCTATAGGTTAGGGTTAGGGTTAGGGTCTGTAGGTTAGGGTTAGGGTCTGTAGGTTAGGGTTAGGGTCTGTAGGTCAGGGTTAGGGTCTGTAGGTCAGGGTTAGGGTCTGTAGGTCTGGGTTAGGGTCTGTAGGTTAGGGTTAGGGTCTGTAGGTCAGGGTTAGGGTCTGTAGGTCTGGGTTAGGGTCTGTAGGTTAGGGTTAGGGTCTATAGGTTAGGGTTAGGGTTAGGGTCTGTAGGTCAGGGTTAGGGTCTATAGGTTAGGGTTAGGGTCTGTAGGTTAGGGTTAGGGTCTGTAGGTTAGGGTTAGGGTCTGTAGGTCAGGGTTAGGGTCTGTAGGGTCTGCAGGTTAGGGTCTGTAGGTTAGGGTTAGGGTCTGTAGGTTAGGGTTAGGGTCTGTAGGTTAGGGTTAGGGTCTGTAGGTTAGGGTTAGGGTCTGTAGGTCAGGGTTAGGGTCTGTAGGTTAGGGTTAGGGTCTGTAGGTTAGGGTTAGGGTCTGTAGGTTAGGGTTAGGGTCTGTAGGTCAGGGTTAGGGTCTGTAGGGTCTGCAGGTTAGGGTCTGTAGGTTAGGGTTAGGGTCTGTAGGTTAGGGTTAGGGTCTGTAGGTTAGGGTTAGGGTCTATAGGTTAGGGTTAGGGTTAGGGTCTGTAGGTTAGGGTTAGGGTCTGTAGGTTAGGGTTAGGGTCTATAGGTTAGGGTTAGGGTCTGTAGGTTAGGGTTAGGGTCTGTAGGGTCTGCAGGTTAGGGTCTGTAGGTTAGGGTTAGGGTCTATAGGTTAGGGTTAGGGTCTGTAGGTCAGGGTTAGGGTCTGTAGGGTCTGCAGGTTAGGGTCTGTAGGTTAGGGTTAGGGTCTATAGGTTAGGGTTAGGGTCTGTAGGTTAGGGTTAGGGTCTGTAGGTCAGGGTTAGGGTCTGTAGGTTAGGGTTAGGGTCTGTAGGTTAGGGTTAGGGTCTGTAGGTCAGGGTTAGGGTCTGTAGGGTCTGCAGGTTAGGGTCTGTAGGTTAGGGTTAGGGTCTGTAGGTTAGGGTTAGGGTCTGTAGGTTAGGGTTAGGGTCTGTAGGTTAGGGTTAGGGTCTGTAGGTCAGGGTTAGGGTCTGTAGGTTAGGGTTAGGGTCTGTAGGTTAGGGTTAGGGTCTGTAGGTTAGGGTTAGGGTCTGTAGGTCAGGGTTAGGGTCTGTAGGGTCTGCAGGTTAGGGTCTGTAGGTTAGGGTTAGGGTCTGTAGGTTAGGGTTAGGGTCTGTAGGTTAGGGTTAGGGTCTATAGGTTAGGGTTAGGGTTAGGGTCTGTAGGTTAGGGTTAGGGTCTGTAGGTTAGGGTTAGGGTCTATAGGTTAGGGTTAGGGTCTGTAGGTTAGGGTTAGGGTCTGTAGGGTCTGCAGGTTATGGTCTGTAGGTTAGGGTTAGGGTCTATAGGTTAGGGTTAGGGTCTGTAGGTCAGGGTTAGGGTCTGTAGGGTCTGCAGGTTAGGGTCTGTAGGTTAGGGTTAGGGTCTATAGGTTAGGGTTAGGGTCTGTAGGTTAGGGTTAGGGTCTGTAGGTCAGGGTTAGGGTCTGTAGGTCAGGGTTAGGGTCTGTAGGTCTGGGTTAGGGTCTGTAGGTTAGGGTTAGGGTCTGTAGGTTAGGGTTAGGGTCTATAGGTTAGGGTTAGGGTTAGGGTCTGTAGGTCAGGGTTAGGGTCTATAGGTTAGGGTTAGGGTCTGTAGGTTAGGGTTAGGGTCTGTAGGTCAGGGTTAGGGTCTGTAGGGTCTGCAGGTTAGGGTCTGTAGGTTAGGGTTAGGTTCTGTAGGTTAGGGTTAGGGTCTGTAGGTTAGGGTTAGGGTCTGTAGGTCAGGGTTAGGGTCTGTAGGTTAGGGTTAGGGTTAGGGTAACCCTTAGGCTAACTCTTACATCTGTGTTCGCCTCCCTCAGGCTGCGTGCTTCACTGCGCTGGGCTTCGTCTTCATGGTCATGAGTCTGACCTTCATCGGGATCGACTGGATGTCTGGGGAGAAGCGGAGCGCCGGCGGCCATTAAACGCCCCCCCCCCCAAGGGAGTGGCCCGACACTACCAGCCAATAGCGGGACAGCGCACGGCGCACGTCGCCCTCCACCCAGATGCAATCTGCTGCCGTTTGAAGGCTAACCCCACCACCTTGGAGTTTAGATTTGTTGTTATATTTTGGTAAGACAATTCCCCCCCTGATTAATTTTGTTATCGCCACTGAAGCCAGGCGGTAGGGAGTCCAGGAGGCGGCCGCTGGTGTGGGGGGCGCTGCGGATAAGATGAGTTACTACCTCTACATTGTATTAAGGAATCGAGGCCACGCTGCCTGCTAAAGACAAACCAAATCAAGCAAGCTGCCTTCCTAGGCTAGAGTTAGGACAGAGGGAAGCACAGACTGTTAACGTTGGACGCTATCTCCAATGCAGAGGAGTTGGATTCGATTAAAAAACAATTCAAACGATTGCAGGGAGGAATTTGCTCAAGAAGAATTTAAGTTCAAATTGCATTTCGCATTTGGTCATTATTATGACTGTTACCAAAGGAGAACTAGTATACTTTTTTTAAGTTTAAATAACTTTAATTGGGGGCTTATTGGTCCTTCATTTTTTTTTATATCAACAATGAAAAGAAAATCATCATGGTTTTTATGAGTTTTTGTTATATAATATAACATCGCTTGAAAACAGCTGTCCATTTTGAATGTCGATACGATTTTATCATGTTAAATTAAATGTTAGGCCATACAGCGAAAGCCTTCAAATCCCCAGGTCAAATTTAGTGCCGATATGTGACAAAATATAAAACTGTATCAAACAGTAAATTACTTTTTACCTACATCTCTACTTGTTTTGCATTGTGATTAGGCAGAGCATAATAAACAACTTGTTTATTATGATGATTAAAGATTATACAGTGTTAAAATGCTTATTAAATCATTCTGTGTTCAGAAATAGCTCAGGTGAGAGTAAAAAGCTTCTCTAGGTAAAATAATTAGCTCATTGAAGGTATCATCATACCGTTGGTGTCAACTAACAACACACTGTGTTTACTGGTATGGATCAGTATTGGTGACATATAAAGGTCTAACCCATCCCTTCATTGTTAAAATGGTCAATAATCACAGGATTTGATCACAGTGAATAGAAGAGATTTTCAGTTGAGTTCCTCATTTGTTTACGTCACATGACTAAAAACTATAAACTATTAAACTATTGTGTGCCAAACTATTTTCTACAAAGTAATCCAATGGATTGTAGTTTCTTCAAAAAAAAAAGGTTTCAGAAACGTTTTGTTTTGGTATTTGCTTCCTATACATGAATTGCCTTGTATGCATGTGCTTGAAGACATGTTGACACATTTAGTCTTTTGTTCAGTTATGTAAACCGTGACCCGGCTGATACAGGCTGCTAACTCAGTCGGAGGCGCTAAAGGAATGCAGCAGGAAAAAGAGACCGAAGGTGGGCATCTCTACCGTGCCGGTTGCTTCATCACATGAAGGGTTCCCAGGTCACCCCGAGAACCGCATTATGAAGGGTGAACCCTTTATGAAGGCTGGAATAGCATTATAAAAGTCTGGCACCTTTTATAAAGAGGTGAACCCTTTATGAAAGGGTGATTTCCTTTATGAAGGGGTAAACCCTTTATGAAGGAGTGAGTTTCATTATGAAAGGGTAAACTCTTTATGAAATGGTCAGTTCCCTTTTCAAGGGGTAAACCCTTTACGATGGAGTGGATTATAAAGAAAATGGGTTGCATCATTTATGAAGGGCTGAATGCCAATCTAAGAGGCTTAACCTTTTATACAGGGTTGAATTTCATATTAAAGGAGTAACCCCTTTGTGAAGGGGTGAAAAGCGTGAAAAGGGGATGCCCTTTATGAAGGGGTTATATCTGTGATTTTGACGTAATTGTCTATTGCTAAGATTTATAGCACGGCATGCATAATATGTATCATTGACTTGGTGCTTCTTTTTCATAATAAAATACATTTGTGAGTAACATGAAGATATTGACATCATTGCAACTTATTTGGTTTCTTCTTTCCTCTGTTGATGGCCCAGTAGTGAAGGTGCGGTATAGCCCAGGTTATTTTCCATCAGACGGTACAGGTCGGTTCAGTATGCAAAGGTCAGGCACGGTTCGCGTTTCCACCGCCAAAAGTGGGCGTGATCCGGAAAGAGCCATATTGAGCCATACTCGTCTTGCAGTACTGCTCCGTTGGGGTACTGAGACGCCTGAAAGGGTGCCGGCAAGTTCAAGCTACACACGCCGTTCGTTGATTGGTCGACAGAATCGTCACTTCCTTGCGACAGGGAGATAATAACAACATGCACAGTACCCACGAGGTATTGTAAACGGCAAAAACTTCGTTTATTGATATAAACTTTATCAATAAACGAAAATATTATTAATATAAACTTGGTTTATATTAATTTTTTGAGTTCCTTTATTCAAATTGAAAAGCTAAAGCGTCCCCGTGATTGCAATGCACTTCGCCACTCTCGTGTGTTGCGAAATTCAAATTGCATTTCAATCCGCAAAACACTTTGCAAAAGATTTTGCAAAATGCTTTTCAAAAGATTTTGAAAAACGTTTTGCAAAACGTTTTTGCATGTGCCAGGTTTGACCGGGTTGAAGTATATAGTAATAACGTGAAAATGGCGGAAAAGACGGTGGCGGAGCTGCTGCGGGAGGCCGCTGCAGCTCTAGAGGAGCGGGATGCAGGGTCTGAAACAGCGACCAACATGCCTGCACCGGATCGCACCGGAGAAGGGCGCGCAAACCGGTGTTTCAGTTCAACTAGTGACCGTGTTAACTGGTGACCATCAGCTGAATGTGTCGCTTGTAGTCGTGGCTACGGTAGCTGTTGGAATACGTCCATGGTTGGAAATCGAGAAAAGACTCGTAGCTGTCCTCGCAATGACTGTTTGATTTGTTTTCAATAAAATGTCAGAAACATACTCATCTCATTCGTATTTGGAGTCTAATTGGAGGAAATTTTAAGCCAAAATAAATGGAAAATTAGGTTTTTTATAATAAAATTCGGGATTCAAACTCATACCATTTTTAGGGGGAAATTTTTCAAGCTGAGATCCCATTCCATTGTAACGTTGAGCCACACTTCATCATCCGCAGTACTAAAAAGTGTCCATGTTATTATAGACCATGGTATTTGTCTCGTTTCCAAAAAGCAGAGGCCATTACACCAGTTATTCAAAAGCTAATTTTGTGTTTCCCTCCACTGCCTACAACCCAGCCAAAAGTTATTTTATTCGCTCTTTCGCTATCATTTCGGTCGCCTGATTTGGTGTAGTCTCTTGCTCTGGATCGTCTCAAAGCAAAGCAGCGAGCTCGAGAATCAACGTGACACAAGGCAGTAGTATCACTCGAGACACAACGTTTATTCAGATCAAAAAAGCAGATCGTCCAAGCTAGATAACGCCCCTGACTAGTTATTTCAGTAAAGTAGCCTATACGAGCAGAAAAGTGGCACAGGCGGTTTGCGCGCCCTTCTCCGGTGCGATCCGGTGCAGGCATGTTGGTCGCTGTTTCAGACCCTGCATCCCGCTCCTCTAGAGCTGCAGCGGCCTCCCGCAGCAGCTCCGCCACCGTCTTTTCCGCCATTTTCACCTTACTACTATATACTTCAACCCGGTCAAACCTGGCACAATGCTAGGCATAGAAAAGAAAGTGCCAAGTGCTAGGTCGTGGATGATCAGCTGGTCTGACGTGGAAGTGACGTAGTTCCCGCCCAGACGCGATTGGCTGATACATTTTGCAAAACGTTTTGCAAAATCTTTTGCAAAGCGTTTTGCATAATCTTTTGCAAAACTTTTTTCAAAGTCTTTTTCAAAGTGTTTTGCATAATCATTTGCAAAGCGTTTTGCATAATCTTTTGCAAAACGTCAATTCGAATAAAGGAACTCAAAAAATGTAACAAAATGTTATTCTATTTTTATTGCAAATTTTATTGATTTCATGGTCACTTTGCATATTAAAATACAATTTGAATAACATATTTACAACTTACATTATTCAATTGCATAATGAATTGTCAATTGCATAATGTACTGACTTATTGAATTGCAAATTGCATTGCCATTAGAATTTTGCTACATATATGCTTCAATAGGTACTATGGGTCACGATGCTTACGTAGCTGCCGCGGCTATCGCCATCCGGCTTAAACCCCGCCCTACCATAAGGGTACTGTCGGTGGAAACAAGAGCCGTAACTGAGCTGAGCTATAACGCACCCTCATGACTGGGCTCAGGCGTGCTGGGCCGACCCGTACCCGCCGGTGGAAATGAGCCAATACGACGAAACAGACTTTTATACATGGGGTGGCCAGGGAGTGGCCAAGGCTACTTCAGGGGGTCCATAGACAATGACAGAAAATGTGTGTGTAACCCTAACATGGCATCTAAGGAGCATGAATGAATCCTATGATTGCTGATTAGAGGTAGCAGCGGGAGCGCTACAATGTGGCTGATAGTGTGGTCCACTAGGGTTACTTCACTAGAATTCTTTAACATACTATGAATAGCCAGTGTCTCTGCAGCTCAATTTCTCACTCTCACACACACACACACACACACACACACACACACACACACACACACACACACACACACAGTGTTGAACATCCCAAAATATATTTTCAGAGAAGAAAGTTAAAGCTACAAAGGAGATAAGACAGCATTTGTGTGTGACATACTTTGCATAGTTTATTTCTGGAAGTACATTTACAAAAAAAACACTGAAAACATACAGGTATGACCAACGTGTACAGGCCTCTCTCATTCCCCCCCCCCCCCCCCCCCCCGAAGTCAAACAATATTATTTTTTTTTCGGTCTGACTGAAAACAAAAGGTATGCCTGCACAAAATATTATCAAGCAGAAATGGACTTGAAAAACAAAAATAATTGTGGTAGCCACCAATATTACAAACTTATGATACCCTTTGGATTTATCATTTTAGAATGTCAGCAGAGGAACCGCCAAAGTGCCAAATGATCCTAGGTAGATTTAAAATAGCATAATTCTGCGGTTCCGGTGAGAACTGGCAAAATGTTTCACAAACTCATCCATGTTGAGGGATCGTGCCCTCCTTGATGCAACACTGAGAATTCCAAGGTGACTTAACCTGGCATCAGCCATTGTTGCCCTAAGGTGGGTTTTAATCAGTTTTAAAGCTGAGAAGCTTCTCTCGCAAGACGCACTGCTGACTGGTGTAACAACAGAAATCTTACAAAGTCAAAATAGCTCATGGAAGACTTCTTTATAAGGTTCTAGAAACAAAACAAAGTCAAGGAGAGTAGACCATTCCAGTTTTCTCTCTACTATCAAGAAGCCGCTTGGTTTGATTAACCTCATGTTTGAGGTCCTCTAAATCTGACTCAAAGGTCTGAGCAAAGGCTAACGGACGCTCCTCATTTAAGAATGTTGCACTCTTTGGGTTGAGGAACTGGACCCCTTGCATTATCCCTCAATTTTTATTTGAAAACGTCTCTTCAGCTCTGCTGTGAGACAGTCAAGCACCTGATAAAAGATAGCTCTTTGGAAGCTCACTTTGGTCACCATTTCTCTGTCCTACAGTGCTCATCATCAATGAGTCATGAAATCTTGAGCTTGTTTTAGACTTTCTTTAACACATTGTTTGTACACTTATTTTGCAGTGCTCTGCAATCTCTTCAACCTCTTTCAATAGTTCTCCAAAGGAACCCTCACTTCTGTAGTCTGTAATGTGTCTGTAAGGGCACCTACTAGATCCACAGCCCTTGCTAGGTCAACAGAGCTGGATTGGAGCATGTCAGAAAGACATTTGGCATCACCAAGCACTTTACAAAAGGTAACCAAAAGCCCTATGAAGTGTAAATCTATCTGAGAAAGAAGGCCCTTTGCCTCCACTGATCTATCACCACTATTTTCAAGTGCGATGTCCTGTAGCAGTCTCAGAACTGCTGGAAGCCTGTCCCTCAGATAATGGCATGCCATGTATCTGCATGCCCACCTTACATCCGTAAGTCTCTGTAGTACCCTGGGCTGCTGCTGTGGATACAGCTCTTTCTGAACCGCAAGTCACTTGAGATGAACGTACGAGCCAGATACAAAGTTATATAAAGCTTCTGCAGGAGAGCAAAAAGGTTAACTGCCTCAGGCACTGATTTTACAGCATCGACAAGAACCAAATTTAAACATTGTGCATTACCATGCACATAAAATACAAATTTTGCACTGTTTTTAATCCATGCAGACACACCAGAAGGCTTTCCGCTCATGACGGATGCACTGTCATAGCCTTGCCCCACAAGATTCTTTTTGTAGTCCAGACCATGTTTTCCAAGGCCATCAATTATCATCTTTGTGAGAGCTGCTGCATCTAAGCTTTCAGTTGACTGAAAGTGTATAAAGCTTTCGTGGATGGCCCCGTTGTAATAGTAACTCACAACTACAGATATTTGTTATTTTTTCTTTAAGTCTTTGGTTTCATCTGCAATTACACTAAAAACTTCATTTTCTTTTAATTCTCTTATTATTTCACTTCGTACCATCTCAGCTACGCCCTCAAGAACTTCGTTCTGGATTTGGTGGCTTGTGTACTTAGCATTGCCACATGCATTCATCCTTTTCTCTATGAGAGGGTCATGCTTTGCTATTTATTCTAAAATTGTCAAAAAAATTACCCCTGTTGTGAGAGTCATCAGACTCTAGATGACCTCTCTGCGTTATATTTTGAGTGGCAGTTAATAGGAAGACATCTGCAATTGTTTTAATGTAAGTACAGTTTGCCTCCACTTTCTTTTTCCGGACCTCATTTATGACATCTAACATTGATGAGTTGCTGTCAATGGCCTTTTTATGCTGATTCCAATCATACATAGCATTCATATGATTCTCTGCCTTTGAATGGAGCTTAAATCCAGAATCTTTTAATAGCGCTTTTTTCCAGTTACAAAAGCCTGACTGGGATGTGAAAGCAGATTCAGGTGTATTGGGCAGAGAAAAATGCCTACAGTCGAAGTTGAATCTTGACTTACAGAATATTCAAGCCATGAATTGTCCTTATACCAGGAGCTGTTAAAATCCCTTTTCCTAGTACCATGCTGAGTTCTGGGAAATGTTTTCAAACACGGCTGTACAGGACCCTCTTCTCTGGATCTTGAAGTGTCTGGAAAACACGTTAAATAATGTGTCATATCTCTATGGGAATGGATAATTAAGGGATCCACAAGATTAGATACTGACAGCTGCAAAATATAGGGCTACCATTAGGTCCTTTTGGAACGGCGTATCTGGTGCTTGATGCAGTTGGGAGGGGCTTGATGACATCTCCTGGCAGCTCTGGCTCACTGTCTTGCTCAGAGCCAGAGGTATCTGTGTCATCCTTTGGTAAATCTTTTAAATTAAGAAAACACAAGAACCGTTAGTGTTTAATCACAATAAAAATGCCACAGCCATCAAAACAAGAACACACATGAATCAACAACCAACATTTTAAAGTGAGGCTTAATCTGAAGAAAGTCCTCTATTGTAAAAAGCTGAAGCTAAACTTAAATTCTGAACTGGGCATGTGACTGACTGTCTGGTAGATACTCTGACCTGGTGGTGGTAGACTGGGTTCTTGTGAAGTCTGACCACACTGACTCTGACAAGCCTCAGGTAGGGAGCTGCTCTGGGGTTCGTTGGTGAGGCAAGGGCTGGGGTCTGTTTGCACCTGAGCTGCCTGTTTATTCTTCTTTAAAAATAAGTCTGATATCTTTCCCTTTCTTTTCATGATTGTTTAATTGACCCTATGCAAAATTAAGAAGTCTATGGTTACATCTTAGCATCCAGTTACCGACATTTTAGTCCAATCACAACCTTAATTGTGGCGTAGGCACATTTGAAGCAGGCAGGAGCGATTCGAAATGAGCCAAATACCCGAGACCAGGGTTAGGGTTGGGGGGGGGGGGCAGTGGGAGCTGAGCTCCCATAGAGAGAGGTCTGGCTATGGTTAGGGTTAGTTAGTTAGTTAATTAGTAACCCTGACCTCTCTCTATGGGAGCTGAGCTCCCATAGAGAGGTCTGGCTATGGTTAGGGTTAGTTAGTTAGTTAGTAACCCTGACCTCTCTCTATGGGAGCTGAGCTCCCATAGAGAGAGGTCTGGCTATGGTTAGGGTTAGTTAGTTAGTTAGTTAGTTAGTAACCCTGACCTCTCTCTATGGGAGCTGAGCTCCCATAGAGAGAGGTCTGGCTATGGTTAGGGTTAGTTAGTTAGTTAGTAACCCAGATGGTCCCATGAAAGCAGCAAACTCAAATATCTGTGGGGGTCTCTGAAAATACAGCAGCATAATATTCTAATTACAAATGAAGCTATTTTCTCTTCCACATACAGAGTAATATTGACGTTAAGTAAGGGATAATAGAACGCCGGTCATTATCGGGAAAATAAGCCCAGACAGGGCGAACCGGACACTGACGCGAAATGGAGGTGTCTTGCTTCGACCTGAAGGGGCTTATTTTCTATAATGAGCGTCTACTTGCCAAACGAAAAAATAACTTCACAAGGTGTCTTTTTAGAATTTATTTGTTACCATTCGTAGTGTTGATCAGCAGAGATCTCTCTTATCTGATTAACTGTCCGTTATGGAGCCAATTTGCCAATATGCATCTACACAGCGATTCAACTTTCGTAAAAGTTGTTCAGGAAACCTAAACCCGATGCTAAACCTTAAAACTTACTTCAATATGGTGCTTTCGCCCATCGCCGCAGTCAATCTCTCGCATGACTAGTGAGCTGTGGAAAATATTCTCTCTTCCTCGCCAATTTGAAAAAGTCGCCGCCGGTAGCGAATGCATTGCCATTTGAATCAGATTTCAGGGGTGTCCAATGCCACCCCGGCCACCACTTTGGCTCCGCCATTGCGACCAAAAATAGTCATAAAGAAAACAGAACTATAGATAGTTAATGTGACAATCACATTATTGAAAATAGACTCGGTGCAATGATTTACAAACTATCTTTTTGGGATCATGCTTTTGCAAGTAGTTCGCAGCCCCACCTGCCCATATGGACGGCACGCACCTGGCATAGAGCAGTACTCTAATGGAATTAGTGGGCTAAAGTCAGTCCACCTCGAATTTCTTGCAATTGAGAAATAGACGTTTCCCTTTCACTCATATTGTTATGCTAAAACATGGTTGTTTGTTCCTCCCCCCCCCGGGGGCGCTCGGAGGGGGTCTCGTCCGTGGTGTAATTCAATGTAGAAACGCCACTGCGTACTGTGCAGTACAGAAACGCACATTGGTGCCCTCTAGTGCCTCTACTTGGTACTGCCAAAAGGCTCATTGCGCTAACGGTTCAGTATCGTGTTTCTTTTTGGTTTCATGTGTGTTTCTAGAGTATGCAGTCAATTCATAGGGTTATCTACACGGTGTACTTATATTGTAGGCCACGCAAGAATAATATGTATTTGTCTCGTTGCACACACCCCAGCTCGATCCCTCCGCTCAACTACCTCAGCTGGACGTCTGGTACCGCCATCGCTAAGAGCAAGCAAAGGTCGATCAGCAAAGTCACAACTTTTCTCTGTTTTGGGACCTCAGTGGTGGAACGAGCTCCCTACCGATGTTAGGACCGCAGAGTCGCTCACCAGCTTCCGCAAAAGACTCAAAACTCACCTGTTCAGAGTTCATCTCGACTCTGCATAGAAACCAATGCACAGCCACCATTGAATGTTGTACGTCCTGGCACTTGTACATTGCACTTATTCAAGGTACTTAATTGTGTAGCATCTACAGTAGCTGCTATCGCTGCTTTACACGGGGAACGGGTTAGCCTAGCGATTGTAATACTTGCACTTGGTTCTATGAACGTCTTTACTGCACCGACAGCGATATATTGTTTCACTTCTTATGACAAATGAACTTATTGTAACAAATGTACTTATTGTAAGTCGCTTTGGATAAAAGCGTCTGCTAAATGCCCTAAATGTAAATGTAAATGTATATTTGTTTTTACCCGTTGTCACAGCGTCAATGGGGCTATTTAGCACAACATGCACAGGTGTCGATTGTTGAAATGACATTAATGGCCCAAACGTGGCAGTTTCTTAAATATGCAACAACCAGCATCTAGTGGACAAAAATAAAATGAAACAGGGCCCAAAAAAATGCAAATAAATTAGCGTGAAAACGAATGCAAAATTATTCACGTTGCACCAATTGTGTTTTTTTCGACCTGGATCCGTAACATATTACATTTCTTATGTTTTATTATCAATGCAATATTTGTCGTTCTTCATGTATATGAAAACCACGAGATTGTTTTTACAAGATTGTTTTTCCAGGGAGCCAGAATAACTTCTTTTTTATATATATATTGGTAGAACATGGATCTTTGCATTAGTTTCCCGCTGAAACTGTGACAATGATGTAAGTTTAAATGATGTTAATTATGACGTTTTAATAGTAAAATTGTAAAATATATGGACGTTCTTCAGGCTAATGACGCAACCTTGTGTTTTATCAAAGCACAATATCCCTTTAATAATTTTACAGCACCACACATTAATAAGCGTTGTGTACGGTGGCCAGATCCGTGTTGTTTCGTTTTTATTTCACGTTGGAGAGGAGAAGATGGACTGAGATAAGGAGAGATGGCGACAGACTGAGAAAAAGGCAGCGAGAGAAGATGTTGAAGAAAGTTGAAGAGAGAGAGAGAGCTTCCCTATAGTGCATAAATAGACGTTAGCACACGATAGAGTACCATCATGAAACTGACCACTCAGGCCCTTCTCCCCTCTATCAGGTTCCGGAGAGGAGGAGCAGGGTGGAGGGAGAGTAGAGTAGAGGCTCGTGGTGCTCCACAGAGATCACAGCTGGAGCCAGATGTTCCCCACATTGTGGCCTGCCCTCAACTCTTTTTATTTAGAAAAAGTTTAAGGATTTGCACAAGCACCCATGATTATGAGTTAGCCTCATTTTATGGTTAAGAAATGTTGGAGTACTCCAGTTATTAGAGTCTATGTCCCAGGATGAATATATCCCTTTTGCTGCATTAATGGCCCAAAGTGCCATGTATCGTTCACTACAAGTACCAAACACTATTTTAAATAATTTCCTAGATCCACATAACATTTATTTTTCGGTGGATTGGCCTACCTCTGTAATCAGATATTTAACATTCTTCCCACAACTTTTTTCTTTTTACATAACATTTGGACGTTTTAACGTGTCAATATTAGATAATATATATTTTTTATCAAGGCTGTTTTCATCTTCCTTTTGTCCCTTACTGGCAGTAATTGGCTTCCATATTATGTTGACATTGTGCAAGACAGAATGGGAAGGTATCAACTAATCATAAGCACATTAATGTTTATGATCTACAGCAAGAAATATCCCAGGAGGACGTCACGTCCTCCTCGTCTTAAAGTTTCACTGTCACGTGACATTATACTTCCTGTCGCTGCGCCTCAAACCAGCCAATAGAAGTGAGAGCATCACGGGTGAGACGTTACTGATTGGGCGGTTTAAAAAGGTGGTCATTTGAACGTAAACGTTAATGTCCTCATTTTGAGACAAGACTTGTACTGCATCGGTCACCAACATTCGCTGGATTAGTCGTTTTAGGTAAGGTTTAAACGTTGTTTTTGATTCAAAATGTTGTCGTTGGGGGTTAATTTCAGTAGTGCTTTCTAAAATTCCTAGTTTAGAGCAGGGCCATGATATTGCCTCTCATCTTAAGCTAATACAGAAAACGAATAGCATCGGGTCTACGAAGAGTTGTATTGTAAAGGTGTGTTAAACATGTCCAAAGCATGTCTCCAACTCAATCAGCGTCGCTCTCATATAGGACGGTTAAAACAGAACATGGAGCAGGACCACAGCTGGGAATACGACGCCCCGTCGCACGTCGTGGACTTCAAGGATCTTGACAGAACGGACACCTCCGACCACTGGTTCGGTGAGTCCACTTTATTCACTTGTTTAATTTGAGTGGTCTTCAAAGCAGCCATCTGGTTCGGTGAGTCCACTTTATTCACCGTAGTGTCATCAGAGCAGCCACTGGTTCCTCTCAGTCCACTTTATTCACCGTAGTGTCTTCAGATCAGCCATCTGGGTTGTGTAGTATTGCGAAGGCCGCGCAGAGAAGGGTTTATCGGTGTGTTTTGTGTCGTGTGTTTCACGTCTTGTTTCGTTCAACTTTAACCCCCTGCCAAACGTTACATTGGGTCGTTTGTGTTTGTATATATTATTATTATATACTACCTGTGATGCACAAGCTGTTGTAACCAATTGTGTCAAAAGGCGTCCATCGCCTCTTGTTCGGCGGCTCCCATCTCTCCCACCCACTACCTACATTTCAGACATTCCTTTGGTCGCTTTTTTTAAATTGTTTTTGAATCTCCCACATTTTGTTTGAGCAAAGTATTGTGTACTCTGTTTGTTAATTCACATCTGAATTAGAATATTTAACTGTAATTTGAAGGTGAAACAATGGCCTATCAATCCTGATTTCTGACTCTTAGAACAACGGGCCAGTGGGTCTGAGGCGCAGCTGGCCACTCCGCTCAACAGAGGCCAGCAGTTCGGTGGAGCCAGTAAAGGTAACCTTCCTAAAGCCATCGTCTGCCCCTATGTGGATGCGGAGGTCGACCCTGGTACGTTGTGATCCCAACCAAGTCCTTATTGTAGTTATATGAGAATTCATTCTCTGTATGTGTTTTAGTCCTTTAGTAGAGGCTTAATTGTTTCCAAAGTATCCAAAGACTTGCAATCAGTACATTCCTGTCATCCAGAGGACCCTGCAATAAGACCTAGTGCTATTAGTAGTTGCATGCTATATGTATTTGATGGCAATCCTATAAATTCCATACAGGGTTGGTAGGACATGGCAGTTCAATTAAATAAATGTATATCCCAATCAGAAATCGTACTTGCTATATCAGCCGATGCTCAAGTTCAGGCCTCGGGAATGACAATCCACCTGCGCAAGGTCACGCCCCATGTCGTTGCCTGATGACAATATCAGGGTTAGGGTTAACCCAACCAATGTCTGGATGTATTCCTGGTCTAGTACCCAGCACCGACGCCGCACCTCCATCTAACATAATCACTTCCTGGGGTCCGAGACAACCTCCCAATCGGAACGCCGCCCGCGGGCCCGCCGCCCAGACCAATCCTTCTGCTCAGCCACGCAGGTTTGTTGCGGTTCTGCTTGTATGAAGTAACAGGTTAGCCAGCAGAGATGTAAATGGCTTCAATCTGGTAGACGTCGTTGATCAAAACCATTTTCCGTGCATTCTTGTGGCCAAAGTGGTCAGGATTTATTCACATTTCATCCAGACGTCACAACACTATTGCCAACGTCATCCCATCATGGAGGTGAGCTTTGGATCTTGACAATGAATTTGGCTGATTATTGAAGCCTGCGAGACTACGCACCTACCTGTATAGAATGCCGTGCTCCACTGGGCCACACAAACATTATTCTACCCTACAAACTACAGTAAAATCTGTTTATCTTAACCATGCGGATGTCCATTAATGTTTGGTTCTCTCCTCTCTCCATGAAGGGTGTCTAAGAGGAAAGAGGCCAGCGCTCCAGCTGAAACCACCAGCGCTCCAGCTGAAACCACCAGCGCTCCAGTGGAGTCCACCAGCGCTGTGGTCGTTCCCCCTGTGAAAAAACAAAAAAGGTGGGTAGCTTTAAAATACATGTCAGAAAAATACATGACTTCTACCAGGGTACGGTCATCTTTTGTTCTGTACCAACGATTGCCGTTTAGTAGTACTTGTGTATGCTTTGAGATTTAAACAACAATTTGAACTTCCAATCTTGATTCCCGTTTGCCTCTGTTGACCACCATTTGCAGCATGTTGTCCACTGTGTTTGTAAGGCAGCAGACTCTACGAAGAAGGCAAGTCTTATTCTTCTGACACGATGAGGATGCACTGAGACTGTTTTTATTTTACTGAACATCATGCTCCTGATCTAGATGCCAATGTCTTTATCTGTAACAGTCATAACTAGGGATTGGGATCGAAACCCGGTTCTATCAAGGACCCGGGTCCACTTTTTTCAAAACCCAAAATTCATTAACGTTTAGGCTTATCAATACCACTATCGAGTCCCGTCGTTCGTTTATTTATTTTTTGTCCCGTTGGTCTTGTAACGTAATGTTGTGTCCCTCGAGTTGCCTCACAGCATTTAAATCAAATCAATCCAATCACTGCATCGTGTCCACCAATGTTTTTGAATGGAATTGTAAGCAAACAGGTATTACAAGTGAAGTCTGGCCGTTAACTTTGCTCGCGAGGATGACTGAACGGGCGAAAAGGGCAAAAATCATTTATTGTAAAGGGGGGAACACAACCTCAATGGCCAAGCACAGTAGCATTGTGCATCAAATAAAGACCAAATGCAGAACCTTCGACTGTCTCCGAGTTGAAAAGACTCCTGTCTCCTCCTTCTCCTGTCGCACCGCAGACGGGCCCGTCTTAATCATCCACTCAAACTACGAGCGGTAATCGCACACAGACATTGTCGCTAGTCCCGTCAGTTAAAAATAGTACTCAATTGTGAAATCGGTGTTGTAATCTGCAGCATACAAGCTAGTTATCTTAAAAAGTAAATAAAGTTTCAGATGTGCTGAGTGATGTGTTGAGGGTGGCTCAGTAAAACGACTGTTATCATGATGCGTTCAAATGTAACAGTAAATTGACTTTATGGTGAGAAACATGAGTAATACTGTATAACTCATGTTTCTGTATTACTAATACAGTTGTATTAGTGCTCTAATCATTTTAGTATATATAATTAAAACTACTGATGTCAATATTTATTTAAGAATTACATATTTAATTTAAAATACAATTATTTTCTTTCCTAAATATTTTCCTCATCACTAAAAATGCGTTGTATTTCCACCAATTCATCGAAAAGTATAGATAAAGACTTGGATCGTTAAGGAGTATCGAATGGTATTGATATCAATAAATATTGATGATTCCCATCCCTAGTCATAACAACGTTTCATTTATATCAAATTCCTATGGTGGTATTGGACTGTATCACTTGTGAAAGACCAATCTCTGTGCATCCCTAAGGACTGATATCCACATGCATAAAGCCTTGTCCCTCTGCACCTTTTGGGAAGCACACTTTGGTCTGTTTACTGCGTTGGTTGTCTGTGTGCACTGGGTGTACAACCCAAAATAAACTCTAATAGCTAGATATTCATTGTTAAAGTTCCATTTCCAATTGTGACATGCTGTGTTCAATTGCATTCAGCTCTGTTTTGCTTCCTCCTCCAGAAGCTCGGCCGGCCGCCCTGCTCCTAGGCTGAGCGGTAACCTCCGCAGGAGCTGCAGGCCGCAGACGGCCGCCACCAGCAGCCCACTGTGAGTCAGCCCTCTTCAATGTGACTCCCAGTATGTCCCCTTCAGGGTTGAACGCGTGCCATGTTTGGGTGGGGCTGCCCCTGTTGGTTCTGGCTCACAGGATGGCGCTCGATGGGACCTAACTGATCCGTCCCTATAAGTGGTTGTGGTAGCAGACCCTGCCACCTAAGAGTCTTTGCGGGACTCCTCTGCTGAGACCCAGTTCATCAGCGAGTTGTGACATGGAACAGGGAGATCAGTCATCTGGACGTGTGCTGCCTCACCATCAGACTTGACTCGGGCTGAAGCTGCTTAAACCAGTCACTAAACGCACCACAACGGTGTAGTCAAGAGACACAGAATGTCTGCTGAAATGGTGTAAATGCGATGTTCCTTGACCGCCAGAGGGCTTGGGTCTGCAACGGGGTTCTGACGTCTGCTCTGTGTTCCCCTGAAGGCCCAACAGCACCGAGGCCCTCGAGCTGGAGCGCATCAAGACTCTGCAGAGTGAGGTGGCAGCGCACCGGCGGCAGAACGAGGCCAGCTACAAGGCAGCGCTCGCTGGCGGTAGGCGTCCCTGGGGCTGAAACCACTGATCTGGGATTAGATGGATCCCCCACTCGGGAGGAACTTGTGCTTCATTGGTGTAATTTTATGGCAGAAGCAAGGGCTGGGCGAGATGTAAAAATTAAATCGGGTGAAAAATTTAAGTATCATTATATTATGATTTTAAAATGACTATATATCCTTGCACTTTATTCAATATATTGAACCTCATCTGGAGTGGGGTACTACATCTTGTTGTAATATATTTAGGCTTGAAATCCCCCCCCCCCCCCCCACTCCTTCAGATCACCTACCAAAGAGGCTGGTTCTGTCCACCACCATTCCCAAGGAGTTCCACTTCTCGACTGACGCTCGTGTCAGGCCCGGCTCTAGCACCGCCAGCGACCAAGGCAACTTCCAGGCCCAGCTCCGAAAACACCCGTCCTCTCCGGTAAGAGCAGTAGGTTTTCTTGTGCTAGGGCCTGAACGATAGAAAGTTGGATATTTAGGTTTTCTATCATTTTCAACAATCTATTCAGATAGTAGGCTGATTTCACAAAGCACTCCTTCGACTCTTCGAACTTGATCTTGATTTAGATCGAAAAATGAGGAGCAAGTTTTACGGACTCGTCATCGGCAAAATGATATTTGCCCTTGTCCGCTCATTGTCTTCAACCTGGCAACCTGTGGGACCTTGGGAGATCCCCGTTATGAGCTGTTGTGACGACGGGACACTACTTGTGTTGCAGTCCAAGGGGCCGAAGGGGCCTACGATGCCCAGGCCCTTCAACCTCTCCGCGGGTAGCAAGCGCAGGGCGGAGGACGCCACCACCCAGCCCTACGTCCCCATCGCCGAGCAGATCGCCGCCTTCCAGAGACGCACCCCCGACCGCTACCACCTGCGCAGCCGGCAGATGCAAGGGAGAGGTGGGTGGATCAACATTAGGTGTGGCGTGCTGGAGGCGTGGGTGGATGGTCCCGTTTGCTTTTAAGACGTAGCCAATGTGATACAGCTGGTTATGGGGATTATTGATGAGTCATGGCGTGTTGTGAGGTCAGCACTCACACTGGACTACCGCTAATGAACAAGCTCCTCCCCACCCATTGCTGTAGCCCTTCTGTGCCCTGGCTGGCTGCCATTTGTTTCACTGTATTGAATCAGGGTTTCCCCTAGGAAGGAGTTGCAGCAGCGGAGGTCAAATGTTATGTTTTTCACGAGCAAATCTTTTTGTGTGCTCGCAAAGCGCACCCTGCCGGGAGGTTTCTATGTGTCTGCTGACAACATACATACAGTACATTTGTGCACAGTAATGAGCAGGGGAAATAAGGATAGATTGAACATATTACAAGTATAATCTTTAAAACCATTATTTACATTTATTCAACAAAAAATATTTTTCAATAACCACCCTATACAGTAAAATCACATAACCCAAATACTACAACAATCGAAAAGGTCTGTGCCTCAAACCAATGCATCTTCCCCCTCCCTCCCCTCTACCCATCACAAAGGTTGTAGTAGGACCATGAAGAGGCCATACCTCTATTGAACAAGTTTTGGGGCTCTAGAGTCAATAATGGCGACGCTATTGAAATTGTTGCTAAATAAAAGATCCTCAAAAATAAGAAGATACATTTTTCAAAACTAAAGGTTGTAGTAGGACCATAAAGAGGCCATGCCTCTATGGAACAAGTTTTGGGGCTCTAGAGTCAATAATGGCGACGCTACTGAAATTGTTGCTAAAAAAATGTATATTGACATTTTTGCTAAAAAGAAATTCCTTAAAAATAAGTAGAGATATATTTTTCAAAACTTAAGGTTTCCGTAAGACAAAAAAGGGCCCATGCATATGGAAAACGTTTTGGGGATCTAGAGTCCATAATGGCAACGCTATTGAAATTGTTCCTAAATAAAAAATCCTCAAATAAGAAGAGATATATTTTTCAAAACTAAAGGTTGTAGTAGGACCATGAAGAGGCCATGCCTCCATGGAACGATTTTTTTTGGGCTCTAGAGTCAATAATGGCGATGCTATTGAAATTGTACCATTGTGGTTGTTTTCAGTTTTGCACTTTGCAGACGGTCGCTAAGCTCGTGGCTGAAAGCCGACAGCTCATAGAAGCCAATGCAATTCACCGTTCACTAAAGACGGTTCGTTTGGATGAAAGCAATGTTGTAGCTGGTTCTCTGGGTTACTACACTCAATTGTGACTCAACGATGTTTCACTGATCTATTGAACCGCAAACTCTGAATCTGCGGAAGTTCCGTTTATGCTTTGCTCACAGGTGAATTGACCGGGATATGAAGTGTCCGTAGCGCAAAATAACATTTGTTTCTAAAGAGAAGACGGAGCTCTCCTCTCCGTTTATATGCTTTACTCAGGTGTGTGAATTGACCTTGATATGACGCGTCTGTAGCGCAAAATAATATAACATTAGTTTTTTAAAGAGATAAGGAGCTCTCCTCTTCTCGCCGTTTATATGCTTTACTCACAAGTGTGTGAATTGACCTGGATATGAAGCGCATGTCCAGCGTCCGTAGTGCACGGAATCGTCCGTAGCGCATGGATTCGTAACTTAAAGACCCCATAACATTCGTAATTTAAAGAGATAAGCTGAAGCTCTTCTCTCGTTAAAAAAAAAAAGAAATTCAGCAGCGGCGGTCATATATGCACCTAGCAGCGGCGTACCACCGCTGCTAGGTGCATATGGGGTGAACACTGTTGAATACAATAGTCATGTTGGCTTGGACCCCAGCCTCACTCTACGTCATGTTGGCTTGGATTAAACACGGGTTTGTCCCGGTAGTGGAGCTCATGGTTTGGTTGTGTCTTGTGCCTCCCAGGTCCGTCCCAAGTGAAGGGGGAGCATCTGAAGATCACCCAGCCCCACACCCCCCAGCTGATGACCGGCCAGCGCAGCCGGCCCACCCTGACCAAGAGCCACGCCGAGCTGGAGGACGAAGAGGTCGAGAAGATGCAGAAGTACGTCCTCGGAGCAAAAGTCCATCCGCTATTTCTAACTAGCAATTGGTTTTTGTATTCCTCCCCTTGGGTGACATGTTTGAGGGGCAGGAAACGGCGGCTTGATGTGTAGGAAGGGCAAAGAGGTGACTGCTGCACTTCAATCTGGCGTAGTGTGCACCGGACTGTCGCTGGGTTGGGGGTCCCATCCGCTCAGGGTTAGCTAGGCCCTGGGCCCCGCTAACCACGTCCCCTTGTAACAACATGAGCGTGTTACTCCCCAGAGCCTCTAGGGCGTCCAGGTAGGGACTATGGCACCACGGGGGGAAATCTAAAGGCAGAACTCCTTCTGCTCCTCTAGGTTCCAGTTCAAGGCCCTGGAGCTGAACAGGAAGATCCTGGAGGGCGCGCTGAACCCCAAGAAGCCGGCGGCCAAGGAGCCCACGCGGACCCAGAGCTTCGAGCTGCAGGTGGACCAGCGGCTGCAGCAGCGGCAGGCGGCCCGCAAGCCCGAGGAAGAGGAGAGGCCTGTGGTGTTCCACCCCCGGCCGCGGCCAACACGCCTCCTGGCGGAGGTGGTGGTGAGTGATTTAAAGGGGTCCTATTATGGCCCTTCTACCAGATCAAACAAATGAAAAATAAAGGGTTGTTAAGCACATTATTCTTTCTCCTACTTTTATGAGTATCACAACCCCTATGTGAAACCCCCAGTTGACAGTTAGACGGCTATGTGAGGGCTCTGCCTTTGGAAAAGCATAAAACGGAGATGTCCCTTCACAACAAAAAAACGGCTTCGAACTTTGAGATTATTTGTTAGCACTTTGAGATAATTAGTTTGATCCAAAACTTTACTTGATGAGAGTAGCAAAATCGAACTGTCCTTCTGACTGATTGTGAATCATCCGACCCTCTCCCGTTGACTCCCAGCTAAAGTACAACGTCACCTCGTACCGGGGGTAAAGGAAAGCCCCTACGGGATTCACAACAAGCCGTTTCTAGGCAGCTCAGTAACAGATTTGCGGTATTAATTGACTCCCTCTTGTGGCCGCTTTGTGGTATGGTATCTTTGCCAACCATTTACATACCGAAAAACATATGTAAAGCACAATAGAAGGGAAAAAACAGAAAAGCATAATAGCGCCCCTTAAATAAAAGTCATCGTTAATGACCAGTATCGTGCTGAACAAGATTCAACCAGACTGTTGCCGAACCATGACTTTCAAAAGTGCTTTCTGAGCTGTGTATGTAGTAAAGATTCTTATTTCTAAATGTTGTTGCTTTGATCTAAACCTGCTGCCGCTATGACCTTAGATCATCATGAGCCCACAGTAAAAAATAAATGGCGTCAAGGCAAAGTTTCGGCTCCCAAACGGAGAGTGTGTAAATCTCATAAATCCAAACATTTTAGTTGTGGACAATGTCTGAAATCCCTTTTTTTCCTCCACAGGGAGTCCCAGATAAGAAGGTGGCCCATCCCACAGTCCCAGAGTCCCCAGCCTTCGCCCTGAAGAAGAGGGTCCGCTTGGAACCTAAAGCAGAGGAGGTACACTTTATCGCCTGTTTCATCGGCTTCATTTCAGATTTCTTTTGGCTGAGATGTTTGAATATCTGCTCCACTGCCGTCTGTTGATGAAGGATCTGTGCCTCCCGCTCTTCTCCCCCTCCAGGTGAAGCCCCCCTCTCCGATCAGAGCCCATCCTGTGCCCCACTTCGGCCTGCCCTTCCAGCCACGGTTGCCTGAGAAGAGCCAGGTGGAGTCGTGTCCCTTCTCCTTCGACGTGCGGGAGCAGGAGAGCCGGGTGCTGAAGGAGAAAAAGTTGGAGATGTTGAGAAACGAGGAGGTAGGACTCCCCTGGCATTCTGCTACTCTAAAGAGAGAGGGTTAGGTTTAGGTTAACCCTAACCCTAACCCTTTAAAGAGAGGGGGCTCCTAGTGATGCTTTTGAAGTGGAAGTACTATGTTCATACTGCACACCTTTATTGTCACCTGGGGAGATGGTAATCTGTTAATTTAATAATAAATTGGTTACATTTACACATGCTTTACGTGCACCAATACAAACATAAGTTTGCATACGGTTTTGATTCTTGGGTTGAATGTATTTTTTCCTCGTGGATCCTTCAGGTACCAAAGTTCAAGGCCCAGCCCCTGCCTGACTTCCACGAGGTGAACCTCCCTGAGAGGAAGGTGGTGCTCTCCACCAAGCCGGAGCCCTTCAGGCTGAGGGTGGACGAGAGGGGGGGGGTGAAGACGGACCGCTGGGACAAAATGGTGGGGGGCCTGTAAATACATCTGCTCAACAAGAAATGGTCCCGGAGAGGAGTGCTGTGGGCGGACTGGTCCATCTCTAACTCTGGAGGGTTCTCCTTCTTCAGGTGAAGGAGGAGCAGAAGAGGCAGGTGGAGGCCACCACCTTCAGGGCCCGGCCCAACACAGTGATCCACAAGGAACCCTTCCAGCCCAAGAAGGAGAACCGCTGCGCTGCGGGTAAGTAGGCGCAGATCCTGTGGCGCTCGCACGCCTGGCACAACCTGGAGGCATCACAAATGTACTCTCCTCGGCCTGACCGGGACTTTCTTCGATCCATAAGAAGCATTATTTATTTGGCGGGCGGCAGCACTATAGCTCCAACAGGCAGTGTCCCCCCCACCTGCTGTATTTCACTCCCTTCTCGTCTCCCTGTAGACGACACTAACCATTCCACAGTTCCAGAGGCCTTCCAGCTGTCTACGGAGCGCCGCGCCGTGGAGCGGCAGGAGTTTGAGCGCGCGGCCATGGAGAAGGAGGCGCTCCGAGCCCGCATGGAGGAGCAGCAGCGGCGACTGGCGGAGGAGCGCGAGGTGGAGGAGGTGGCCAGGATGCGCCACGAGCAGGTAAAGGGGAGCACGAGGTGGCGCGGCGGTTTAGGGTGAAGGCTAGTAGGGGATGCTCTGGACCCCTGTGTGTTTGGCCTCTTGGGCATGTGACCGTCGATAGTTTAACTGATGCATTTTTCTTATTTTCTTCTAGTTCATCTTGTAAATAACCAGAATGTCTGTACCTTCAAACTGCCGCTCAGCCTGGGCACTGGACTGTAAATATTACAACGGGACAAAAAGCTTTGAAGTGCTGTTCCTAACTCCTCCCTCTCCCTGTCCAGGTGCACAAGGCGCAACCTGTCAGGAAATACAAACCGGTGGAGGTGAGGAAGTGCGACACTGCGCTCACTGTGCCACAGTCTCCGAAGTTCTCCGACCGTTTCCACTTGTAGAGTTATGGTTGGGCCCTAACCCTGTGCTCTGTTAGAGTTATGGTTGGGCCCTAACCCTCTGCTCTGTTAGAGTTATGGTTGGGCCCTAACCCTGTGCTCTGTTAGAGTTATGGTTGGGCCCTAACCCTCTGCTCTGTTAGAGTTATGGTTGGGCCCTAACCCTGTGCTCTGTTAGAGTTATGGTTGGGCCCTAACCCTGTGCTCTGTTAGAGTTATGGTTGGGCCCTAACCCTCTGCTCTGTTAGAGTTATGGTTGGGCCCTAACCCTTCCCTGTTGTAGCCCTGACCCTTTCCTCTTCTAGTGTACATTTTAAAGTTGTCTTTTGTTTTAAACCTGAACTTGTTTTTCATCCTTTTTTGTTGTAAACTTTAATAAATGTTATTTACAACAAAACGTTCTCTTGCCAGTGTCTTGTTGTAATGTCGATGTGTTTTTTATTTGTTCCCTTTACTAACGTTTAGTTATGGTCGCAAGTACTCATTTGTCAGTTATGGTATTTGGGTCACTATTTAACTGAAAATGGAAGACTACTGCTTCCTAAATTCCAGAGTGATCGAGAAAACAGTGGTGACACTCCCGTTGACTCTGGAAGCTTTTTGCCGCTTAGTTCCAAAAATCCCTTCTACGGCGTTGGACATGATTCATTTCCATTGCTGGCCTTCAAGTAACTTATGAGGTTATTGCTTAAATAGCTACCTCTTGAATTTTCAACTTCATGATGGATCTATGTATCTTCATTTGTGCAGTGTAATTATTGTGTTAATGTAAAACTGACATTAACATGTATGCAATAAGTCAAACAAGTTCTGGGGCATGTGTTTTAATTTATATCAGGTTGTTCCTGGCCCTCTGAACTATTTCTGGACCTGGTGCTGGACAGGGGTTGAGATAAGGTCAGGCTGGATCCGAATCCTCCTGATTCGTCTCACTGGGACCAATTACCAAATCAATCTTTATCTGCATTTTAACTCGTTCACTTGACTCAATGCTCTGAAAGATTTTGCTTTAGGCGGAAATGTGCGGAAATGCACTTGTACTATAGCTGCTTTCGCTATCCACGTTTGAGGTTATAGCCGGTCTAGTAGCAGTTGAATACGCTTTGGGTCATTCAGTTAGTGATTTAAAAAATCTCTTCTAATAGTAATTTTAGCCACATTTGTCGCAGGTCATGGTGTTTTAGGGGTCATGGGTTCCTGACCGGTCCTGTTGCCAGACTCCGTTGGAGGCAAATTTAGAACTAAGTTGGCCCAAAAACTGGACGTGCATTTGCCGAACGATAGGAGCCTGTCTGTGTCTTACCTGCTGTAAGCACGCTGAAAGACACCAGGTGATGGGTAGAGGTGGGGGCCCCAGGTGATGGGTAGAGGTGGAGGCCCCAGGTGATGGTAGAGAGGGGGGGGGGGCCCAAGTGATGGGTAGAGGTGGAGGCCCCAGGTGATGGGTAGAGGTGGAGGCCCCAGGTGATGGGTACAGAGGGGGGGGCCCCAGGTGATGGGTAGAGGTGGGGGCCCCAGGTGATGGGTAGAGGGGGAGGCCCCAGGTGATGGTAGGGGGGGGGGGGGGCAGGTGATGGGTAGAGGTGGGGGCCCCACCTATATTATGTAAGCGTCATCACTGATGAGGCATCTCGTTATAACCAGGACCATGAATGCGCTTTAACCCTACTGTGGGAGTGTGTAGATGACACTGGGGCTGGATGAGGCTGCACACCTGTTGCACATTGAGTAATCAGTATACACAGATAAACCAGCCATCACAACACACATTCAGCGAGGTCTCCTGCATGACAACATGGAGCACCAGGACATGTTCATTAACTACAGACCGCCTTCATCATCTCCACCCTGCATCCTTGTCTGGAGGAGCCCAATAAACGTCACCTAGGTGGAGTGTAGTATGGTCCTTGCTACACCTATGTATCTGGATCAAACCATTTTGCACCCAAGAGGAAAGCTATCTCATTGAAAAGTGAGAAATGTAGAAATCTCACATTATGTCATTTAGTCTAAACAAAATTGAGTTTATACTGCTCTTCAAAATAAGTATTTCTTCTCTGTTTTCAAGATAAGAGTCTCTTCTGCACTTCAAAATAATTTTCTCCTCTGTCTTCAAAATAAGTCTCTTACCGCCCCCCAATGTGTCAGCCAGTTCCTCCTGGTTCATCTCCATCAGACAGAGCTTTGTGATGTCCACCACTCCCTCTATGGCGCGCCTCCTCTGCTCCTCCTTCTTACCATCCACCTCCTCCTCCTCCTCCGTCTGACTCTCTGAGCATTGTGGGTAATCTGGGAATAGAACCCTCCAGAGCTTCTTCAGCTCCTTGTCTAGGAAAGCGTGTGCGTTCTCCTCAGCCCTCTGGAACAGAACAAACATCAAGGAGAACTTTACTCTGAACTAACTGAGACATCAGAAGCATCTGTCCTGGATTCACGTCCCGCTGGTCTAAAGAGGGAAGCCTGGAGACTATTAGCACCACAAGAGATGCTTTCTAATGTTCATATAGAGTTAAAGTCAAATGTCTTGGTGGACATTTACACACCTTGATTAGCTCTGTTTGATGCTGCTGTACAGACTGAGGACTGGTAACCTTTGACCTTTCCCGGTATCTGTGGAGAACACACACACACACACACACACACACGCGCACTCACACACACACACACACACACACACACACACACACACACTTAGATTAGATAGAAATTTCTGTCTGTTTACACAGAAATTCGTCTCGCATTACACATCTCTTCAATCCTCATAGCAAGACATAAAAACAGCACATAAAAAACATTTATACAACATTTAAGAGCCCAAGAGTCCATACACACAGATAAGTCCATAAGAGTCAGGGGTCTAGTCAGATGTCTAAAGGCCATAGATGTCTCTGGGGTGTGTAAAGTGATATTAGGAGTGTGTAGTGTGTATGCATGTGAGATGCATGTGAAGTCTACTTTGCTCTTCTCTGTTGGTTGAGCAATGATACGGAATGAGGGAGAAAAGAGTGTTTGTATTTGTTTCTCCTTTAGCTAGGCATTCTAAAGCGTCTTCCGGACGGCAGGAGCTGATACTCCTTATTTAAGACTAAGAGGGGTCCAAAGCATTCTTGTCTGCCATCCTGAGGATGTATTTAGTGCAATTTTCAAAGAAGTGAACCTCCATTGTGTGGCCCACCAGCTTTGAGCAAATGCTCAGAAGTCTTAGTATCCTGTTTTTTAACTGGACAGAGAGGCCACAGAACCAAACTGCCCCCCCATACTGCAGTATGCTTTATATTGTGGATGTAAAGAATTGATGTAGGATGTCCTTACTGGCTCCAAAGGATCTAAGTGTTCTCAAAACTAAATTCTCTGTTGGACTTTGTTGCAAATGTAATCCACATGATGTGACCAGGAGAAGACACTATCCACATATATCCCTAGATATTTGAAGGATGCTGACTGTTTTATGGGTTTGTCATTAATTATGACTGGAGCAGGTGTGTGTTGAACTGTGCCAAAAAATGACCTCTGTTTTGATGGGATTCATTGTGAGGGCATTTTGCTCTCCCCATGGACCAATCTCTTCACACTCTCATAGCAGAGGTCAGGCTGCATCTCCTCTGTCATCAAAGCCACCAGTATTGGTCAGGGTTACTGATGGTGCAATCGTTGGTATAGATTGTGAAAAGCAGTGGTGAGCTCACACATCCTTGTGGGGCTCCACTTCTCGTTGTGACCAGGGGGAGAGCGTCTTGTTAAGTCTGACCAGCTGTTGCCTACAGATGAGGAAAGAGTGGTACCAATGAATAAGGTATGGATTGATGTTCAACTGTTGCATTTTGGAGAGAAGTAAATCCAGTTTGATGGTATTGACAGCGGAGGAGTAGTCAATAAACAATACTCTAGCACAGGAATTTTCAAAGTATGAGAGAGTGAGCCCCCCCTCAGAGAACAAATTTCAGCTGAGCACCCCCCCTAACAAAAACTTCTAAATCCCTGTGTTTTGAAAGATCTTTTGATTATCATACACACTTTAAACATCTCTGATCATATCTTAAACATCTCTGATCGTATTTTACATATTTTAAATATCTCTGATCATATTATTGAAACATTTTAAAGATATTTATGAAACATTTAACATATTTTTGAAACATTTTAAACATATTTTTGAAACATTCTAATCATCTTTGTGCGTTTTTAATTACATTTCTGAACACATTTTAACATCTTTATCTAAGCATGTTTTTGCTTAACTTTTTTAAAATGCATTTGAACAGCTTAATCTGTAAACTGCCAGTTTAGCCTCCTCTTTAGCTCACCTCTACTTTAGTGGGAGCAATGAGTTTGCGTTTGACTTTGCGTCTTCGCGTTTTTTTCTGTTACTTTTTCTGGTAAATTCTTTCTCACCTCGCGCCCCCCCGAGGAACTCTGGCGCCCCCCAGGGATATATAGGCGCTAGGGAGCTAGGGAGCTCCTCCTCCACCTCTCCTCCCGTCTCCTCGTTCTCCTAACTTAAGTGGATAGCTGGACCTTCTGAAAATGATCTTGCCCGCTTTACTTGAAGGCATCTCTTCCCGTTGAGAGTGCGGATCAAAACAAGAAGAAGAATAAGAATAAGAATAATCACTAGAGCTATATTATTTATTCACTGTATCACAAGAAGGTTTTTAGAATATGTTATGTTGTTTTAACATTTTAAGTGTCAAATATTTTTGTGGTTATTTTTGCTGCTCCAGAGAAGTTAATCCAGGGTTGCCAACTTTGGGACTTTGGCTGGAGTGAGACTCAGGCGCGCGCCCTAACCCTAATTTAAAAAATGTCAGTCTTTGTTTACTTAGTATAAACGCTGATTTATGAAAAAATAATAATTATAGTATGGAAACGCTTTTTCAAAATGTACAATTCATTTATTGCACTATAAAAAAATAAAGACAGGCAGCAGGCTCTTAGCTATCAGCCCCAGCATGGCTGAACTTTCTCTGTGTCAGGAGTCCAGGATGAGCCACATGGGGACAAATTAATGCAGGAAGCTTCTCACACAAACACACACACACACACACGCACACGCACACACACACACACACACACACACACACACACACACACAAAGATCCGTTAACTTTAGTGGACCTTTCGGGGGGTCTATGACACTAAAAGCAAAAGCCTTACATCTACGGCACCTGCCTCATCTGCAAAGCAACCACCCTTGTGTGTGACTGCAGCCACCCCTCCAGCCTCCTGCCGTCTGGGAGACGGTTAGCAGCCTCATACTTTTTCATACATTTTCATACTGCTGCCGTCCTCTGGTGGCGAGTTAGGGTTATTGCTTTTTCTTAATACTGCTGCCGCAATCTAGTGGCGGGTTAGGATTATTGCTTTTTCTTTATACTGCTGCCGCCATCTGGTGGCGAGTCAGGGTAATTGCTTTTTCTGAATACTGCTGCCGCCATCTGGTGGCGACTTACGGTTATTGCTTTTTCTGAGTACTGCTGCCGCCATCTGGTGGCGAGTTACGGTTATTGCTTTTTCTTCATACTGCTGCTGCTATCTAGTAGCGAGTTAGGGTTATTGCTTTTTCTTACTACTGCTGCCGCCATCTGGTGGCGACTTACGGTTATTGTTTTTTCTGAATACTGCTGCCGCCATCTGGTGGCGAGATACGGTTATTGCTTTTTCTGAATACTGCTGCCGCCATCTGGTGGCGAATTAGGGTTATAGCTTTTTCTGACTACTGCTGCCGCCATCTGTTGGCGAGATACGGTTATTGCTTTTTCTGACTACTGCTGCCGCCATCTGGTGGCGAGTTAGGGTTATTGCTTTTTCTGACTACTGCTGCCGCCATCTGGTGGCGAGATACGGTTATTGCTTTTTCTGACTACTGCTGCCGCCATCTGGTGGCGAGATACGGTTATTGCTTTTTCTGAATACTGCTGCCGCCATCCTGTGGCGAGTCACGGTTATTGCTATTTCTGACCACTGCTTCCGTCATCTGGTGGCGAGATACAGTTAGGGGTTAGGGTTTAGGGTTAGGGTTAGGGGTTAGGGGTTAGGGTTAGGTGAGATGGTTAGTGGTTGGGGGGGACTGTGTGGTCGCTGTTGCTCTGGCCTATTGTACCGAGTGTGTGAGAGGTGTAGGTGAGGGTGTGATGTGTGATGGATGTAAGTGAGTGTAAGATGAAGGTGTTGTGAGTAGGAAATGGGTGAATAGGTGTGGTAGATGTGTATGCTTACTGTGGTGAATGTATGCTAGGATTTGTCATTTAGGCCTGTGGGTGTGAGTGTATGTAGGCGGGTGATCCAGAGGTTTTCAATGTGTCTGCGTTGAGGGGTGGACCAACTGGGGTCTGACTGTAAGCCGGAAATGGTGAGGTGGGTGACGGGGTGCTGTGTGAAGTGTGTGACCAGGGTGGTTTGTAAGTGTTGTTGTTTAATGTTGCAGAGGTGTTGTTTTAAGCGGGTGATCATAGTGTGTTTTGTTTCTCCGATAGTGTTTATGGCAGTAGGTGCATGTGATGATGTAGACTAAGTTGGGAGAGTCAATACTTGGGGGATGAAGGATGGGTAGAGTAGTGTGGCTGTGTGGGTTGGTGATGGATTTGTGTGGTTTAAAATAGTGTGTGATAGATGGTGGTGATTTAACGGGTTTGCGGGAGAAGGTAGAGCTGACCAGGAGATCTTTGAGGTTTTTGTTTTCTGTAGGCTGAGTTGATGGTGTATTGTTGTAATGGTGTGTGTTGTTGTTGTATGGTAGTGAAGTGGGATTTTATGTTTTGGTGTATGGAGAGGGTTCTATGGGAAAAGGTAGTGACGAAAGGTAGGATGGTGGTGGGGCGAATCTGTGGGTTAGGGTGAGGTGTATGGAGGGGGTGGAGGTTAGGGTTAGGAGAGGGGGAGGGGTTAAGGTTAGGGGAGGGGTTAGGGGTAGGTGTGGGGAAGGGGGAGAGGTTAGGGTTAGGATTAGGGGAGGGGTTAGGATTAGGTGTGGGGAGGGGGTGGAGGTTAGGTTTAGGAGAAGGGGAGGGGTTAGGATTAGGGGAGGGGTTAGGGGTAGGTGTGGGGAAGGGGGAGAGGTTAGGGTTAGGAGAAGGGGAGGGGTTAGGGTTAGGTGTGGGGAATGGGGAGAGGTTAGGGTTAGGATTAGGGGAGGGGTTAGGGTTAGGTGTGGGGAAGGGGGAGAGGTTAGGGTTAGGAGAAGGGGAAGGGTTAGGGTTAGGTGTGGGGAGAGGGTGGAGGTTAGGTTTAGGAGAGGGGGAGGGGTTAGGATTGGTGTTGGGTGTGGGGTTAGGGTTGGGGCTAGGGTAGGGATGGTGGGAGGGGGGAGGGGGGCGGATCGGGTTGAGGTAAGGGCCCAGAGGTTGGTTGGTGGTGTCTGTTTGTTTATGTTGTGTGGGGTGTAAGATAGAGGATGATGGTGGGGTAGCTGGTGTGGAGTCGGGCGCAGTGTATGAAGTGATGTGTAAAGGGGGTGGGGAGCGAGTGAGAGCGAGTTGTGAAAGTGTGCTTGATTTGATTGATCTGAGATACCTTTTACTGTAACCCCGTGTCGTAAGTGCTGTGAAGAGTGTGCTTATGGCGTGATGGAGGTCCTTATGGTGGGTGCAGATAAGGGTTAGGGTTAGGGTTAGGGTTAGGGTTAGGGTTAGGGTTAGGTGAGATGGTTAGTGGTTGGGGGGGACTGTGTGGTCGCTGTTGCTCTGGCCTATTGTACCGAGTGTGTGAGAGGTGTAGGTGAGGGTGTGATGTGTGATGGATGTAAGTGAGTGAAAGATGAAGGTGTTGTGTGTCGTGAGTAGGAAATGGGTGAATAGGTGTGGTAGATGTGTATGCATAATGGGTGTATGCTTACTGCGGTGAATGTATGCTAGGATTTGTCATTTAGGCCTGTGGGTGTGAGTGTATGTAGGCGGGTGATCCAGAGGTGTTCAATGTGTCTGCGTTGAGGGGTGGACCAACTGGGGTCTGACTGTAAGCCGGAAATGGTGAGGTGGGTGACGGGGTGCTGTGTGAAGTGAGTGACCAGGGTGGTTTGTAAGTGTTGTTGTTTAATGTTGCGGAGGTGTTGTTTTAAGCGGGTGATCATAGTGTGTTTTGTTTCTCCGATATAGTGTTTATGGCAGTAGGTGCATGTGATGATGTAGACTAAGTTGGGAGAGTCAATACTTGGGGGATGAAGAATGGGTAGAGTAGTGTGGCTGTGTGGGTTGGTGATGGATTTGTGTGGTTTAAAATAGTGTGTGATAGATGGTGGTGATTTAACGGGTTTGCGGGAGAAGGTAGAGGTGACCAGGAGATCTTTGAGGTTTTTGTTTTTTCTGTAGGCTGAGATTATGGTGTATTGTTGTAATGGTGTGTGTTGTTGTTGTATGGTAGTGAAGTGGGATTTTATGTTTTGGTGTATGGAGAGGGTTCTATGGGAAAAGGTGGTGACGAAAGGTAGGATGGTGGTGGGGCGAATCTGTGGGTTAGGGTGAGGTGTATGGAGGGGGTGGAGGTTAGGGATAGGAGAGGGGGAGGGGTTAAGGTTAGGGGAGGGGTTAGGGTTAGGTGTGGGGAAGGGGGAGAGGTTAGGGTTAGGAGAAGGGGAGGGGTTAGGATTAGGGGAGGGGTTAGGGGTAGGTGTGGGGAAGGGGGAGAGGTTAGGGTTAGGAGAAGGGGAGGGGTTAGGGTTAGGTGTGGGGAATGGGGAGAGGTTAGGGTTAGGATTAGGGGAGGGGTTAGGGTTAGGTGTGGGGAAGGGGGAGAGGTTAGGGTTAGGAGAAGGGGAGGGGTTAGGATTAGGGGAGGGGTTAGGGGTAGGTGTGGGGAAGGGGGAGAGGTTAGGGTTAGGAGAAGGGGAGGGGTTAGGGTTAGGTGTGGGGAATGGGGAGAGGTTAGGGTTAGGATTAGGGTTAGGGTTAGGGTTAGGGTTAGGGTTAGGGTTAGGTGAGATGGTTAGTGGTTGGGGGGGACTGTGTGGTCGCTGTTGCTCTGGCCTATTGTACCGAGTGTGTGAGAGGTGTAGGTGAGGGTGTGATGTGTGATGGATGTAAGTGAGTGAAAGATGAAGGTGTTGTGTGTCGTGAGTAGGAAATGGGTGAATAGGTGTGGTAGATGTGTATGCATAATGGGTGTATGCTTACTGCGGTGAATGTATGCTAGGATTTGTCATTTAGGCCTGTGGGTGTGAGTGTATGTAGGCGGGTGATCCAGAGGTGTTCAATGTGTCTGCGTTGAGGGGTGGACCAACTGGGGTCTGACTGTAAGCCGGAAATGGTGAGGTGGGTGACGGGGTGCTGTGTGAAGTGAGTGACCAGGGTGGTTTGTAAGTGTTGTTGTTTAATGTTGCGGAGGTGTTGTTTTAAGCGGGTGATCATAGTGTGTTTTGTTTCTCCGATATAGTGTTTATGGCAGTAGGTGCATGTGATGATGTAGACTAAGTTGGGAGAGTCAATACTTGGGGGATGAAGAATGGGTAGAGTAGTGTGGCTGTGTGGGTTGGTGATGGATTTGTGTGGTTTAAAATAGTGTGTGATAGATGGTGGTGATTTAACGGGTTTGCGGGAGAAGGTAGAGGTGACCAGGAGATCTTTGAGGTTTTTGTTTTTTCTGTAGGCTGAGATTATGGTGTATTGTTGTAATGGTGTGTGTTGTTGTTGTATGGTAGTGAAGTGGGATTTTATGTTTTGGTGTATGGAGAGGGTTCTATGGGAAAAGGTGGTGACGAAAGGTAGGATGGTGGTGGGGCGAATCTGTGGGTTAGGGTGAGGTGTATGGAGGGGGTGGAGGTTAGGGATAGGAGAGGGGGAGGGGTTAAGGTTAGGGGAGGGGTTAGGGTTAGGTGTGGGGAAGGGGGAGAGGTTAGGGTTAGGAGAAGGGGAGGGGTTAGGATTAGGGGAGGGGTTAGGGGTAGGTGTGGGGAAGGGGGAGAGGTTAGGGTTAGGAGAAGGGGAGGGGTTAGGGTTAGGTGTGGGGAATGGGGAGAGGTTAGGGTTAGGATTAGGGGAGGGGTTAGGGTTAGGTGTGGGGAAGGGGGAGAGGTTAGGGTTAGGAGAAGGGGAGGGGTTAGGATTAGGGGAGGGGTTAGGGGTAGGTGTGGGGAAGGGGGAGAGGTTAGGGTTAGGAGAAGGGGAGGGGTTAGGGTTAGGTGTGGGGAATGGGGAGAGGTTAGGGTTAGGATTAGGGTTAGGGTTGTGGCTCAATTTAACATTGGTTTGTATGTGCGATTTGGAACACCCAGATTCACCCCGACCTTACACCCTCCAATTTGGAATTTTTGTCAGAGTGTCACCATTGAACATATCTAGATCTGGAAGTTGGAAGTTGGAATCTGGAAGCTGGAAATGGAAGTTGGAAGTTGGAAGCTGGAAGTTGGAAGCTGGATTTGGAAGTTGGAAACGGAAACTCCCAGGCAAAAGAGGGCAGCACTGAGTCGGAAAAATGAATGCCTGGATTTGGAAGTATAATTTGGAAAATCTCTAGGGGGCAGTAGTGATCCATGGTAAAACTTAACATCAGTAATTTCTGAATTTGGAAGTGTTATTTGGAAAATCCCTAGGGGCAGTAATGATCCATGGTAAAACTAAACATCAGTCATTTCTGAATTTGGAAGTGTAATTTGGAAAATCTCTAGGGGGCAGTAGTGAACCATGGTAAAACTTAACATCAGTAATTTCTGAATTTGGAAGTGTTATTTGGATAATCACTAGGGGCAGTAGTGATCCATGGTAAAACTAAACATCAGTAATTTCTGAATTTGGAAGTGTTATTTGGAAAATCTCTAGGGGGCAGTAGTGAACCATGGTAAAACTAATCATCAGTAATTTGGAATTTTTATACTAATTCAAAATGTATTCATACACTAAGTCCACCAACAGCAATTGCTTCATGTGGATTTGGAAGTTGGAAGGGGGTAAATGTCCTGAAGTTGGAAGTTCGTTAAAAATCAATGTACAGTCTAAGTCCACCAACAGTAATTGGTTCATGTCTACTATTTGGAAGTTGGAAGTAGGTAAATGTCCTCAAGTTGGAAGTTCGTTAAAAATCAATGTATAGTCTAAGTCCACCAACAGCAATCGGTTCATGTCTACGATTTGGAAGTTGGAAGTAGGTAAATGTCCTGAAGTTGGAAGTTTGTTAAAAATCAATGTATAGTCTAAGTCCACCAACAGCAATCGGTTCATGTCTACGATTTGGAAGTTGGAAGTAGGTAAATGTCCTGAAGTTGGAAGTTCGTTAAAAATCAATGTATAGTCTAAGTCCACCAACAGCAATCGGTTCATGTCTACAATTTGGAAGTTGGAAGTAGGTAAATGTCCTGAAGTTGGAAGTTCGTTAAAAATCAATGTGTAGTCTAAGTCCACCAACAGCAATCGGTTCATGTCTACAATTTGGAAGTTGGAAGTAGGTAAATGTCCTGAAGTTGGAAGTTCGTTAAAACTCAATGTGTAGTCTAAGTCCACCAACAGCAATCGGTTCATGTCTACAATTTGGAAGTTGGAAGTTCGTTAAAAATCAATGTACAGTCTAAGTCCACCAACAGCAATTGGTTCATGTCTACTATTTGGAAGTTGGAAGTAGGTAAATGTCCTCAAGTTGGAAGTTCGTTAAAATTCAATGCATAGTCTAAGTCCACCAACAGCAATCGGTTCATGTCTACGATTTGGAAGTTGGAAGTAGGTAAATGTCCTGAAGTTGGAAGTTCGTTAAAAATCAATGTATAGTCTAAGTCCACCAACAGCAATTGGTTCATGTCTACAATTTGGAAGTTGGAAGTAGGTAAATGTCCTGAACTTGGAAGTTCGTTAAAAATCAATTTATAGTCTAAGTCCACCAACAGCAATTAGTCCATGTCTACAATTTGGAAGTTGGAATTAGGTAAATGTCCTGAAGTTGGAAGTTCGTTAAAAATCAATGTATAGTCTAAGTCCACCAACAGCAATTGGTTCATGTCTACTATTTGGAAGTTGGAAGTAGGTAAATGTCCTGAAGTTGGAAGTTCGTTAAAAATCAATGTATAGTCTAAGTCCACCAACAGCAATTGGTTCATGTCTACAATTTGGAAGTTGGAAGTAGGTAAATGTCCTCAAGTTGGAAGTGGTCATTTTTGTGTGTCACCATTGAACATATGAAGAGTTCAGATGCAAAGGCCTCTAAACGCCACCTCCGTCAAAAATGAGATAAAGACATTGAGTGAATGCTCTCTGCACGTAGTATGCTTTAGGGTTAGGGTTAATTTCTCGTCAAAACCCGCTATATACCACTATTTTCCTGGTCTGAAATCTCCATTTGTATGCAAAAACCTCTAAACACCACTTCCCTTTGTCAACAAAAGCCTCTACGTTCTTAGAACCAATCACAACGCAACATGGAATCATGTGACTTCAAAATGGCGGCGCCCTGAGGAGCTGCTTTTTGGACAGCTGTCAGATATCAACAACACAGTACATTTACGTTTATATTCTTTAGCGATTCAATTTGGATTTTGATGGTCATGGATTTTGACATAATGGACGAACCTGTCCTTGTGACAGCTAACGGCCGAAAAAAACGTCGTAAAAACGGCCAAAAATAATAATCTTTTCTACCTCCTATTTTTATATTACAATTTAATATATATTTGCAGGCTATACTGCAGGTATTTTGAATGTATTTAACTTCTGTTATTGTTAAAATAAATGTGTTGCCATTTTGTGCCATTGAGGATATGCTTTGTGACTGTTTCTTTATTATTATTATTATTTTTATTATTATATATTTTGGCCTTTTGTCTTTGTTGGATTTCCCCATTGACAATAAATGTAGAGGCGGTTATTGCACTTACTTGGTTTGTTGAAGTTGTCTGGTAGTCTATCGGGTAGTCTGTGTTGGCTCCAAGCTCTAACATGCATGCAAAAATAGATGAAAATTGATAGAAATATCAAAAATTTGCATTTAATGCTCAAAAGCATCAAAGGGTATCGGGAATAGTAAAAGACTCTGCTCTCTCAGCATTCACTGGTTCAAATTGTTTGTTTGCACACCTGTGTACAATTACTGACTGATTATAAGGCTTTTCATCACTACCACATTTCAGGACCAGATGGAGCGATTCCTCATGCATTTAAATGAGTTTAACTAAAACAAGTCAAACTTAGGTTGTCCCGGTGGTGCACTGGGTAGAGTGTGTACCACTAAAGCCCAGGCCTCACCACAGCGACAGGGGTTCGATGTTGGGTCAAGCAGGTTAGCCCCAGTGGTTCACCGGGTAGAGTCAGTGAGAGTCCCGCGTCAGTGTGACTCAATTCTGTCATCTTAAATTCATCAGTAATTAAGCGTTAAAAAAGACAATAAGGTAAAATAGCTCCAATAAATCCTATCAAAAACGGTTGCTCCTATGGAACCTCCTGCGTCCCATTAAGGACCCGTCCGTACCACAGCGACAGGGGTTCAATTCCTTCTAGAGGGCACAGAGAGCTGAAAGTCGAAGTGGACGAGGTCCCAGTCTTACCCTGTAAGCAAGCGTAGCAAGTTTTGAGGAGGTGACACCTTCCAGTCTCTTAATTGGTCTCTCACCCAAATGCTGCACGAGAAGCACATGTGCGTTACACATCTGAGGAGTTCTGATAGAAAAAGTGACATTATTAGGGATAATTATTTCTGTTGGGTCAAACAAGCAGCGTTTCGGATATTTCGTTCATGGGAACAATGGGGACGCGTGAATGCGTTTTGGAACCACTCGCTATCTCGAAAGGTCACAAAAATAGTAGGTTAGGGTTTTCCCCATTCACTTAGAATTGCCTTTTGGAAGCACCTTTCACCCTCTATAAAAAGCCAAGGGAAAGGTTTTTCTGTCCGAGCTTGAGGTATGTTGTAGCACCAACAGCCTTCTCTTTTGGCTATAAGTTTGATGCTTCAGCCTCTTAAGATGGCAGAGCGGCACCGTTGCACGCTTCCCAAATGTCAATAGGTCAAGTAAGGCCTTCCAAAAAGAGTGGAGTACCCAATCTGGAAGTGTCTTCCGTTCCACAATGAAAAGACAGAACTGCCCCAAAATAATATTCTGGGCTATTTTAGGGATGGTGAACGCGTCTGCAGAGGAAATGGCTCCTTTTCAGCACTCATTCATGGTTTACCACCGCTTCCAAAAGGAGACGGGTACCGAATCTGGAAGTGACTACCATTCCACAATCAAACAACAGAAATGCCCCAAAATAAGACACTGGGCTATTTCAGGGATGGCGAACACGCCTGCAGAGTCCAATTAAACTTTTCGTTTCGCAAAGTGTTCCAAATTTAATTTCTATATCATGACATAGTGCCTTCTGTTGATGATGACATATGCTGGAAAACGCTCGTTTAGACCTTTCCAAAACACTTGGCCTCACTCCTCTAGGCCTTTCTTTCACAAGGTTATAAGGGTTCAAAGTTGACATTTCGGGGGAGGGGTTAGGGTTAGGAATGGCGACCCCGAGGTCCTAGAGTGCTGAGATTCGGAGTGGAGGTCCCAGTCAGACCCTGTGAAAAGCTTGTCAAGTCTCGGGGCGGTGACACCTTCCTGTCTCTTAATTGGTCTCATGAACAAAGGCTGATCGAGAAGCACTTGGGGGTTACACTTCTAAGTAGTTCTGATAGAAAAAGTGACCTTAACAAGGAATTTTTTTTTCTATTGGGTCAAAAAGGCTGACTCTCGGATATGTTGTTCATGGGAACAGTTGGGACGTGTGTATGCGTTTTGGAACCACTCGCTATCTCCAAAGGTCACAAAATTAGTAGGTTTGGGTTTTCCCCATTCACTTAGAATTGCCTTTTGGAAGCACTTTTCACCCTCTATAAAAAGCCAAGGAAAAGGTTTTTGTGTCCGAGCTTGAGGTATGTTGTAGCACCAACAGCCTTCTGTTTTGGCTATAAGTTTGATGCTTCAGCCTCTTAAGATGGCAGAGCGGCACCGTTGCACGCTTCCCAAATGTCAATAGGTCAAGTAAGGCCTTCCAAAAAGAGTGGAGTACCCAATCTGGAAGTGTCTTCCGTTCCACAATGAAAAGACAGAACTGCCCCAAAATAAGATTCTGGGCTATTTTAGGGATGGTGAACATGTCTGCAGAGGAAATGGCTCCTTTTCAGAACTCATTCATGGTTTATCCGCGCTTCCAAAAGGAGAGGGGTACCCAATCTGGAAGTGTCTACCGTTCCACAATGAAACAACAGAATTGCACCAAAATAAGACACTGGGCTATGTCAGGGATAGTGAACGCGTCTGCAGCTTCCAATTTAACCTATCGTTTCACAAAGTATTCCAAATTTAATTTCTATATCAAGAAATAGTGCCTTCTATTGATGATGACATATGCTGGAAAACGCTCGTTCAGACCATTCCAAAACACTTGGCCTCACTCCTCTAGGCCTTTCTTTCAAAATGTTATAAGGGTTCAAAGTGGCTATTGGAAGCACCTTTCAGCCTCTCCAAAAGACCAAAGAAAAGCTATTTTTTTCTGAGCTTGCTGTATGGTGTAGCATAAACAGCCATCTCTTTTGGGTATAAGTTTGGTGCTTCAGTCTCTTAAGATGGCCGAGTGGCAAGGCTGAAGGCTTCCAAAATGTCTAAGGGCTTCCAAAAAGAGTGCAGTACCCAATCTGGAAGTGTCTACCGTTCCACAATGAAAAGACAGAACTGCCCCAAAATAAGATTCTGGCCTATTTTAGGGATGGTGAACAAGTCTGCAGAGGAAAAGGCTCCTTTTCAGAAATCATTCTTGGTTTATCCCCGCTTCCAAAAGGAGAGGGGTACCGAATCTGGAAGTGACTACCATTCCACAATCAAACAACAGAAATGCCCCAAAATAAGACACTGGGCTATTTCAGGGATGGCGAACACGCCTGCAGAGTCCAATTAAACTTTTCGTTTCGCAAAGTGTTCCAAATTTAATTTCTATATCAAGAAATAGTGCCTTCTGTTGATGATCACATATGCTGGAAAGAGCTCATTCAGACCTTTCCAAAACACTTGGCCTCATTCCTCTAGGCCTTTTTTTCACAAAGTTATAAGGGTTCAAAGTTGACATTTCGGGGGAGGGGTTAGGGTTAGGAATGGCGACCCCGAGGTCCTAGAGGGCTGAGATTCGGAGTGGAGGTCCCAGTCAGACCCTCTGAAAAGCTTGTCAAGTCTCGGGGCGGTGACACCTTGCTGTCTCTTAATTGGTCTCTTGACCAAAGGCTGATCGAGAAGCACTTGGGGGTTACACTTCTGAGTAGTTCTGATAGAAAAAGTGACCTTAACAAGGAATTTTTTTTTCTGTTGGGTCAAAAAGGCCGACTCTCGGATATGTTGTTCATGGGAACAGTTGGGACGTGTGTATGCGTTTTGGAACCACTCGCTATCTCGAAAGGTCACAAAATTAGTAGGTTAGTGTTTTCCCCATTCACTTAGAATTGCCTTTTGGAAGCACCTTTCACCCTCTATAAAAAGCCAAGGAAAAGGTTTTTCTGTCCGAGCTTGAGGTATGTTGTAGCACCAACAGCCTTCTGTTTTGGCTATAAGTTTGATGCTTCAGCCTCTTAAGATGGCAGAGCGGCACCGTTGCACGCTTCCCAAATGTCAATAGGTCAAGTAAGGCCTTCCAAAAAGAGTGGAGTACCCAATCTGGAAGTGTCTTCCGTTCCACAATGAAAAGACAGAACTGCCCCAAAATAAGATTCTGGGCTATTTTAGGGATGGTGAACATGTCTGCAGAGGAAATGGCTCCTTTTCAGAACTCATTCATGGTTTATCCGCGCTTCCAAAAGGAGAGGGGTACCCAATCTGGAAGTGTCTACCGTTCCACAATGAAACAACAGAATTGCACCAAAATAAGACACTGGGCTATGTCAGGGATAGTGAACGCGTCTGCAGCTTCCAATTTAACCTATCGTTTCACAAAGTATTCCAAATTTAATTTCTATATCAAGAAATAGTGCCTTCTATTGATGATGACATATGCTGGAAAACGCTCGTTCAGACCATTCCAAAACACTTGGCCTCACTCCTCTAGGCCTTTCTTTCAAAATGTTATAAGGGTTCAAAGTGGCTATTGGAAGCACCTTTCAGCCTCTCCAAAAGACCAAAGAAAAGCTATTTTTTTCTGAGCTTGATGTATGGTGTAGCATAAACAGCCATCTCTTTTGGGTATAAGTTTGGTGCTTCAGTCTCTTAAGATGGCCGAGTGGCAAGGCTGAAGGCTTCCAAAATGTCTAAGGGCTTCCAGAAAGAGTGCAGTACCCAATCTGGAAGTGTCTACCGTTCCACAATGAAAAGAGAGAACTGCCCCAAAATAAGATTCTGGCCTATTTTAGGGATGGTGAACGTGTCTGCAGAGGAAATGGCTCCTTTTCAGAAATCATTCATGGTTTATCCCCGCTTCCAAAAGGAGAGGGGTACCGAATCTGGAAGTGACTACCATTCCACAATCAAACAACAGAAATGCCCCAAAATAAGACACTGGGCTATTTCAGGGATGGCGAACACGCCTGCAGAGTCCAATTAAACTTTTTGTTTCGCAAAGTGTTCTAAATTTAATTTCTATATCAAGAAATAGTGCCTTCTGTTGATGATCACATATGCTGGAAAGAGCTCATTCAGACCTTTCCAAAACACTTGGCCTCATTCCTCTAGGCCTTTCTTTCACAAAGTTATAAGGGTTCAAAGTTGACATTTCGGGGGAGGGGTTAGGGTTAGGAATGGCGACCCCGAGGTCCTAGAGGGCTGAGATTCGGAGTGGATGTCCCAGTCAGACCCTCTGAAAAGCATGTCAAGTCTCGGGGCGGTGACACCTTGCTGTCTCTTAATTGGTCTCTTGACCAAAGGCTGATCGAGAAGCACTTGGGGGTTACACTTCTGAGTAGTTCTGATAGAAATAGTGACCTTAACAAGGATTTTTTTTTTCTGTTGGGTCAAAAAGGCCGACTCTCGGATATGTTGTTCATGGGAACAGTTGGGACGTGTGTATGCGTTTTGGAACCACTCCCTATCTCGAAAGGTCACAAAATTAGTAGGTTAATGTTTTCCCCATTCACTTAGAATTGCCTTTTGGAAGCACCTTTCACCCTCTATAAAAAGCCAAGGAAAAGGTTTTTCTGTCCGAGCTTGAGGTATGTTGTAGCACCAACAGCCTTCTCTTTTGGCTATAAGTTTGATGCTTCAGCGTCTTAAGATGGCAGAGCGGCACCGTTGCACGCTTCCCAAATGTCAATAGGTCAAGGAAGGCCTTCCAAAAAGAGTGGAGTACCCAATCTGGAAGTGGAACTAAACAGGGAATTTTTTTTCTGTTGGGTCAAACAGGCCGACTCTCGGATATGTCGTTCATGGGAACAATGGGGACGCATGAATGCGTTTTGGAACCACTCGCTATCTCGAAAGGTCACAAAATTAGTAGGTTAGGGTTTTCCCCATTCAATTAGAATTGCCTTTTGGAAGCACATTTCACCCTCTATAAAAACCCAAGGAAAAGGTTTTTCTGTCCGAGCTTGAGGTATGTTGTAGCACCAACAGCCTTCTCTTTTGGCTATAAGTTTGATGCTTCAGCCTCTTAAGATGGCAGAGCGGCACCGTTGCACGCTTCCCAAATGTCAATAGGTCAAGTAAGGCCTTCCAAAAAGAGTGGAGTACCCAATCTGGAAGTGTCTACCGTTCCACAATGAAACAACATAATTGCACCAAAATAAGACACTGGGCTATGTCAGGGATGGTGAACGCGTCTGCAGAGGAAATGGCTCCTTTTCAGAACTCATTCATGGTTTATCCGCGCTTCCAAAAGGAGAGGGGTACCCAATCTGGAAGTGTCTACCGTTCCACAATGAAACAACAGAATTGCACCAAAATAAGACACTGGGCTATGTCAGGGATAGTGAACGCGTCTGCAGCTTCCAATTTAACCTATCGTTTCACAAAGTATTCCAAATTTAATTTCTATATCAAGAAATAGTGCCTTCTATTGATGATGACATATGCTGGAAAACGCTCGTTCAGACCATTCCAAAACACTTGGCCTCACTCCTCTAGGCCTTTCTTTCAAAATGTTATAAGGGTTCAAAGTGGCTATTGGAAGCACCTTTCAGCCTCTCCAAAAGACCAAAGAAAAGCTATTTTTTTCTGAGCTTGATGTATGGTGTAGCATAAACAGCCATCTCTTTTGGGTATAAGTTTGGTGCTTCAGTCTCTTAAGATGGCCGAGTGGCAAGGCTGAAGGCTTCCAAAATGTCTAAGGGCTTCCAGAAAGAGTGCAGTACCCAATCTGGAAGTGTCTACCGTTCCACAATGAAAAGAGAGAACTGCCCCAAAATAAGATTCTGGCCTATTTTAGGGATGGTGAACGTGTCTGCAGAGGAAATGGCTCCTTTTCAGAAATCATTCATGGTTTATCCCCGCTTCCAAAAGGAGAGGGGTACCGAATCTGGAAGTGACTACCATTCCACAATCAAACAACAGAAATGCCCCAAAATAAGACACTGGGCTATTTCAGGGATGGCGAACACGCCTGCAGAGTCCAATTAAACTTTTTGTTTCGCAAAGTGTTCTAAATTTAATTTCTATATCAAGAAATAGTGCCTTCTGTTGATGATCACATATGCTGGAAAGAGCTCATTCAGACCTTTCCAAAACACTTGGCCTCATTCCTCTAGGCCTTTCTTTCACAAAGTTATAAGGGTTCAAAGTTGACATTTCGGGGGAGGGGTTAGGGTTAGGAATGGCGACCCCGAGGTCCTAGAGGGCTGAGATTCGGAGTGGAGGTCCCAGTCAGACCCTCTGAAAAGCATGTCAAGTCTCGGGGCGGTGACACCTTGCTGTCTCTTAATTGGTCTCTTGACCAAAGGCTGATCGAGAAGCACTTGGGGGTTACACTTCTGAGTAGTTCTGATAGAAATAGTGACCTTAACAAGGATTTTTTTTTTCTGTTGGGTCAAAAAGGCCGACTCTCGGATATGTTGTTCATGGGAACAGTTGGGACGTGTGTATGCGTTTTGGAACCACTCCCTATCTCGAAAGGTCACAAAATTAGTAGGTTAATGTTTTCCCCATTCACTTAGAATTGCCTTTTGGAAGCACCTTTCACCCTCTATAAAAAGCCAAGGAAAAGGTTTTTCTGTCCGAGCTTGAGGTATGTTGTAGCACCAACAGCCTTCTCTTTTGGCTATAAGTTTGGTGCTTCAGCGTCTTAAGATGGCAGAGCGGCACCGTTGCACGCTTCCCAAATGTCAATAGGTCAAGGAAGGCCTTCCAAAAAGAGTGGAGTACCCAATCTGGAAGTGGAACTAAACAGGGAATTTTTTTTCTGTTGGGTCAAACAGGCCGACTCTCGGATATGTCGTTCATGGGAACAATGGGGACGCATGAATGCGTTTTGGAACCACTCGCTATCTCGAAAGGTCACAAAATTAGTAGGTTAGGGTTTTCCCCATTCAATTAGAATTGCCTTTTGGAAGCACCTTTCACCCTCTATAAAAACCCAAGGAAAAGGTTTTTCTGTCCGAGCTTGAGGTATGTTGTAGCACCAACAGCCTTCTCTTTTGGCTATAAGTTTGATGCTTCAGCCTCTTAAGATGGCAGAGCGGCACCGTTGCACGCTTCCCAAATGTCAATAGGTCAAGTAAGGCCTTCCAAAAAGAGTGGAGTACCCAATCTGGAAGTGTCTACCGTTCCACAATGAAACAACATAATTGCACCAAAATAAGACACTGGGCTATGTCAGGGATGGTGAACGCGTCTGCAGCGTCCAATTTAACCTATAGTTTCACAAAGTATTCCAAATTTAATTTCTATATCAAGAAATAGTGCCTTCTATTGATGATGACATATGCTGGAAAACATTCGTTCAGACCATTCCAAAACACTTGGCCTCACTCCTCTAGGCCTTTCTTTCAAAAGGTTATAAGGGTTCAAAGTGGCTTTTGGAAGCACCTTTCAGCCTCTCCAAAAGACCAAAGAAAAGCTCTTTCTTTCTGAGCTTGATGTATGGTGTACCATCAACAGCCATCTCTTTTGGGTATAAGTTTGGTGCTTCAGTCTCTTAAGATGGCCGAGTGGCAAGGCTGAAGGCTTCCAAAATGTCTAAGGGCTTCCAAAAAGAGTGCAGTACCCAATCTGGAAGTGTCTACCGTTCCACAATGAAAAGACAGAACTGCCCCAAAATAATATTCTGGGCTATTTTAGGGATGGTGAACGCGTCTGCAGAGGAAATGGCTCCTTTTCAGCACTCGTTCATGGTTTACCACCGCTTCCAAAAGGAGAGGGGTACCGAATCTGGAAGTGACTACCATTCCACAATCAAACAACAGAAATGCCCCAAAATAAGACACTGGGCTATTTCAGGGATGGCGAACACGCCTGCAGAGTCCAATTAAACTTTTCGTTTCGCAAAGTGTTCCAAATTTAATTTCTATATCATGACATAGTGCCTTCTGTTGATGATGACATATGCTGGAAAACGCTCGTTTAGACCTTTCCAAAACACTTGGCCTCACTCCTCTAGGCCTTTCTTTCACAAGGTTATAAGGGTTCAAAGTTGACATTTCGGGGGAGGGGTTAGGGTTAGGAATGGCGACCCCGAGGTCCTAGAGTGCTGAGATTCGGAGTGGAGGTCCCAGTCAGACCCTGTGAAAAGCTTGTCAAGTCTCGGGGCGGTGACACCTTCCTGTCTCTTAATTGGTCTCATGAACAAAGGCTGATCGAGAAGCACTTGGGGGTTACACTTCTAAGTAGTTCTGATAGAAAAAGTGACCTTAACAAGGAATTTTTTTTTCTATTGGGTCAAAAAGGCTGACTCTCGGATATGTTGTTCATGGGAACAGTTGGGACGTGTGTATGCGTTTTGGAACCACTCGCTATCTCCAAAGGTCACAAAATTAGTAGGTTTGGGTTTTCCCCATTCACTTAGAATTGCCTTTTGGAAGCACTTTTCACCCTCTATAAAAAGCCAAGGAAAAGGTTTTTGTGTCCGAGCTTGAGGTATGTTGTAGCACCAACAGCCTTCTGTTTTGGCTATAAGTTTGATGCTTCAGCCTCTTAAGATGGCAGAGCGGCACCGTTGCACGCTTCCCAAATGTCAATAGGTCAAGTAAGGCCTTCCAAAAAGAGTGGAGTACCCAATCTGGAAGTGTCTTCCGTTCCACAATGAAAAGACAGAACTGCCCCAAAATAAGATTCTGGGCTATTTTAGGGATGGTGAACATGTCTGCAGAGGAAATGGCTCCTTTTCAGAACTCATTCATGGTTTATCCGCGCTTCCAAAAGGAGAGGGGTACCCAATCTGGAAGTGTCTACCGTTCCACAATGAAACAACAGAATTGCACCAAAATAAGACACTGGGCTATGTCAGGGATAGTGAACGCGTCTGCAGCTTCCAATTTAACCTATCGTTTCACAAAGTATTCCAAATTTAATTTCTATATCAAGAAATAGTGCCTTCTATTGATGATGACATATGCTGGAAAACGCTCGTTCAGACCATTCCAAAACACTTGGCCTCACTCCTCTAGGCCTTACTTTCAAAATGTTATAAGGGTTCAAAGTGGCTATTGGAAGCACCTTTCAGCCTCTCCAAAAGACCAAAGAAAAGCTATTTTTTTCTGAGCTTGCTGTATGGTGTAGCATAAACAGCCATCTCTTTTGGGTATAAGTTTGGTGCTTCAGTCTCTAAAGATGGCCGAGTGGCAAGGCTGAAGGCTTCCAAAATGTCTAAGGGCTTCCAAAAAGAGTGCAGTACCCAATCTGGAAGTGTCTACCGTTCCACAATGAAAAGACAGAACTGCCCCAAAATAAGATTCTGGCCTATTTTAGGGATGGTGAACAAGTCTGCAGAGGAAAAGGCTCCTTTTCAGAAATCATTCTTGGTTTATCCCCGCTTCCAAAAGGAGAGGGGTACCGAATCTGGAAGTGACTACCATTCCACAATCAAACAACAGAAATGCCCCAAAATAAGACACTGGGCTATTTCAGGGATGGCGAACACGCCTGCAGAGTCCAATTAAACTTTTCGTTTCGCAAAGTGTTCCAAATTTAATTTCTATATCAAGAAATAGTGCCTTCTGTTGATGATCACATATGCTGGAAAGAGCTCATTCAGACCTTTCCAAAACACTTGGCCTCATTCCTCTAGGCCTTTTTTTCACAAAGTTATAAGGGTTCAAAGTTGACATTTCGGGGGAGGGGTTAGGGTTAGGAATGGCGACCCCGAGGTCCTAGAGGGCTGAGATTCGGAGTGGAGGTCCCAGTCAGACCCTCTGAAAAGCTTGTCAAGTCTCGGGGCGGTGACACCTTGCTGTCTCTTAATTGGTCTCTTGACCAAAGGCTGATCGAGAAGCACTTGGGGGTTACACTTCTGAGTAGTTCTGATAGAAAAAGTGACCTTAACAAGGAATTTTTTTTTCTGTTGGGTCAAAAAGGCCGACTCTCGGATATGTTGTTCATGGGAACAGTTGGGACGTGTGTATGCGTTTTGGAACCACTCGCTATCTCGAAAGGTCACAAAATTAGTAGGTTAGTGTTTTCCCCATTCACTTAGAATTGCCTTTTGGAAGCACCTTTCACCCTCTATAAAAAGCCAAGGAAAAGGTTTTTCTGTCCGAGCTTGAGGTATGTTGTAGCACCAACAGCCTTCTGTTTTGGCTATAAGTTTGATGCTTCAGCCTCTTAAGATGGCAGAGCGGCACCGTTGCACGCTTCCCAAATGTCAATAGGTCAAGTAAGGCCTTCCAAAAAGAGTGGAGTACCCAATCTGGAAGTGTCTTCCGTTCCACAATGAAAAGACAGAACTGCCCCAAAATAAGATTCTGGGCTATTTTAGGGATGGTGAACATGTCTGCAGAGGAAATGGCTCCTTTTCAGAACTCATTCATGGTTTATCCGCGCTTCCAAAAGGAGAGGGGTACCCAATCTGGAAGTGTCTACCGTTCCACAATGAAACAACAGAATTGCACCAAAATAAGACACTGGGCTATGTCAGGGATAGTGAACGCGTCTGCAGCTTCCAATTTAACCTATCGTTTCACAAAGTATTCCAAATTTAATTTCTATATCAAGAAATAGTGCCTTCTATTGATGATGACATATGCTGGAAAACGCTCGTTCAGACCATTCCAAAACACTTGGCCTCACTCCTCTAGGCCTTTCTTTCAAAATGTTATAAGGGTTCAAAGTGGCTATTGGAAGCACCTTTCAGCCTCTCCAAAAGACCAAAGAAAAGCTATTTTTTTCTGAGCTTGATGTATGGTGTAGCATAAACAGCCATCTCTTTTGGGTATAAGTTTGGTGCTTCAGTCTCTTAAGATGGCCGAGTGGCAAGGCTGAAGGCTTCCAAAATGTCTAAGGGCTTCCAGAAAGAGTGCAGTACCCAATCTGGAAGTGTCTACCGTTCCACAATGAAAAGAGAGAACTGCCCCAAAATAAGATTCTGGCCTATTTTAGGGATGGTGAACGTGTCTGCAGAGGAAATGGCTCCTTTTCAGAAATCATTCATGGTTTATCCCCGCTTCCAAAAGGAGAGGGGTACCGAATCTGGAAGTGACTACCATTCCACAATCAAACAACAGAAATGCCCCAAAATAAGACACTGGGCTATTTCAGGGATGGCGAACACGCCTGCAGAGTCCAATTAAACTTTTTGTTTCGCAAAGTGTTCTAAATTTAATTTCTATATCAAGAAATAGTGCCTTCTGTTGATGATCACATATGCTGGAAAGAGCTCATTCAGACCTTTCCAAAACACTTGGCCTCATTCCTCTAGGCCTTTCTTTCACAAAGTTATAAGGGTTCAAAGTTGACATTTCGGGGGAGGGGTTAGGGTTAGGAATGGCGACCCCGAGGTCCTAGAGGGCTGAGATTCGGAGTGGAGGTCCCAGTCAGACCCTCTGAAAAGCATGTCAAGTCTCGGGGCGGTGACACCTTGCTGTCTCTTAATTGGTCTCTTGACCAAAGGCTGATCGAGAAGCACTTGGGGGTTACACTTCTGAGTAGTTCTGATAGAAATAGTGACCTTAAGAAGGATTTTTTTTTTCTGTTGGGTCAAAAAGGCCGACTCTCGGATATGTTGTTCATGGGAACAGTTGGGACGTGTGTATGCGTTTTGGAACCACTCCCTATCTCGAAAGGTCACAAAATTAGTAGGTTAATGTTTTCCCCATTCACTTAGAATTGCCTTTTGGAAGCACCTTTCACCCTCTATAAAAAGCCAAGGAAAAGGTTTTTCTGTCCGAGCTTGAGGTATGTTGTAGCACCAACAGCCTTCTCTTTTGGCTATAAGTTTGATGCTTCAGCGTCTTAAGATGGCAGAGCGGCACCGTTGCACGCTTCCCAAATGTCAATAGGTCAAGGAAGGCCTTCCAAAAAGAGTGGAGTACCCAATCTGGAAGTGGAACTAAACAGGGAATTTTTTTTCTGTTGGGTCAAACAGGCCGACTCTCGGATATGTCGTTCATGGGAACAATGGGGACGCATGAATGCGTTTTGGAACCACTCGCTATCTCGAAAGGTCACAAAATTAGTAGGTTAGGGTTTTCCCCATTCAATTAGAATTGCCTTTTGGAAGCACCTTTCACCCTCTATAAAAACCCAAGGAAAAGGTTTTTCTGTCCGAGCTTGAGGTATGTTGTAGCACCAACAGCCTTCTCTTTTGGCTATAAGTTTGATGCTTCAGCCTCTTAAGATGGCAGAGCGGCACCGTTGCACGCTTCCCAAATGTCAATAGGTCAAGTAAGGCCTTCCAAAAAGAGTGGAGTACCCAATCTGGAAGTGTCTACCGTTCCACAATGAAACAACATAATTGCACCAAAATAAGACACTGGGCTATGTCAGGGATGGTGAACGCGTCTGCAGCGTCCAATTTAACCTATAGTTTCACAAAGTATTCCAAATTTAATTTCTATATCAAGAAATAGTGCCTTCTATTGATGATGACATATGCTGGAAAACATTCGTTCAGACCATTCCAAAACACTTGGCCTCACTCCTCTAGGCCTTTCTTTCAAAAGGTTATAAGGGTTCAAAGTGGCTTTTGGAAGCACCTTTCAGCCTCTCCAAAAGACCAAAGAAAAGCTCTTTCTTTCTGAGCTTGATGTATGGTGTACCATCAACAGCCATCTCTTTTGGGTATAAGTTTGGTGCTTCAGTCTCTTAAGATGGCCGAGTGGCAAGGCTGAAGGCTTCCAAAATGTCTAAGGGCTTCCAAAAAGAGTGCAGTACCCAATCTGGAAGTGTCTACCGTTCCACAATGAAAAGACAGAACTGCCCCAAAATAATATTCTGGGCTATTTTAGGGATGGTGAACGCGTCTGCAGAGGAAATGGCTCCTTTTCAGCACTCGTTCATGGTTTACCACCGCTTCCAAAAGGAGAGGGGTACCGAATCTGGAAGTGACTACCATTCCACAATCAAACAACAGAAATGCCCCAAAATAAGACACTGGGCTATTTCAGGGATGGCGAACACGCCTGCAGAGTCCAATTAAACTTTTCGTTTCGCAAAGTGTTCCAAATTTAATTTCTATATCATGACATAGTGCCTTCTGTTGATGATGACATATGCTGGAAAACGCTCGTTTAGACCTTTCCAAAACACTTGGCCTCACTCCTCTAGGCCTTTCTTTCACAAGGTTATAAGGGTTCAAAGTTGACATTTCGGGGGAGGGGTTAGGGTTAGGAATGGCGACCCCGAGGTCCTAGAGTGCTGAGATTCGGAGTGGAGGTCCCAGTCAGACCCTGTGAAAAGCTTGTCAAGTCTCGGGGCGGTGACACCTTCCTGTCTCTTAATTGGTCTCATGAACAAAGGCTGATCGAGAAGCACTTGGGGGTTACACTTCTAAGTAGTTCTGATAGAAAAAGTGACCTTAACAAGGAATTTTTTTTTCTATTGGGTCAAAAAGGCTGACTCTCGGATATGTTGTTCATGGGAACAGTTGGGACGTGTGTATGCGTTTTGGAACCACTCGCTATCTCCAAAGGTCACAAAATTAGTAGGTTTGGGTTTTCCCCATTCACTTAGAATTGCCTTTTGGAAGCACTTTTCACCCTCTATAAAAAGCCAAGGAAAAGGTTTTTGTGTCCGAGCTTGAGGTATGTTGTAGCACCAACAGCCTTCTGTTTTGGCTATAAGTTTGATGCTTCAGCCTCTTAAGATGGCAGAGCGGCACCGTTGCACGCTTCCCAAATGTCAATAGGTCAAGTAAGGCCTTCCAAAAAGAGTGGAGTACCCAATCTGGAAGTGTCTTCCGTTCCACAATGAAAAGACAGAACTGCCCCAAAATAAGATTCTGGGCTATTTTAGGGATGGTGAACATGTCTGCAGAGGAAATGGCTCCTTTTCAGAACTCATTCATGGTTTATCCGCGCTTCCAAAAGGAGAGGGGTACCCAATCTGGAAGTGTCTACCGTTCCACAATGAAACAACAGAATTGCACCAAAATAAGACACTGGGCTATGTCAGGGATAGTGAACGCGTCTGCAGCTTCCAATTTAACCTATCGTTTCACAAAGTATTCCAAATTTAATTTCTATATCAAGAAATAGTGCCTTCTATTGATGATGACATATGCTGGAAAACGCTCGTTCAGACCATTCCAAAACACTTGGCCTCACTCCTCTAGGCCTTACTTTCAAAATGTTATAAGGGTTCAAAGTGGCTATTGGAAGCACCTTTCAGCCTCTCCAAAAGACCAAAGAAAAGCTATTTTTTTCTGAGCTTGCTGTATGGTGTAGCATAAACAGCCATCTCTTTTGGGTATAAGTTTGGTGCTTCAGTCTCTAAAGATGGCCGAGTGGCAAGGCTGAAGGCTTCCAAAATGTCTAAGGGCTTCCAAAAAGAGTGCAGTACCCAATCTGGAAGTGTCTACCGTTCCACAATGAAAAGACAGAACTGCCCCAAAATAAGATTCTGGCCTATTTTAGGGATGGTGAACAAGTCTGCAGAGGAAAAGGCTCCTTTTCAGAAATCATTCTTGGTTTATCCCCGCTTCCAAAAGGAGAGGGGTACCGAATCTGGAAGTGACTACCATTCCACAATCAAACAACAGAAATGCCCCAAAATAAGACACTGGGCTATTTCAGGGATGGCGAACACGCCTGCAGAGTCCAATTAAACTTTTCGTTTCGCAAAGTGTTCCAAATTTAATTTCTATATCAAGAAATAGTGCCTTCTGTTGATGATCACATATGCTGGAAAGAGCTCATTCAGACCTTTCCAAAACACTTGGCCTCATTCCTCTAGGCCTTTTTTTCACAAAGTTATAAGGGTTCAAAGTTGACATTTCGGGGGAGGGGTTAGGGTTAGGAATGGCGACCCCGAGGTCCTAGAGGGCTGAGATTCGGAGTGGAGGTCCCAGTCAGACCCTCTGAAAAGCTTGTCAAGTCTCGGGGCGGTGACACCTTGCTGTCTCTTAATTGGTCTCTTGACCAAAGGCTGATCGAGAAGCACTTGGGGGTTACACTTCTGAGTAGTTCTGATAGAAAAAGTGACCTTAACAAGGAATTTTTTTTTCTGTTGGGTCAAAAAGGCCGACTCTCGGATATGTTGTTCATGGGAACAGTTGGGACGTGTGTATGCGTTTTGGAACCACTCGCTATCTCGAAAGGTCACAAAATTAGTAGGTTAGTGTTTTCCCCATTCACTTAGAATTGCCTTTTGGAAGCACCTTTCACCCTCTATAAAAAGCCAAGGAAAAGGTTTTTCTGTCCGAGCTTGAGGTATGTTGTAGCACCAACAGCCTTCTGTTTTGGCTATAAGTTTGATGCTTCAGCCTCTTAAGATGGCAGAGCGGCACCGTTGCACGCTTCCCAAATGTCAATAGGTCAAGTAAGGCCTTCCAAAAAGAGTGGAGTACCCAATCTGGAAGTGTCTTCCGTTCCACAATGAAAAGACAGAACTGCCCCAAAATAAGATTCTGGGCTATTTTAGGGATGGTGAACATGTCTGCAGAGGAAATGGCTCCTTTTCAGAACTCATTCATGGTTTATCCGCGCTTCCAAAAGGAGAGGGGTACCCAATCTGGAAGTGTCTACCGTTCCACAATGAAACAACAGAATTGCACCAAAATAAGACACTGGGCTATGTCAGGGATAGTGAACGCGTCTGCAGCTTCCAATTTAACCTATCGTTTCACAAAGTATTCCAAATTTAATTTCTATATCAAGAAATAGTGCCTTCTATTGATGATGACATATGCTGGAAAACGCTCGTTCAGACCATTCCAAAACACTTGGCCTCACTCCTCTAGGCCTTTCTTTCAAAATGTTATAAGGGTTCAAAGTGGCTATTGGAAGCACCTTTCAGCCTCTCCAAAAGAACAAAGAAAAGCTATTTTTTTCTGAGCTTGATGTATGGTGTAGCATAAACAGCCATCTCTTTTGGGTATAAGTTTGGTGCTTCAGTCTCTTAAGATGGCCGAGTGGCAAGGCTGAAGGCTTCCAAAATGTCTAAGGGCTTCCAGAAAGAGTGCAGTACCCAATCTGGAAGTGTCTACCGTTCCACAATGAAAAGAGAGAACTGCCCCAAAATAAGATTCTGGCCTATTTTAGGGATGGTGAACGTGTCTGCAGAGGAAATGGCTCCTTTTCAGAAATCATTCATGGTTTATCCCCGCTTCCAAAAGGAGAGGGGTACCGAATCTGGAAGTGACTACCATTCCACAATCAAACAACAGAAATGCCCCAAAATAAGACACTGGGCTATTTCAGGGATGGCGAACACGCCTGCAGAGTCCAATTAAACTTTTTGTTTCGCAAAGTGTTCTAAATTTAATTTCTATATCAAGAAATAGTGCCTTCTGTTGATGATCACATATGCTGGAAAGAGCTCATTCAGACCTTTCCAAAACACTTGGCCTCATTCCTCTAGGCCTTTCTTTCACAAAGTTATAAGGGTTCAAAGTTGACATTTCGGGGGAGGGGTTAGGGTTAGGAATGGCGACCCCGAGGTCCTAGAGGGCTGAGATTCGGAGTGGAGGTCCCAGTCAGACCCTCTGAAAAGCATGTCAAGTCTCGGGGCGGTGACACCTTGCTGTCTCTTAATTGGTCTCTTGACCAAAGGCTGATCGAGAAGCACTTGGGGGTTACACTTCTGAGTAGTTCTGATAGAAATAGTGACCTTAACAAGGATTTTTTTTTTCTGTTGGGTCAAAAAGGCCGACTCTCGGATATGTTGTTCATGGGAACAGTTGGGACGTGTGTATGCGTTTTGGAACCACTCCCTATCTCGAAAGGTCACAAAATTAGTAGGTTAATGTTTTCCCCATTCACTTAGAATTGCCTTTTGGAAGCACCTTTCACCCTCTATAAAAAGCCAAGGAAAAGGTTTTTCTGTCCGAGCTTGAGGTATGTTGTAGCACCAACAGCCTTCTCTTTTGGCTATAAGTTTGATGCTTCAGCGTCTTAAGATGGCAGAGCGGCACCGTTGCACGCTTCCCAAATGTCAATAGGTCAAGGAAGGCCTTCCAAAAAGAGTGGAGTACCCAATCTGGAAGTGGAACTAAACAGGGAATTTTTTTTCTGTTGGGTCAAACAGGCCGACTCTCGGATATGTCGTTCATGGGAACAATGGGGACGCATGAATGCGTTTTGGAACCACTCGCTATCTCGAAAGGTCACAAAATTAGTAGGTTAGGGTTTTCCCCATTCAATTAGAATTGCCTTTTGGAAGCACCTTTCACCCTCTATAAAAACCCAAGGAAAAGGTTTTTCTGTCCGAGCTTGAGGTATGTTGTAGCACCAACAGCCTTCTCTTTTGGCTATAAGTTTGATGCTTCAGCCTCTTAAGATGGCAGAGCGGCACCGTTGCACGCTTCCCAAATGTCAATAGGTCAAGTAAGGCCTTCCAAAAAGAGTGGAGTACCCAATCTGGAAGTGTCTACCGTTCCACAATGAAACAACATAATTGCACCAAAATAAGACACTGGGCTATGTCAGGGATGGTGAACGCGTCTGCAGAGGAAATGGCTCCTTTTCAGAACTCATTCATGGTTTATCCGCGCTTCCAAAAGGAGAGGGGTACCCAATCTGGAAGTGTCTACCGTTCCACAATGAAACAACAGAATTGCACCAAAATAAGACACTGGGCTATGTCAGGGATAGTGAACGCGTCTGCAGCTTCCAATTTAACCTATCGTTTCACAAAGTATTCCAAATTTAATTTCTATATCAAGAAATAGTGCCTTCTATTGATGATGACATATGCTGGAAAACGCTCGTTCAGACCATTCCAAAACACTTGGCCTCACTCCTCTAGGCCTTTCTTTCAAAATGTTATAAGGGTTCAAAGTGGCTATTGGAAGCACCTTTCAGCCTCTCCAAAAGACCAAAGAAAAGCTATTTTTTTCTGAGCTTGATGTATGGTGTAGCATAAACAGCCATCTCTTTTGGGTATAAGTTTGGTGCTTCAGTCTCTTAAGATGGCCGAGTGGCAAGGCTGAAGGCTTCCAAAATGTCTAAGGGCTTCCAGAAAGAGTGCAGTACCCAATCTGGAAGTGTCTACCGTTCCACAATGAAAAGAGAGAACTGCCCCAAAATAAGATTCTGGCCTATTTTAGGGATGGTGAACGTGTCTGCAGAGGAAATGGCTCCTTTTCAGAAATCATTCATGGTTTATCCCCGCTTCCAAAAGGAGAGGGGTACCGAATCTGGAAGTGACTACCATTCCACAATCAAACAACAGAAATGCCCCAAAATAAGACACTGGGCTATTTCAGGGATGGCGAACACGCCTGCAGAGTCCAATTAAACTTTTTGTTTCGCAAAGTGTTCTAAATTTAATTTCTATATCAAGAAATAGTGCCTTCTGTTGATGATCACATATGCTGGAAAGAGCTCATTCAGACCTTTCCAAAACACTTGGCCTCATTCCTCTAGGCCTTTCTTTCACAAAGTTATAAGGGTTCAAAGTTGACATTTCGGGGGAGGGGTTAGGGTTAGGAATGGCGACCCCGAGGTCCTAGAGGGCTGAGATTCGGAGTGGAGGTCCCAGTCAGACCCTCTGAAAAGCATGTCAAGTCTCGGGGCGGTGACACCTTGCTGTCTCTTAATTGGTCTCTTGACCAAAGGCTGATCGAGAAGCACTTGGGGGTTACACTTCTGAGTAGTTCTGATAGAAATAGTGACCTTAACAAGGATTTTTTTTTTCTGTTGGGTCAAAAAGGCCGACTCTCGGATATGTTGTTCATGGGAACAGTTGGGACGTGTGTATGCGTTTTGGAACCACTCCCTATCTCGAAAGGTCACAAAATTAGTAGGTTAATGTTTTCCCCATTCACTTAGAATTGCCTTTTGGAAGCACCTTTCACCCTCTATAAAAAGCCAAGGAAAAGGTTTTTCTGTCCGAGCTTGAGGTATGTTGTAGCACCAACAGCCTTCTCTTTTGGCTATAAGTTTGGTGCTTCAGCGTCTTAAGATGGCAGAGCGGCACCGTTGCACGCTTCCCAAATGTCAATAGGTCAAGGAAGGCCTTCCAAAAAGAGTGGAGTACCCAATCTGGAAGTGGAACTAAACAGGGAATTTTTTTTCTGTTGGGTCAAACAGGCCGACTCTCGGATATGTCGTTCATGGGAACAATGGGGACGCATGAATGCGTTTTGGAACCACTCGCTATCTCGAAAGGTCACAAAATTAGTAGGTTAGGGTTTTCCCCATTCAATTAGAATTGCCTTTTGGAAGCACCTTTCACCCTCTATAAAAACCCAAGGAAAAGGTTTTTCTGTCCGAGCTTGAGGTATGTTGTAGCACCAACAGCCTTCTCTTTTGGCTATAAGTTTGATGCTTCAGCCTCTTAAGATGGCAGAGCGGCACCGTTGCACGCTTCCCAAATGTCAATAGGTCAAGTAAGGCCTTCCAAAAAGAGTGGAGTACCCAATCTGGAAGTGTCTACCGTTCCACAATGAAACAACATAATTGCACCAAAATAAGACACTGGGCTATGTCAGGGATGGTGAACGCGTCTGCAGCGTCCAATTTAACCTATAGTTTCACAAAGTATTCCAAATTTAATTTCTATATCAAGAAATAGTGCCTTCTATTGATGATGACATATGCTGGAAAACATTCGTTCAGACCATTCCAAAACACTTGGCCTCACTCCTCTAGGCCTTTCTTTCAAAAGGTTATAAGGGTTCAAAGTGGCTTTTGGAAGCACCTTTCAGCCTCTCCAAAAGACCAAAGAAAAGCTCTTTCTTTCTGAGCTTGATGTATGGTGTACCATCAACAGCCATCTCTTTTGGGTATAAGTTTGGTGCTTCAGTCTCTTAAGATGGCCGAGTGGCAAGGCTGAAGGCTTCCAAAATGTCTAAGGGCTTCCAAAAAGAGTGCAGTACCCAATCTGGAAGTGTCTACCGTTCCACAATGAAAAGACAGAACTGCCCCAAAATAATATTCTGGGCTATTTTAGGGATGGTGAACGCGTCTGCAGAGGAAATGGCTCCTTTTCAGCACTCGTTCATGGTTTACCACCGCTTCCAAAAGGAGAGGGGTACCGAATCTGGAAGTGACTACCATTCCACAATCAAACAACAGAAATGCCCCAAAATAAGACACTGGGCTATTTCAGGGATGGCGAACACGCCTGCAGAGTCCAATTAAACTTTTCGTTTCGCAAAGTGTTCCAAATTTAATTTCTATATCATGACATAGTGCCTTCTGTTGATGATGACATATGCTGGAAAACGCTCGTTTAGACCTTTCCAAAACACTTGGCCTCACTCCTCTAGGCCTTTCTTTCACAAGGTTATAAGGGTTCAAAGTTGACATTTCGGGGGAGGGGTTAGGGTTAGGAATGGCGACCCCGAGGTCCTAGAGTGCTGAGATTCGGAGTGGAGGTCCCAGTCAGACCCTGTGAAAAGCTTGTCAAGTCTCGGGGCGGTGACACCTTCCTGTCTCTTAATTGGTCTCATGAACAAAGGCTGATCGAGAAGCACTTGGGGGTTACACTTCTAAGTAGTTCTGATAGAAAAAGTGACCTTAACAAGGAATTTTTTTTTCTATTGGGTCAAAAAGGCTGACTCTCGGATATGTTGTTCATGGGAACAGTTGGGACGTGTGTATGCGTTTTGGAACCACTCGCTATCTCCAAAGGTCACAAAATTAGTAGGTTTGGGTTTTCCCCATTCACTTAGAATTGCCTTTTGGAAGCACTTTTCACCCTCTATAAAAAGCCAAGGAAAAGGTTTTTGTGTCCGAGCTTGAGGTATGTTGTAGCACCAACAGCCTTCTGTTTTGGCTATAAGTTTGATGCTTCAGCCTCTTAAGATGGCAGAGCGGCACCGTTGCACGCTTCCCAAATGTCAATAGGTCAAGTAAGGCCTTCCAAAAAGAGTGGAGTACCCAATCTGGAAGTGTCTTCCGTTCCACAATGAAAAGACAGAACTGCCCCAAAATAAGATTCTGGGCTATTTTAGGGATGGTGAACATGTCTGCAGAGGAAATGGCTCCTTTTCAGAACTCATTCATGGTTTATCCGCGCTTCCAAAAGGAGAGGGGTACCCAATCTGGAAGTGTCTACCGTTCCACAATGAAACAACAGAATTGCACCAAAATAAGACACTGGGCTATGTCAGGGATAGTGAACGCGTCTGCAGCTTCCAATTTAACCTATCGTTTCACAAAGTATTCCAAATTTAATTTCTATATCAAGAAATAGTGCCTTCTATTGATGATGACATATGCTGGAAAACGCTCGTTCAGACCATTCCAAAACACTTGGCCTCACTCCTCTAGGCCTTTCTTTCAAAATGTTATAAGGGTTCAAAGTGGCTATTGGAAGCACCTTTCAGCCTCTCCAAAAGACCAAAGAAAAGCTATTTTTTTCTGAGCTTGATGTATGGTGTAGCATAAACAGCCATCTCTTTTGGGTATAAGTTTGGTGCTTCAGTCTCTTAAGATGGCTGAGTGGCAAGGCTGAAGGCTTCCAAAATGTCTAAGGGCTTCCAAAAAGAGTGCAGTACCCAATCTGGAAGTGTCTACCGTTCCACAATGAAAAGACAGAACTGCCCCAAAATAAGATTCTGGCCTATTTTAGGGATGGTGAACAAGTCTGCAGAGGAAAAGGCTCCTTTTCAGAAATCATTCTTGGTTTATCCCCGCTTCCAAAAGGAGAGGGGTACCGAATCTGGAAGTGACTACCATTCCACAATCAAACAACAGAAATGCCCCAAAATAAGACACTGGGCTATTTCAGGGATGGTGAACACGCCTGCAGAGTCCAATTAAACTTTTCGTTTCGCAAAGTGTTCCAAATTTAATTTCTATATCAAGAAATAGTGCCTTCTGTTGATGATCACATATGCTGGAAAGAGCTCATTCAGACCTTTCCAAAACACTTGGCCTCATTCCTCTAGGCCTTTCTTTCACAAAGTTATAAGGGTTCAAAGTTGACATTTCGGGGGAGGGGTTAGGGTTAGGAATGGCGACCCCGAGGTCCTAGAGGGCTGAGATTCGGAGTGGAGGTCCCAGTCAGACCCTCTGAAAAGCTTGTCAAGTCTCGGGGCGGTGACACCTTGCTGTCTCTTAATTGGTCTCTTGACCAAAGGCTGATCGAGAAGCACTTGGGGGTTACACTTCTGAGTAGTTCTGATAGAAAAAGTGACCTTAACAAGGAATTTTTTTTTCTGTTGGGTCAAAAATGCCGACTCTCGGATATGTTGTTCATGGGAACAGTTGGGACGTGTGTATGCGTTTTGGAACCACTCGCTATCTCGAAAGGTCACAAAATTAGTAGGTTAGTGTTTTCCCCATTCACTTAGAATTGCCTTTTGGAAGCACCTTTCACCCTCTATAAAAAGCCAAGGAAAAGGTTTTTCTGTCCGAGCTTGAGGTATGTTGTAGCACCAACAGCCTTCTCTTTTGGCTATAAGTTTGATGCTTCAGCCTCTTAAGATGGCAGAGCGGCACCGTTGCACGCTTCCCAAATGTCAATAGGTCAAGTAAGGCCTTCCAAAAAGAGTGGAGTACCCAATCTGGAAGTGGAACTAAACAGGGAATTTTTTTTCTGTTGGGTCAAACAGGCCGACTCTCGGATATGTCGTTCATGGGAACAATGGGGACGCATGAATGCGTTTTGGAACCACTCGCTATCTCGAAAGGTCACAAAATTAGTAGGTTAGGGTTTTCCCCATTCAATTAGAATTGCCTTTTGGAAGCACCTTTCACCCTCTATAAAAACCCAAGGAAAAGGTTTTTCTGTCCGAGCTTGAGGTATGTTGTAGCACCAACAGCCTTCTCTTTTGGCTATAAGTTTGATGCTTCAGCCTCTTAAGATGGCAGAGCGGCACCGTTGCACGCTTCCCAAATGTCAATAGGTCAAGTAAGGCCTTCCAAAAAGAGTGGAGTACCCAATCTGGAAGTGTCTACCGTTCCACAATGAAACAACATAATTGCACCAAAATAAGACACTGGGCTATGTCAGGGATGGTGAACGCGTCTGCAGAGGAAATGGCTCCTTTTCAGAACTCATTCATGGTTTATCCGCGCTTCCAAAAGGAGAGGGGTACCCAATCTGGAAGTGTCTACCGTTCCACAATGAAACAACAGAATTGCACCAAAATAAGACACTGGGCTATGTCAGGGATAGTGAACGCGTCTGCAGCTTCCAATTTAACCTATCGTTTCACAAAGTATTCCAAATTTAATTTCTATATCAAGAAATAGTGCCTTCTATTGATGATGACATATGCTGGAAAACGCTCGTTCAGACCATTCCAAAACACTTGGCCTCACTCCTCTAGGCCTTTCTTTCAAAATGTTATAAGGGTTCAAAGTGGCTATTGGAAGCACCTTTCAGCCTCTCCAAAAGACCAAAGAAAAGCTATTTTTTTCTGAGCTTGATGTATGGTGTAGCATAAACAGCCATCTCTTTTGGGTATAAGTTTGGTGCTTCAGTCTCTTAAGATGGCCGAGTGGCAAGGCTGAAGGCTTCCAAAATGTCTAAGGGCTTCCAGAAAGAGTGCAGTACCCAATCTGGAAGTGTCTACCGTTCCACAATGAAAAGAGAGAACTGCCCCAAAATAAGATTCTGGCCTATTTTAGGGATGGTGAACGTGTCTGCAGAGGAAATGGCTCCTTTTCAGAAATCATTCATGGTTTATCCCCGCTTCCAAAAGGAGAGGGGTACCGAATCTGGAAGTGACTACCATTCCACAATCAAACAACAGAAATGCCCCAAAATAAGACACTGGGCTATTTCAGGGATGGCGAACACGCCTGCAGAGTCCAATTAAACTTTTTGTTTCGCAAAGTGTTCTAAATTTAATTTCTATATCAAGAAATAGTGCCTTCTGTTGATGATCACATATGCTGGAAAGAGCTCATTCAGACCTTTCCAAAACACTTGGCCTCATTCCTCTAGGCCTTTCTTTCACAAAGTTATAAGGGTTCAAAGTTGACATTTCGGGGGAGGGGTTAGGGTTAGGAATGGCGACCCCGAGGTCCTAGAGGGCTGAGATTCGGAGTGGAGGTCCCAGTCAGACCCTCTGAAAAGCATGTCAAGTCTCGGGGCGGTGACACCTTGCTGTCTCTTAATTGGTCTCTTGACCAAAGGCTGATCGAGAAGCACTTGGGGGTTACACTTCTGAGTAGTTCTGATAGAAATAGTGACCTTAACAAGGATTTTTTTTTTCTGTTGGGTCAAAAAGGCCGACTCTCGGATATGTTGTTCATGGGAACAGTTGGGACGTGTGTATGCGTTTTGGAACCACTCCCTATCTCGAAAGGTCACAAAATTAGTAGGTTAATGTTTTCCCCATTCACTTAGAATTGCCTTTTGGAAGCACCTTTCACCCTCTATAAAAAGCCAAGGAAAAGGTTTTTCTGTCCGAGCTTGAGGTATGTTGTAGCACCAACAGCCTTCTCTTTTGGCTATAAGTTTGGTGCTTCAGCGTCTTAAGATGGCAGAGCGGCACCGTTGCACGCTTCCCAAATGTCAATAGGTCAAGGAAGGCCTTCCAAAAAGAGTGGAGTACCCAATCTGGAAGTGGAACTAAACAGGGAATTTTTTTTCTGTTGGGTCAAACAGGCCGACTCTCGGATATGTCGTTCATGGGAACAATGGGGACGCATGAATGCGTTTTGGAACCACTCGCTATCTCGAAAGGTCACAAAATTAGTAGGTTAGGGTTTTCCCCATTCAATTAGAATTGCCTTTTGGAAGCACCTTTCACCCTCTATAAAAACCCAAGGAAAAGGTTTTTCTGTCCGAGCTTGAGGTATGTTGTAGCACCAACAGCCTTCTCTTTTGGCTATAAGTTTGATGCTTCAGCCTCTTAAGATGGCAGAGCGGCACCGTTGCACGCTTCCCAAATGTCAATAGGTCAAGTAAGGCCTTCCAAAAAGAGTGGAGTACCCAATCTGGAAGTGTCTACCGTTCCACAATGAAACAACATAATTGCACCAAAATAAGACACTGGGCTATGTCAGGGATGGTGAACGCGTCTGCAGCGTCCAATTTAACCTATAGTTTCACAAAGTATTCCAAATTTAATTTCTATATCAAGAAATAGTGCCTTCTATTGATGATGACATATGCTGGAAAACATTCGTTCAGACCATTCCAAAACACTTGGCCTCACTCCTCTAGGCCTTTCTTTCAAAAGGTTATAAGGGTTCAAAGTGGCTTTTGGAAGCACCTTTCAGCCTCTCCAAAAGACCAAAGAAAAGCTCTTTCTTTCTGAGCTTGATGTATGGTGTACCATCAACAGCCATCTCTTTTGGGTATAAGTTTGGTGCTTCAGTCTCTTAAGATGGCCGAGTGGCAAGGCTGAAGGCTTCCAAAATGTCTAAGGGCTTCCAAAAAGAGTGCAGTACCCAATCTGGAAGTGTCTACCGTTCCACAATGAAAAGACAGAACTGCCCCAAAATAATATTCTGGGCTATTTTAGGGATGGTGAACGCGTCTGCAGAGGAAATGGCTCCTTTTCAGCACTCGTTCATGGTTTACCACCGCTTCCAAAAGGAGAGGGGTACCGAATCTGGAAGTGACTACCATTCCACAATCAAACAACAGAAATGCCCCAAAATAAGACACTGGGCTATTTCAGGGATGGCGAACACGCCTGCAGAGTCCAATTAAACTTTTCGTTTCGCAAAGTGTTCCAAATTTAATTTCTATATCATGACATAGTGCCTTCTGTTGATGATGACATATGCTGGAAAACGCTCGTTTAGACCTTTCCAAAACACTTGGCCTCACTCCTCTAGGCCTTTCTTTCACAAGGTTATAAGGGTTCAAAGTTGACATTTCGGGGGAGGGGTTAGGGTTAGGAATGGCGACCCCGAGGTCCTAGAGTGCTGAGATTCGGAGTGGAGGTCCCAGTCAGACCCTGTGAAAAGCTTGTCAAGTCTCGGGGCGGTGACACCTTCCTGTCTCTTAATTGGTCTCATGAACAAAGGCTGATCGAGAAGCACTTGGGGGTTACACTTCTAAGTAGTTCTGATAGAAAAAGTGACCTTAACAAGGAATTTTTTTTTCTATTGGGTCAAAAAGGCTGACTCTCGGATATGTTGTTCATGGGAACAGTTGGGACGTGTGTATGCGTTTTGGAACCACTCGCTATCTCCAAAGGTCACAAAATTAGTAGGTTTGGGTTTTCCCCATTCACTTAGAATTGCCTTTTGGAAGCACTTTTCACCCTCTATAAAAAGCCAAGGAAAAGGTTTTTGTGTCCGAGCTTGAGGTATGTTGTAGCACCAACAGCCTTCTGTTTTGGCTATAAGTTTGATGCTTCAGCCTCTTAAGATGGCAGAGCGGCACCGTTGCACGCTTCCCAAATGTCAATAGGTCAAGTAAGGCCTTCCAAAAAGAGTGGAGTACCCAATCTGGAAGTGTCTTCCGTTCCACAATGAAAAGACAGAACTGCCCCAAAATAAGATTCTGGGCTATTTTAGGGATGGTGAACATGTCTGCAGAGGAAATGGCTCCTTTTCAGAACTCATTCATGGTTTATCCGCGCTTCCAAAAGGAGAGGGGTACCCAATCTGGAAGTGTCTACCGTTCCACAATGAAACAACAGAATTGCACCAAAATAAGACACTGGGCTATGTCAGGGATAGTGAACGCGTCTGCAGCTTCCAATTTAACCTATCGTTTCACAAAGTATTCCAAATTTAATTTCTATATCAAGAAATAGTGCCTTCTATTGATGATGACATATGCTGGAAAACGCTCGTTCAGACCATTCCAAAACACTTGGCCTCACTCCTCTAGGCCTTTCTTTCAAAATGTTATAAGGGTTCAAAGTGGCTATTGGAAGCACCTTTCAGCCTCTCCAAAAGACCAAAGAAAAGCTATTTTTTTCTGAGCTTGATGTATGGTGTAGCATAAACAGCCATCTCTTTTGGGTATAAGTTTGGTGCTTCAGTCTCTTAAGATGGCTGAGTGGCAAGGCTGAAGGCTTCCAAAATGTCTAAGGGCTTCCAAAAAGAGTGCAGTACCCAATCTGGAAGTGTCTACCGTTCCACAATGAAAAGACAGAACTGCCCCAAAATAAGATTCTGGCCTATTTTAGGGATGGTGAACAAGTCTGCAGAGGAAAAGGCTCCTTTTCAGAAATCATTCTTGGTTTATCCCCGCTTCCAAAAGGAGAGGGGTACCGAATCTGGAAGTGACTACCATTCCACAATCAAACAACAGAAATGCCCCAAAATAAGACACTGGGCTATTTCAGGGATGGTGAACACGCCTGCAGAGTCCAATTAAACTTTTCGTTTCGCAAAGTGTTCCAAATTTAATTTCTATATCAAGAAATAGTGCCTTCTGTTGATGATCACATATGCTGGAAAGAGCTCATTCAGACCTTTCCAAAACACTTGGCCTCATTCCTCTAGGCCTTTCTTTCACAAAGTTATAAGGGTTCAAAGTTGACATTTCGGGGGAGGGGTTAGGGTTAGGAATGGCGACCCCGAGGTCCTAGAGGGCTGAGATTCGGAGTGGAGGTCCCAGTCAGACCCTCTGAAAAGCTTGTCAAGTCTCGGGGCGGTGACACCTTGCTGTCTCTTAATTGGTCTCTTGACCAAAGGCTGATCGAGAAGCACTTGGGGGTTACACTTCTGAGTAGTTCTGATAGAAAAAGTGACCTTAACAAGGAATTTTTTTTTCTGTTGGGTCAAAAATGCCGACTCTCGGATATGTTGTTCATGGGAACAGTTGGGACGTGTGTATGCGTTTTGGAACCACTCCCTATCTCGAAAGGTCACAAAATTAGTAGGTTAGTGTTTTCCCCATTCACTTAGAATTGCCTTTTGGAAGCACCTTTCACCCTCTATAAAAAGCCAAGGAAAAGGTTTTTCTGTCCGAGCTTGAGGTATGTTGTAGCACCAACAGCCTTCTCTTTTGGCTATAAGTTTGATGCTTCAGCCTCTTAAGATGGCAGAGCGGCACCGTTGCACGCTTCCCAAATGTCAATAGGTCAAGTAAGGCCTTCCAAAAAGAGTGGAGTACCCAATCTGGAAGTGGAACTAAACAGGGAATTTTTTTTCTGTTGGGTCAAACAGGCCGACTCTCGGATATGTCGTTCATGGGAACAATGGGGACGCATGAATGCGTTTTGGAACCACTCGCTATCTCGAAAGGTCACAAAATTAGTAGGTTAGGGTTTTCCCCATTCAATTAGAATTGCCTTTTGGAAGCACCTTTCACCCTCTATAAAAACCCAAGGAAAAGGTTTTTCTGTCCGAGCTTGAGGTATGTTGTAGCACCAACAGCCTTCTGTTTTGGCTATAAGTTTGATGCTTCAGCCTCTTAAGATGGCAGAGCGGCACCGTTGCACGCTTCCCAAATGTCAATAGGTCAAGTAAGGCCTTCCAAAAAGAGTGGAGTACCCAATCTGGAAGTGTCTTCCGTTCCACAATGAAAAGACAGAACTGCCCCAAAATAAGATTCTGGGCTATTTTAGGGATGGTGAACATGTCTGCAGAGGAAATGGCTCCTTTTCAGAACTCATTCATGGTTTATCCGCGCTTCCAAAAGGAGAGGGGTACCCAATCTGGAAGTGTCTACCGTTCCACAATGAAACAACAGAATTGCACCAAAATAAGACACTGGGCTATGTCAGGGATAGTGAACGCGTCTGCAGCTTCCAATTTAACCTATCGTTTCACAAAGTATTCCAAATTTAATTTCTATATCAAGAAATAGTGCCTTCTATTGATGATGACATATGCTGGAAAACGCTCGTTCAGACCATTCCAAAACACTTGGCCTCACTCCTCTAGGCCTTTCTTTCAAAATGTTATAAGGGTTCAAAGTGGCTATTGGAAGCACCTTTCAGCCTCTCCAAAAGACCAAAGAAAAGCTATTTTTTTCTGAGCTTGATGTATGGTGTAGCATAAACAGCCATCTCTTTTGGGTATAAGTTTGGTGCTTCAGTCTCTTAAGATGGCCGAGTGGCAAGGCTGAAGGCTTCCAAAATGTCTAAGGGCTTCCAAAAAGAGTGCAGTACCCAATCTGGAAGTGTCTACCGTTCCACAATGAAAAGACAGAACTGCCCCAAAATAAGATTCTGGCCTATTTTAGGGATGGTGAACGTGTCTGCAGAGGAAATGGCTCCTTTTCAGAAATCATTCATGGTTTATCCCCGCTTCCAAAAGGAGAGGGGTACCGAATCTGGAAGTGACTACCATTCCACAATCAAACAACAGAAATGCCCCAAAATAAGACACTGGGCTATTTCAGGGATGGCGAACACGCCTGCAGAGTCCAATTAAACTTTTTGTTTCGCAAAGTGTTCCAAATTTAATTTCTATATCAAGAAATAGTGCCTTCTGTTGATGATCACATATGCTGGAAAGAGCTCATTCAGACCTTTCCAAAACACTTGGCCTCATTCCTCTAGGCCTTTCTTTCACAAAGTTATAAGGGTTCAAAGTTGACATTTCGGGGGAGGGGTTAGGGTTAGGAATGGCGACCCCGAGGTCCTAGAGGGCTGAGTTTCGGAGTGGAGGTCCCAGTCAGACCCTCTGAAAAGCATGTCAAGTCTCGGGGCGGTGACACCTTGCTGTCTCTTAATTGGTCTCTTGACCAAAGGCTGATCGAGAAGCACTTGGGGGTTACACTTCTGAGTAGTTCTGATAGAAAAAGTGACCTTAACAAGGAATTTTTTTTTCTGTTGGGTCAAAAAGGCCGACTCTCGGATATGTTGTTCATGGGAACAGTTGGGACGTGTGTATGCGTTTTGGAACCACTCGCTATCTCGAAAGGTCACAAAATTAGTAGGTTAATGTTTTCCCCATTCACTTAGAATTGCCTTTTGGAAGCACCTTTCACCCTCTATAAAAACCCAAGGAAAAGGTTTTTCTGTCCGAGCTTGAGGTATGTTGTAGCACCAACAGCCTTCTCTTTTGGCTATAAGTTTGATGCTTCAGCCTCTTAAGATGGCAGAGCGGCACCGTTGCACGCTTCCCAAATGTCAATAGGTCAAGTAAGGCCTTCCAAAAAGAGTGGAGTACCCAATCTGGAAGTGTCTACCGTTCCACAATGAAACAACAGAATTGCACCAAAATAAGACACTGGGCTATGTCAGGGATGGTGAACGCGTCTGCAGCGTCCAATTTAACCTATAGTTTCACAAAGTATTCCAAATTTAATTTCTATATCAAGAAATAGTGCCTTCTATTGATGATGACATATGCTGGAAAACATTCGTTCAGACCATTCCAAAACACTTGGCCTCACTCCTCTAGGCCTTTCTTTCAAAAGGTTATAAGGGTTCAAAGTGGCTTTTGGAAGCACCTTTCAGCCTCTCCAAAAGACCAAAGAAAAGCTCTTTCTTTCTGAGCTTGATGTATGGTGTACCATCAACAGCCATCTCTTTTGGGTATAAGTTTGGTGCTTCAGTCTCTTAAGATGGCCGAGTGGCAAGGCTGAAGGCTTCCAAAATGTCTAAGGGCTTCCAAAAAGAGTGCAGTACCCAATCTGGAAGTGTCTACCGTTCCACAATGAAAAGACAGAACTGCCCCAAAATAAGATTCTGGCCTATTTTAGGGATGGTGAACGTGTCTGCAGAGGAAATGGCTCCTTTTCAGAAATCATTCATGGTTTATCCCCGCTTCCAAAAGGAGAGGGGTACCGAATCTGGAAGTGACTACCATTCCACAATCAAACAACAGAAATGCCCCAAAATAAGACACTGGGCTATTTCAGGGATGGCGAACACGCCTGCAGAGTCCAATTAAACTTTTTGTTTCGCAAAGTGTTCCAAATTTAATTTCTATATCAAGAAATAGTGCCTTCTGTTGATGATCACATATGCTGGAAAGAGCTCATTCAGACCTTTCCAAAACACTTGGCCTCATTCCTCTAGGCCTTTCTTTCACAAAGTTATAAGGGTTCAAAGTTGACATTTCGGGGGAGGGGTTAGGGTTAGGAATGGCGACCCCGAGGTCCTAGAGGGCTGAGTTTCGGAGTGGAGGTCCCAGTCAGACCCTCTGAAAAGCATGTCAAGTCTCGGGGCGGTGACACCTTGCTGTCTCTTAATTGGTCTCTTGACCAAAGGCTGATCGAGAAGCACTTGGGGGTTACACTTCTGAGTAGTTCTGATAGAAAAAGTGACCTTAACAAGGAATTTTTTTTTCTGTTGGGTCAAAAAGGCCGACTCTTGGATATGTTGTTCATGGGAACAGTTGGGACGTGTGTATGCGTTTTGGAACCACTCCCTATCTCGAAAGGTCACAAAATTAGTAGGTTAATGTTTTCCCCATTCACTTAGAATTGCCTTTTGGAAGCACCTTTCACCCTCTATAAAAAGCCAAGGAAAAGGTTTTTCTGTCCGAGCTTGAGGTATGTTGTAGCACCAACAGCCTTCTCTTTTGGCTATAAGTTTGATGCTTCAGCGTCTTAAGATGGCAGAGCGGCACCGTTGCACGCTTCCCAAATGTCAATAGGTCAAGGAAGGCCTTCCAAAAAGAGTGGAGTACCCAATCTGGAAGTGGAACTAAACAGGGAATTTTTTTTCTGTTGGGTCAAACAGGCCGACTCTCGGATATGTCGTTCATGGGAACAATGGGGACGCATGAATGCGTTTTGGAACCACTCGCTATCTCGAAAGGTCACAAAATTAGTAGGTTAGGGTTTTCCCCATTCAATTAGAATTGCCTTTTGGAAGCACCTTTCACCCTCTATAAAAACCCAAGGAAAAGGTTTTTCTGTCCGAGCTTGAGGTATGTTGTAGCACCAACAGCCTTCTCTTTTGGCTATAAGTTTGATGCTTCAGCCTCTTAAGATGGCAGAGCGGCACCGTTGCACGCTTCCCAAATGTCAATAGGTCAAGTAAGGCCTTCCAAAAAGAGTGGAGTACCCAATCTGGAAGTGTCTACCGTTCCACAATGAAACAACAGAATTGCACCAAAATAAGACACTGGGCTATGTCAGGGATGGTGAACGCGTCTGCAGCGTCCAATTTAACCTATAGTTTCACAAAGTATTCCAAATTTAATTTCTATATCAAGAAATAGTGCCTTCTATTGATGATGACATATGCTGGAAAACATTCGTTCAGACCATTCCAAAACACTTGGCCTCACTCCTCTAGGCCTTTCTTTCAAAAGGTTATAAGGGTTCAAAGTGGCTTTTGGAAGCACCTTTCAGCCTCTCCAAAAGACCAAAGAAAAGCTCTTTCTTTCTGAGCTTGATGTATGGTGTACCATCAACAGCCATCTCTTTTGGGTATAAGTTTGGTGCTTCAGTCTCTTAAGATGGCCGAGTGGCAAGGCTGAAGGCTTCCAAAATGTCTAAGGGCTTCCAAAAAGAGTGCAGTACCCAATCTGGAAGTGTCTACCGTTCCACAATGAAAAGACAGAACTGCCCCAAAATAAGATTCTGGCCTATTTTAGGGATGGTGAACGTGTCTGCAGAGGAAATGGCTCCTTTTCAGAAATCATTCATGGTTTATCCCCGCTTCCAAAAGGAGAGGGGTACCGAATCTGGAAGTGACTACCATTCCACAATCAAACAACAGAAATGCCCCAAAATAAGACACTGGGCTATTTCAGGGATGGCGAACACGCCTGCAGAGTCCAATTAAACTTTTTGTTTCGCAAAGTGTTCCAAATTTAATTTCTATATCAAGAAATAGTGCCTTCTGTTGATGATCACATATGCTGGAAAGAGCTCATTCAGACCTTTCCAAAACACTTGGCCTCATTCCTCTAGGCCTTTCTTTCACAAAGTTATAAGGGTTCAAAGTTGACATTTCGGGGGAGGGGTTAGGGTTAGGAATGGCGACCCCGAGGTCCTAGAGGGCTGAGTTTCGGAGTGGAGGTCCCAGTCAGACCCTCTGAAAAGCATGTCAAGTCTCGGGGCGGTGACACCTTGCTGTCTCTTAATTGGTCTCTTGACCAAAGGCTGATCGAGAAGCACTTGGGGGTTACACTTCTGAGTAGTTCTGATAGAAAAAGTGACCTTAACAAGGAATTTTTTTTTCTGTTGGGTCAAAAAGGCCGACTCTTGGATATGTTGTTCATGGGAACAGTTGGGACGTGTGTATGCGTTTTGGAACCACTCCCTATCTCGAAAGGTCACAAAATTAGTAGGTTAATGTTTTCCCCATTCACTTAGAATTGCCTTTTGGAAGCACCTTTCACCCTCTATAAAAAGCCAAGGAAAAGGTTTTTCTGTCCGAGCTTGAGGTATGTTGTAGCACCAACAGCCTTCTCTTTTGGCTATAAGTTTGATGCTTCAGCCTCTTAAGATGGCAGAGCGGCACCGTTGCACGCTTCCCAAATGTCAATAGGTCAAGGAAGGCCTTCCAAAAAGAGTGGAGTACCCAATCTGGAAGTGGAACTAAACAGGGAATTTTTTTTCTGTTGGGTCAAACAGGCCGACTCTCGGATATGTCGTTCATGGGAACAATGGGGACGCATGAATGCGTTTTGGAACCACTCGCTATCTCGAAAGGTCACAAAATTAGTAGGTTAGGGTTTTCCCCATTCAATTAGAATTGCCTTTTGGAAGCACCTTTCACCCTCTATAAAAACCCAAGGAAAAGGTTTTTCTGTCCGAGCTTGAGGTATGTTGTAGCACCAACAGCCTTCTCTTTTGGCTATAAGTTTGATGCTTCAGCCTCTTAAGATGGCAGAGCGGCACCGTTGCACGCTTCCCAAATGTCAATAGGTCAAGTAAGGCCTTCCAAAAAGAGTGGAGTACCCAATCTGGAAGTGTCTACCGTTCCACAATGAAACAACAGAATTGCACCAAAATAAGACACTGGGCTATGTCAGGGATGGTGAACGCGTCTGCAGCGTCCAATTTAACCTATAGTTTCACAAAGTATTCCAAATTTAATTTCTATATCAAGAAATAGTGCCTTCTATTGATGATGACATATGCTGGAAAACATTCGTTCAGACCATTCCAAAACACTTGGCCTCACTCCTCTAGGCCTTTCTTTCAAAAGGTTATAAGGGTTCAAAGTGGCTTTTGGAAGCACCTTTCAGCCTCTCCAAAAGACCAAAGAAAAGCTCTTTCTTTCTGAGCTTGATGTATGGTGTACCATCAACAGCCATCTCTTTTGGGTATAAGTTTGGTGCTTCAGTCTCTTAAGATGGCCGAGTGGCAAGGCTGAAGGCTTCCAAAATGTCTAAGGGCTTCCAAAAAGAGTGCAGTACCCAATCTGGAAGTGTCTACCGTTCCACAATGAAAAGACAGAACTGCCCCAAAATAAGATTCTGGCCTATTTTAGGGATGGTGAACGTGTCTGCAGAGGAAATGGCTCCTTTTCAGAAATCATTCATGGTTTATCCCCGCTTCCAAAAGGAGAGGGGTACCGAATCTGGAAGTGACTACCATTCCACAATCAAACAACAGAAATGCCCCAAAATAAGACACTGGGCTATTTCAGGGATGGCGAACACGCCTGCAGAGTCCAATTAAACTTTTTGTTTCGCAAAGTGTTCCAAATTTAATTTCTATATCAAGAAATAGTGCCTTCTGTTGATGATCACATATGCTGGAAAGAGCTCATTCAGACCTTTCCAAAACACTTGGCCTCATTCCTCTAGGCCTTTCTTTCACAAAGTTATAAGGGTTCAAAGTTGACATTTCGGGGGAGGGGTTAGGGTTAGGAATGGCGACCCCGAGGTCCTAGAGGGCTGAGTTTCGGAGTGGAGGTCCCAGTCAGACCCTCTGAAAAGCATGTCAAGTCTCGGGGCGGTGACACCTTGCTGTCTCTTAATTGGTCTCTTGACCAAAGGCTGATCGAGAAGCACTTGGGGGTTACACTTCTGAGTAGTTCTGATAGAAAAAGTGACCTTAACAAGGAATTTTTTTTTCTGTTGGGTCAAAAAGGCCGACTCTTGGATATGTTGTTCATGGGAACAGTTGGGACGTGTGTATGCGTTTTGGAACCACTCCCTATCTCGAAAGGTCACAAAATTAGTAGGTTAATGTTTTCCCCATTCACTTAGAATTGCCTTTTGGAAGCACCTTTCACCCTCTATAAAAAGCCAAGGAAAAGGTTTTTCTGTCCGAGCTTGAGGTATGTTGTAGCACCAACAGCCTTCTCTTTTGGCTATAAGTTTGATGCTTCAGCGTCTTAAGATGGCAGAGCGGCACCGTTGCACGCTTCCCAAATGTCAATAGGTCAAGGAAGGCCTTCCAAAAAGAGTGGAGTACCCAATCTGGAAGTGGAACTAAACAGGGAATTTTTTTTCTGTTGGGTCAAACAGGCCGACTCTCGGATATGTCGTTCATGGGAACAATGGGGACGCATGAATGCGTTTTGGAACCACTCGCTATCTCGAAAGGTCACAAAATTAGTAGGTTAGGGTTTTCCCCATTCAATTAGAATTGCCTTTTGGAAGCACCTTTCACCCTCTATAAAAACCCAAGGAAAAGGTTTTTCTGTCCGAGCTTGAGGTATGTTGTAGCACCAACAGCCTTCTCTTTTGGCTATAAGTTTGATGCTTCAGCCTCTTAAGATGGCAGAGCGGCACCGTTGCACGCTTCCCAAATGTCAATAGGTCAAGTAAGGCCTTCCAAAAAGAGTGGAGTACCCAATCTGGAAGTGTCTACCGTTCCACAATGAAACAACAGAATTGCACCAAAATAAGACACTGGGCTATGTCAGGGATGGTGAACGCGTCTGCAGCGTCCAATTTAACCTATAGTTTCACAAAGTATTCCAAATTTAATTTCTATATCAAGAAATAGTGCCTTCTATTGATGATGACATATGCTGGAAAACATTCGTTCAGACCATTCCAAAACACTTGGCCTCACTCCTCTAGGCCTTTCTTTCAAAAGGTTATAAGGGTTCAAAGTGGCTTTTGGAAGCACCTTTCAGCCTCTCCAAAAGACCAAAGAAAAGCTCTTTCTTTCTGAGCTTGATGTATGGTGTACCATCAACAGCCATCTCTTTTGGGTATAAGTTTGGTGCTTCAGTCTCTTAAGATGGCCGAGTGGCAAGGCTGAAGGCTTCCAAAATGTCTAAGGGCTTCCAAAAAGAGTGCAGTACCCAATCTGGAAGTGTCTACCGTTCCACAATGAAAAGACAGAACTGCCCCAAAATAAGATTCTGGCCTATTTTAGGGATGGTGAACGTGTCTGCAGAGGAAATGGCTCCTTTTCAGAAATCATTCATGGTTTATCCCCGCTTCCAAAAGGAGAGGGGTACCGAATCTGGAAGTGACTACCATTCCACAATCAAACAACAGAAATGCCCCAAAATAAGACACTGGGCTATTTCAGGGATGGCGAACACGCCTGCAGAGTCCAATTAAACTTTTTGTTTCGCAAAGTGTTCCAAATTTAATTTCTATATCAAGAAATAGTGCCTTCTGTTGATGATCACATATGCTGGAAAGAGCTCATTCAGACCTTTCCAAAACACTTGGCCTCATTCCTCTAGGCCTTTCTTTCACAAAGTTATAAGGGTTCAAAGTTGACATTTCGGGGGAGGGGTTAGGGTTAGGAATGGCGACCCCGAGGTCCTAGAGGGCTGAGTTTCGGAGTGGAGGTCCCAGTCAGACCCTCTGAAAAGCATGTCAAGTCTCGGGGCGGTGACACCTTGCTGTCTCTTAATTGGTCTCTTGACCAAAGGCTGATCGAGAAGCACTTGGGGGTTACACTTCTGAGTAGTTCTGATAGAAAAAGTGACCTTAACAAGGAATTTTTTTTTCTGTTGGGTCAAAAAGGCCGACTCTTGGATATGTTGTTCATGGGAACAGTTGGGACGTGTGTATGCGTTTTGGAACCACTCCCTATCTCGAAAGGTCACAAAATTAGTAGGTTAATGTTTTCCCCATTCACTTAGAATTGCCTTTTGGAAGCACCTTTCACCCTCTATAAAAAGCCAAGGAAAAGGTTTTTCTGTCCGAGCTTGAGGTATGTTGTAGCACCAACAGCCTTCTCTTTTGGCTATAAGTTTGATGCTTCAGCCTCTTAAGATGGCAGAGCGGCACCGTTGCACGCTTCCCAAATGTCAATAGGTCAAGGAAGGCCTTCCAAAAAGAGTGGAGTACCCAATCTGGAAGTGGAACTAAACAGGGAATTTTTTTTCTGTTGGGTCAAACAGGCCGACTCTCGGATATGTAGTTCATGGGAACAATGGGGACGCATGAATGCGTTTTGGAACCACTCGCTATCTCGAAAGGTCACAAAATTAGTAGGTTAGGGTTTTCCCCATTCAATTAGAATTGCCTTTTGGAAGCACCTTTCACCCTCTATAAAAACCCAAGAAAAAGGTTTTTCTGTCCGAGCTTGAGGTATGTTGTAGCACCAACAGCCTTCTCTTTTGGCTATAAGTTTGATGCTTCAGCCTCTTAAGATGGCAGAGCGGCACCGTTGCACGCTTCCCAAATGTCAATAGGTCAAGTAAGGCCTTCCAAAAAGAGTGGAGTACCCAATCTGGAAGTGTCTACCGTTCCACAATGAAACAACAGAATTGCACCAAAATAAGACACTGGGCTATGTCAGGGATGGTGAACGCGTCTGCAGCGTCCAATTTAACCTATAGTTTCACAAAGTATTCCAAATTTAATTTCTATATCAAGAAATAGTGCCTTCTATTGATGATGACATATGCTGGAAAACATTCGTTCAGACCATTCCAAAACACTTGGCCTCACTCCTCTAGGCCTTTCTTTCAAAAGGTTATAAGGGTTCAAAGTGGCTTTTGGAAGCACCTTTCAGCCTCTCCAAAAGACCAAAGAAAAGCTCTTTCTTTCTGAGCTTGATGTATGGTGTACCATCAACAGCCATCTCTTTTGGGTATAAGTTTGGTGCTTCAGTCTCTTAAGATGGCCGAGTGGCAAGGCTGAAGGCTTCCAAAATGTCTAAGGGCTTCCAAAAAGAGTGCAGTACCCAATCTGGAAGTGTCTACCGTTCCACAATGAAAAGACAGAACTGCCCCAAAATAAGATTCTGGCCTATTTTAGGGATGGTGAACGTGTCTGCAGAGGAAATGGCTCCTTTTCAGAAATCATTCATGGTTTATCCCCGCTTCCAAAAGGAGAGGGGTACCGAATCTGGAAGTGACTACCATTCCACAATCAAACAACAGAAATGCCCCAAAATAAGACACTGGGCTATTTCAGGGATGGCGAACACGCCTGCAGAGTCCAATTAAACTTTTTGTTTCGCAAAGTGTTCCAAATTTAATTTCTATATCAAGAAATAGTGCCTTCTGTTGATGATCACATATGCTGGAAAGAGCTCATTCAGACCTTTCCAAAACACTTGGCCTCATTCCTCTAGGCCTTTCTTTCACAAAGTTATAAGGGTTCAAAGTTGACATTTCGGGGGAGGGGTTAGGGTTAGGAATGGCGACCCCGAGGTCCTAGAGGGCTGAGTTTCGGAGTGGAGGTCCCAGTCAGACCCTCTGAAAAGCATGTCAAGTCTCGGGGCGTTGACACCTTGCTGTCTCTTAATTGGTCTCTTGACCAAAGGCTGATCGAGAAGCACTTGGGGGTTACACTTCTGAGTAGTTCTGATAGAAAAAGTGACCTTAAGAAGGAATTTTTTTTTCTGTTGGGTCAAAAAGGCCGACTCTTGGATATGTTGTTCATGGGAACAGTTGGGACGTGTGTATGCGTTTTGGAACCACTCGCTATCTCGAAAGGTCACAAAATTAGTAGGTTAGGGTTTTCCCCATTCACTTAGAATTGCCTTTTGGAAGCACCTTTCACCCTCTATAAAAAGCCAAGGAAAAGGTTTTTCTGTCCGAGCTTGAGGTATGTTGTAGCACCAACAGCCTTCTCTTTTGGCTATAAGTTTGATGCTTCAGCCTCTTAAGATGGCAGAGCGGCACCGTTGCACGCTTCCCAAATGTCAATAGGTCAAGTAAGGCCTTCCAAAAAGAGTGGAGTACCCAATCTGGAAGTGGAACTAAACAGGGAATTTTTTTTCTGTTGGGTCAAACAGGCCGACTCTCGGATATGTCGTTCATGGGAACAATGGGGACGCATGAATGCGTTTTGGAACCACTCGCTATCTCGAAAGGTCACAAAATTAGTAGGTTAGGGTTTTCCCCATTCAATTAGAATTGCCTTTTGGAAGCACCTTTCACCCTCTATAAAAACCCAAGGAAAAGGTTTTTCTGTCCGAGCTTGAGGTATGTTGTAGCACCAACAGCCTTCTCTTTTGGCTATAAGTTTGATGCTTCAGCCTCTTAAGATGGCAGAGCGGCACCGTTGCACGCTTCCATAATGTCAATAGGTCACGTAAGGCCTTCCAAAAAGAGTGGAATACCCAATCTGGAAGTGTCTACTGTTCCACAATGAAACAACAGAATTGCACCAAAATAAGACACTGGGCTCTGTCAGGGATGGTGAACGCGTCTGCAGCGTCCAATTTAACCTTTAGTTTCACAAAGTATTCCAAATTTAATTTCTATATCAAGAAATAGTGCCTTCTATTGATTATGACATATGCTGGAAAACGCTCGTTCAGACCATTCCAAAACACTTGGCCTCACTCCTCTAGGCCTTTCTTTAAAAAGGTTATAAGGGTTCAAAGTGGCTATTGGAAGCACCTTTCAGCCTCTCCAAAAGACCAAAGAAAAGCTCTTTCTTTCTGAGCTTGATGTATGGTGTAGCATCAACAGCCATCTCTTTTGGGTATAAGTTTGGTGCTTCAGTCTCTTAAGATGGCTGAGTGGCAAGGCTGAAGGCTTCCAAAATGTCTAAGGGCTTCCAAAAAGAGTGCAGTACCCAATCTGGAAGTGTCTACCGTTCCACAATGAAAAGACAGAACTGCCCCAAATTAAGATTCTGGCCTATTTTAGGGATGGCGAACGCGTCTGCAGAGGAAATGGCTCCTTTTCAGAAATCATTCATGGTTTATCCCCGCTTCCAAAAGGAGAGGGGTACCGAATCTGGAAGTGACTACCATTCCACAATCAAACAACAGAAATGCCCCAAAATAAGACACTGGGCTATTTCAGGGATGGCGAACACGCCTGCAGAGTCCAATTAAACTTTTTATTTCGCAAAGTGTTCTAAATTTAATTTCTATTAAATTAACACACCTTAACAAGGAAGGAATTTTTTTTTCTGTTGGGTCAAAAAGGCCGACTCTTGGATATGTTGTTCATGGGAACAGTTGGGACGTGTGTATGCGTTTTGGAACCACTCGCTATCTCGAAAGGTCACAAAATTAGTAGGTTAGGGTTTTCCCCATTCACTTAGAATTGCCTTTTGGAAGCACCTTTCACCCTCTATAAAAAGCCAAGGAAAAGGTTTTTCTGTCCGAGCTTGAGGTATGTTGTAGCACCAACAGCCTTCTCTTTTGGCTATAAGTTTGATGCTTCAGCCTCTTAAGAAGGCAGAGCGGCACCGTTGCACGCTTCCCAAATGTCAATAGGTCAAGTAAGGCCTTCCAAAAAGAGTGGAGTACCCAATCTGGAAGTGGAACTAAACAGGGAATTTTTTTTCTGTTGGGTCAAACAGGCCGACTCTCGGATATGTCGTTCATGGGAACAATGGGGACTCATGAATGCGTTTTGGAACCACTCGCTATCTCGAAAGGTCACAAAATTAGTAGGTTAGGGTTTTCCCCATTCAATTAGAATTGCCTTTTGGAAGCACCTTTCACCCTCTATAAAAACCCAAGGAAAAGGTTTTTCTGTCCGAGCTTGAGGTATGTTGTAGCACCAACAGCCTTCTCTTTTGGCTATAAGTTTGATGCTTCAGCCTCTTAAGATGGCAGAGCGGCACCGTTGCACGCTTCCATAATGTCAATAGGTCACGTAAGGCCTTCAAAAAAGAGTGGAATACCCAATCTGGAAGTGTCTACTGTTCCACAATGAAACAACAGAATTGCACCAAAATAAGACACTGGGCTCTGTCAGGGATGGTGAACGCGTCTGCAGCGTCCAATTTAACCTTTAGTTTCACAAAGTATTCCAAATTTAATTTCTATATCAAGAAATAGTGCCTTCTATTGATTATGACATATGCTGGAAAACGCTCGTTCAGACCATTCCAAAACACTTGGCCTCACTTCTCTAGGCCTTTCTTTCAAAAGGTTATAAGGGTTCAAAGTGGCTATTGGAAGCACCTTTCAGCCTCTCCAAAAGACCAAAGAAAAGCTCTTTCTTTCTGAGCTTGATGTATGGTGTAGCATCAACAGCCATCTCTTTTGGGTATAAGTTTGGTGCTTCAGTCTCTTAAGATGGCTGAGTGGCAAGGCTGAAGGCTTCCAAAATGTCTAAGGGCTTCCAAAAAGAGTGCAGTACCCAATCTGGAAGTGTCTACCGTTCCACAATGAAAAGACAGAACTGCCCCAAATTAAGATTCTGGCCTATTTTAGGGATGGCGAACGCGTCTGCAGAGGAAATGGCTCCTTTTCAGAAATCATTCATGGTTTATCCCCGCTTCCAAAAGGAGAGGGGTACCGAATCTGGAAGTGACTACCATTCCACAATCAAACAACAGAAATGCCCCAAAATAAGACACTGGGCTATTTCAGGGATGGCGAACACGCCTGCAGAGTCCAATTAAACTCTTCGTTTCGCAAAGTGTTCCAAATTTAATTTCTATATCAAGAAATAGTGCCTCTGTTGATGATCAAATATGCTGGAAAGAGCTCATTCAGACCTTTCCAAAACACTTGGCCTCATTCCTCTAGGCCTTTCTTTCACAAAGTTATAAGGGTTCAAATTTGACATTTCGAGGGAGGGGTTAGGGTTAGGAATGGCGACCCCGAGGTCCTAGAGGGCTGAGATTTGGAGTGGAGGTCCCAGTCAGACCCTCTGAAAAGCTTGTCAAGTCTCGGGGCAGTGACACCTTGCTGTCTCTTAATTGGTCTCTTGACCAAAGGCTGATCGAGAAGCACTTGGGGGTTACACTTCTGAGTAGTTCTGATAGAAAAAGTGACCTTAACAAGGAAATTTTTTTTCTGTTGGGTCAAAAAGGCCGACTCTCGGATATGTTGTTCATGGGAACAGTTGGGACGTGTGTATGCGTTTTGGAACCACTCGCTATCTCGAAAGGTCACAAAATTAGTAGGTTAGGGTTTTCCCCATTCACTTAGAATTGCCTTTTGGAAGCACCTTTCACCCTCTATAAAAGGCCAAGGAAAGGGTTTTTCTGTCCGAGCTTGAGGTATGTTGTAGCACCAACAGCCTTCTCTTTTGGCTATAAGTTTGATGCTTCAGCCTCTTAAGATGGCAGAGCGGCACCGTTGCACGCTTCCCAAATGTCAATAGGTCAAGTAAGGCCTTCCAAAAAGAGTGGAGTACCCAATCTGGAAGTGGAACTAAACAGGGAATTTTTTTTCTGTTGGGTCAAACAGGCCGACTCTCGGATATGTCGTTCATTGGAACAATGGGGACGCGTGAATGCGTTTTGGAACCACTAGCTATCTCGAAAGCTCACAAAATTAGTAGGTTAGGGTTTTCCCCATTCACTTAGAATTGCCTTTTGGAAGCACCTTTCACCCTCTATAAAAACCCAAGGAAAAGGTTTTTCTGTCCGAGCTTGAGGTATGTTGTAGCACCAACAGCCTTCTCTTTTGGCTATAAGTTTGATGCTTCAGCCTCTTAAGATGGCAGAGCGGCACTGTTGCACGCTTCCCAAATGTCAATAGGTCAAGTAAGGCCTTCCAAATAGAGTAGCCTACTCTTGGGTAGTATAGTTTAGTTTATTCGTTTACTAAAGACTTAGTCTCACCATTCAACATATGTAGAGTTGGAAGTCGGAATTTGGAAGGTCACTGCCAGGAAACTAACCCGGGTCTCTGCTTTCAAGACGAGGCCTAATTAACACACGCTGTATGTGCTGAGCCAATAGGACCTTAGTCTGCACCTTAGTCTGCACCAAAAGGCGTCCATTTTGTCCTGTTGATTTATAATTTATATATATATATATATATATACACACTCACTCGATAGGAGATACTTTATGTAGGGCTCCTAATTCAAAATAATGTTCTTAAATGACATAAGTGTAAAGACCTCTTTCAAATAAGCCTATGTCTGTTGATTTACTGTTCATTTGACCCATTTGTACCGGCTGCTGTGTGGCCCAACATTGTATCTAGTAGATACAATGTTGCGCCGCACAGCACCTGCTGCGCGGAGCAACATTGTACAATGTTGCGCCGCGCAGCAGCTGGTGAAAATTGGTTAACACCCATCAAAGGCAAGATACTGATATTTGAAGTGACATTTTAAATTAGGAATAATTATGGTCAAATTAATCTCAACACATATTATATATAGGATATACATAAAACCCTCTAGATGTTGGTGTGTTTCAATGTTTTGATTTTGACAAATTATAAATACTTGTAGTTTATTTATAATTTGTTTATAGTTTAGTTTATTCGTTTACTAAAGACTTAGTCTCACCATTCAACATAGGTAGATTTGGAAGTCGGAATTTGGAAGGTCATTGCCAGGAAACGATCACGGGTCTCTGCTTTCAAGACGAGGCCTAATTAACACACGCTCTATGTGCTGAGCCAATGGGACAGTGGAGAAAAATAAAATAATTGCTCTTAGTCTGCACCAAAAGGCGTCCATTTTGTCCTGTTGATTTATAATTTGTTTATAGTTGAACGCCCTATTCCATGCAAACATATTGAATGATACGTATAAATATATATATACACACACACTCACACGATAGCAGATACTATATGTAGGGCTACTTATTCAAAATAATGTTCTTAAATGAAATAAGTGTGCCTATGTAGCGCCGGTCAGGGAGAGACGGAAGAATGAGACGGGAGACAGGTTTCAACCGCTAGTACCACTCTCGCGCCCCTTACACCGCACGACTGCGACAGTTGGTTCTTTATTTTATACATACATACATACATACACACACGATAGGAGATACTATATGTAGGGCTACTAATTCAACATAATGTTCTTAAATGAAATAAATGTAAACACCTCTTTCAAATAAGCCTATGTCTGTTGATTTGCTGTTCATTTAACACCCATCAAAGGCAAGATACTGACATTTGAAGTGACATTTTTAATAATTAATAATTATGATCTCATTAATCTCACCACACATCATATATAGAATATGCATAAAACCCTGTAGATTTTGGTGTGTTAAAAAAAATGCTACGTTTCTCTGCACCAAGTGGCGTCCATTTTGTCCTGTTGATTTATAAACCGTTTATAGTTGAACGCCCTCTTCCATACAACCATAATGAATAATATATATACCATTTTAAGGTCTGGGTGAGCCTAATCCAACGCACAAATCGGTTTTTGCAGCGGGCGTGTTGTCATCGAATAGATGTAATAAATACATAATTACGTTATAGTTAACTGCCTCTTTCATGGAACCCTAATGAATGACATACATTTGACACTGACAAATTACAACTTCCAAATCTACACATGTTCAATTGTGAAACTGACGAATTACAACTTCCAACTTCCATATCTACCCATGTTCAATGGTGACACTGACAAAGAGTAAAACTTCCAACTTCGAAATCCACACATGTTCAATGGTAACACTTCCAACTTTCGAATCTACACATGTTCAGTGGTGACACTGGCAAATTACAACTTCCAACTTCCAAATCTACACATGCTCAATGGTGACACTGATAAAAAGTAAAACTTCCAACTTACAAATCCACACATGTTCAATGGTGACACTTCCAACTTCCAAATCCACACATGTTCAATGGTGACACTTCCAACTTCCAACTTCCAAATCTACACATGTTCAATGGTAACACTTCCAACTTCCAAATCCACACATGTTCAATGGTGACCCTTCCAACTTCCAACTTCCAAATCTACACATGTTCAATGGTGACACTTCCAACTTCCAAATCTACACATGTTCAATGGTGACACTTCCAACTTCCAAATCCACACATGTTCAATGGTGACACTTCCAACTTCCAAATCTACACATGTTCAATGGTGACACTGACAAATTACAACTTCCAACTTCCAAATCCACACATGTTCAATGGTGACACTTCCAACTTCCAAATCCACACATGTTCAATGGTGACACTTCCAACTTCCAAATCTACACATGTTCAATGGTGACACTGGCAAATTAAAACTTCCAACTTCCAAATCCACACATGTTCAATGGTGACACTTCCAACTTCCAACTTCCAAATCCACACATGTTCAATGGTGACACTTCCAACTTCCAAATCTACACATGTTCAATGGTGACACTTCCAACTTCCAAATCCACACATGATCAATGGTGACACTTCCAACTTCCAAATCTAAACATGTTCAATGTTGACACTTCCAACTTCCAAATCCACACATATTCAATGTTGACACTTCCAACTTCCAACTTCCAATTCCACACATGTTCAATGGTGACACTTCCAACTTCCAACTTCCAAATCCACACATGTTCAGTGGTGACACTTCCAACTTCCAACTTCCAAATCCACACATGTTCAATGGTGACACTTCCAACTTCCAAATCTACACATGTTCAATAGTTGCACTTCCAACTTCCACCTTCCAAATCCACACATGTTCAATGGTGACACTTCCAACTTCCAAATCTACACATGTTCAATGGTGACACTGGCAAATTAAAACTTCCAACTTCCAAATCCACACATGTTCAATGGTGACACTTCCAACTTCCAACTTCCAAATCCACACATGTTCAATGGTGACACTTCCAACTTCCAAATCTACACATGTTCAATGGTGACACTTCCAACTTCCAACTTCCAAATCCACACATGATCAATGGTGACACTTCCAACTTCCAAATCTACACATGTTCAATGTTGACACTTCCAACTTCCAAATCCACACATATTCAATGGTGACACTTCCAACTTCCAACTTCCAATTCCACACATGTTCAATGGTGACACTTCCAACTTCCAACTTCCAAATCCACACATGTTCAGTGGTGACACTTCCAACTTCCAACTTCCAAATCCACACATGTTCAATGGTGACACTTCCAACTTCCAAATCTACACATGTTCAATAGTTGCACTTCCAACTTCCACCTTCCAAATCCACACATGTTCAATGGTGACACTTCCAACTTCCAACTTCCAAATCTACACATGTTCAATGGTGACACTTCCAACTTCCAAATCCACACATGTTCAATGGTGACTCTTCCAACTTCCAACTTCCAAATGTACACATGTTCAATGGTGACACTGACAAATTACAACTTCCAAATCCACTCATGTTCAATGGTGACACATCCAACTTCCAACTTCCAAATCCACACATGTTCAATGGTGAAACTTCCAACTTCCAACTTCCAAATCTACACATGTCCAATGGTGACACTGACAAATTACAACTTCCAAATCCGCACATGTTCAATGGTGACACTTCCAACTTCCAAATCCACACATGTTCAATGGTGACACTTCCAACTTCCAAATCTGCACATCTTCAATAGTGGCACTTCCAACTTCCACCTTCCAAATCCACACATGTTCAATGGTGACACTTCCAACTTCCAACTTCCAAATCTACACATGTTCAATGGTAACTCTTCCAACTTCCAAATCCACACATGTTCAATGGTGACACTTCCAACTTCCAACTTCCAATTCCACACATGTTCAATGGTGACACTTCCAACTTCCAACTTCCAAATCCACACATGTTCAATGGTGACACTTCCAACTTCCAACTTCCAAATCCACACATCTTCAATGGTGACACTTCCAACTTCCAAATCTACACATGTTCAATAGTTGCACTTCCAACTTCCACCTTCCAAATCTACACATGTTCAATGGTAACACTTCCAACTTCCAAATCCACACATGTTCAATGGTGACACTTCCAACTTCCAACTTCCAATTCCACACATGTTCAATGGTGACACTTCCAACTTCCAACTTCCAAATCCACACATGTTCAATGGTGACACTTCCAACTTCCAAATCCACACATGTTCAATGGTGACACTTCCAACTTCCAACTTCCAAATCTACACATGTTCAATGGTGACACTGACAAATTACAACTTCCAAATCCGCACATGTTCAATGGTGACACTTCCAACTTCCAACTTCCAAATCCACACATGTTCAATGGTGACACTTCCAACTTCCAAATCTGCACATGTTCAATAGTGGCACTTCCAACTTCCACCTTCCAAATCCACACATGGTCAATGGTGACACTTCCAACTTCCAAATCTACACATGTTCAATGGTAGCACTTCCAACTTCCAAATCCACACATGTTCAATGGTGACCCTTCCAACTTCCAACTTCCAAATCTACACATGTTCAATGGTGACACTTCCAACTTCCAAATTTACACATGTTCAATAGTGACACTGACAAATTACAACTTCCAACTTCCAAATCCACACATGTTCAATTGTGACACTTCCAACTTCCAACTTCCAAATCTACACATGTTCAATGGTGACACTTCCAACTTCCAACTTCCAAATCTACACATGTTCAATGGTGACACTTCCAACTTCCAAATCCACACATGTTCAATGGTGACACTTCCAACTTCCAAATCCACACATTTTCAATGGTGACACTTCCAACTTCCAACTTCCAATTCCACACATGTTCAATGGTGACACTTCCAACTTCCAAATCCACACATGTTCAATGGTGACACTTCCAACCTCCTACTTCCAAATCCACACATGTTCAATGGTGACACTTCCAACTTCCAAATCTACACATGTTCAATAGTTGCACATCCAACTTCCACCTTCCAAATCCAAACATGTTCAATGGTGACACTTCCAACTTCCAACTTCCAAATCTACATATGTTCAATGGTGACACTTCCAACTTCCAAATCCACACATGTTCAATGGTGACCCTTCCAACTTCCAAATCCACACATGTTCAATGGTGACACTTCCAACTTCCAACTTCCAAATGTACACATGTTCAATGGTGACACTTCCAACTTCCAAATCTGCACATGTTCAATAGTGGCACTTCCAACTTCCACCTTCCAAATCCACACATGTTCAATGGTGACACTTCCAACTTCCAACTTCCAAATCTACACATGTTCAATGGTAACACTTCCAACGTCCAAATCCACACATGTTCAATGGTGACACTTCCAACTTCCAACTTCCAATCCCACACATGTTCAATGGTGACACTTCAAACTTCCAACTTCCAAATCCACACATGTTCAATGGTGACACTTCCAACTTCCAACTTCCAAATCCACACATGTTCAATGGTGACACTTCCAACTTCCAAATCTACACATGTTCAATAGTTGCACTTCCAACTTCCACCTTCCAAATCTACACATGTTCAATGGTAACACTTCCAACTTCCAAATCTACACATGTTCAATAGTTGCACTTCCAACTTCCACCTTCCAAATCCACACATGTTCAATGGTGACACTTCCAACTTCCAACTTCCAAATCTACACATGTTCAATGGTGACACTTCCAACTTCCAAATCCACACATGTTCAATGGTGACCCTTCCAACTTCCAAATCTACACATGTTCAATGGTGACACATCCAACTTCCAACTTCCAAATCTAAACATGTTCAATGGTGACACTTCCACCTTCCAAATCCACACATGTTCAATGGTGACACTTCCAACTTCCAAATGTACACATGTTCAATGGTGACACTTCCAACTTCCAACTTCCAAATCCACACATGTTCAATGGTGACACTTCCAACTTCCAACTTCCAAATCTACACATGTTCAATGGTGACACTGACAAATTACAACTTCCAAATCCGCACATGTTCAATGGTGACACTTCCAACTTCCAACTTCCAAATCCACACATGTTCAATGGTGACACTTCCAACTTCCAAATCTGCACATGTTCAATAGTGGCACTTCCAACTTCCACCTTCCAAATCCACACATGTTCAATGGTGACACTTCCAACTTCCAAATCTACACATGTTCAATGGTAGCACTTCCAACTTCCAAATCCACACATGTTCAATGGTGACCCTTCCAACTTCCAACTTCCAAATCTACACATGTTCAATGGTGACACTTCCAACTTCCAAATTTACACATGTTCAATAGTGACACTGACAAATTACAACTTCCAACTTCCAAATCCACACATGTTCAATTGTGACACTTCCAACTTCCAACTTCCAAATCTACACATGTTCAATGGTGACACTTCCAACTTCCAACTTCCAAATCTACACATGTTCAATGGTGACACTTCCAACATCCAAATCCACACATGTTCAATGGTGACACTTCCAACTTCCAAATCCACACATTTTCAATGGTGACACTTCCAACTTCCAACTTCCAATTCCACACATGTTCAATGGTGACACTTCCAACTTCCAAATCCACACATGTTCAATGGTGACACTTCCAACCTCCTACTTCCAAATCCACACATGTTCAATGGTGACACTTCCAACTTCCAAATCTACACATGTTCAATAGTTGCACATCCAACTTCCACCTTCCAAATCCACACATGTTCAATGGTGACACTTCCAACTTCCAACTTCCAAATCTACATATGTTCAATGGTGACACTTCCAACTTCCAAATCCACACATGTTCAATGGTGACCCTTCCAACTTCCAACTTCCAAATCCACACATGTTCAATGGTGACACTTCCAACTTCCAACTTCCAAATGTACACATGTTCAATGGTGACACTTCCAACTTCCAAATCTGCACATGTTCAATAGTGGCACTTCCAACTTCCACCTTCCAAATCCACACATGTTCAATGGTGACACTTCCAACTTCCAACTTCCAAATCTACACATGTTCAATGGTAACACTTCCAACGTCCAAATCCACACATGTTCAATGGTGACACTTCCAACTTCCAACTTCCAATCCCACACATGTTCAATGGTGACACTTCAAACTTCCAACTTCCAAATCCACACATGTTCAATGGTGACACTTCCAACTTCCAAATCCACACATGTTCAATGGTGACACTTCCAACTTCCAAATCTACACATGTTTAATAGTTGCACTTCCAACTTCCACCTTCCAAATCTACACATGTTCAATGGTAACACTTCCAACTTCCAAATCCACACATGTTCAATGGTGACACTTCCAACTTCCAACTTCCAATTCCACACATATTCAATGGTGACACTTCCAACTTCCAACTTCCAAATCCACACATGTTCAATGGTGACACTTCCAACTTCCAAATCTACACATGTTCAATAGTTGCACTTCCAACTTCCACCTTCCAAATCCACACATGTTCAATGGTGACACTTCCAACTTCCAACTTCCAAATCTACACATGTTCAATGGTGACACTTCCAACTTCCAAATCCACACATGTTCAATGGTGACCCTTCCAACTTCCAAATCTACACATGTTCAATGGTGACACATCCAACTTCCAACTTCCAAATCTAAACATGTTCAATGGTGACACTTCCACCTTCCAAATCCACACATGTTCAATGGTGACACTTCCAACTTCCAAATGTACACATGTTCAATGGTGACACTGACAAATTACAACTTCCAAATCCGCACATGTTCAATGGTGACACTTCCAACTTCCAACTTCCAAATCCACACATGTTCAATGGTGACACTTCCAACTTCCAACTTCCAAATCTACACATGTTCAATGGTGACACTGACAAATTACAACTTCCAAATCCGCACATCTTAAATGGTGACACTTCCAACTTCCAACTTCCAAATCCACACATGTTCAATGGTGACACTTCCAACTTCCAAATCCGCACATGTTCAATAGTGGCACTTCCAACTTCCACCTTCCAAATCCACACATGTTCAATGGTGACACTTCCAACTTCCAACTTCCAAATGTACACATGTTCAATGGTGACACTGACAAATTACAACTTCCAAATCTACACATGTTCAATGGTGACACTTCCAACTTCCAACTTCCAAATCCACACATGTTCAATGGTGACACTTCCAACTTCCAACTTCCAAATCTACACATGTTCAATGGTGACACTGACAAATTACAACTTCCAAATCTGCACATGTTCAATGGTGACACTTCCAACTTCCAAATCCACACATGTTCAATGGTGACATTTCCAACTTCCAAATCTGCACATGTTCAATAGTGGCACTTCCAACTTCCACCTTCCAAATCCACACATGTTCAATGGTGACACTTCCAACTTCCAACTTCCAAATCTACACATGTTCAATGGTAACACTTCCAACTTCCAAATCCACACATGTTCAATGGTGACCCTTCCAACTTCCAACTTCCAAATCTACACATGTTCAATGGTGACACTTCCAACTTCCAAATCCACACATGTTCAATGGTGACACTTCCAACTTCCAAATCCACACATTTTCAATGGTGACACTTCCAACTTCCAACTTCCAAATCTACACATGTTCAATGGTAACACTTCCAACTTCCAAATCCACACATGTTCAATGGTGACCCTTCCAACTTCCAACTTCCAAATCTACACATGTTCAATGGTGACACTTCCAACTTCCAAATCCACACATGTTCAATGGTGACACTTCCAACTTCCAAATCCACACATTTTCAATGGTGACACTTCCAACTTCCAACTTCAAAATCTACACATGTTCAATGGTGACACTGGCAAATTAAAACTTCCAACTTCCAAATCCACACATGTTCAATGGTGACACTTCCAACTTCCAACTTCCAAATCCACACATGTTCAATGGTGACACTTCCAACTTCCAACTTCCAAATCTACACATGTTCAATGGTGACACTTCCAGCTTCCAAATCCACACATGTTCAATGGTGACCCTTCCAACTTCCAAATCTACACATGTTCAATGGTGACACATCCAACTTCCAACTTCCAAATCTAAACATGTTCAATGGTGACACTTCCACCTTCCAAATCCACACATGTTCAATGGTGACACTTCCAACTTCCAAATGTACACATGTTCAATGGTGACACTGACAAATTACAACTTCCAAATCCGCACATGTTCAATGGTGACACTTCCAACTTCCAACTTCCAAATCCACACATGTTCAATGGTGACACTTCCAACTTCCAACTTCCAAATCTACACATGTTCAATGGTAACACTTCCAACTTCCAAATCCACACATGTTCAATGGTGACCCTTCCAACTTCCAACTTCCAAATCTACACATGTTCAATGGTGACACTTCCAACTTCCAAATCCACACATGTTCAATGGTGACACTTCCAACTTCCAAATCCACACATTTTCAATGGTGACACTTCCAACTTCCAACTTCCAAATCTACACATGTTCAATGGTAACACTTCCAACTTCCAAATCCACACATGTTCAATGGTGACCCTTCCAACTTCCAACTTCCAAATCTACACATGTTCAATGGTGACACTTCCAACTTCCAAATCCACACATGTTCAATGGTGACACTTCCAACTTCCAAATCCACACATTTTCAATGGTGACACTTCCAACTTCCAACTTCAAAATCTACACATGTTCAATGGTGACACTGGCAAATTAAAACTTCCAACTTCCAAATCCACACATGTTCAATGGTGACACTTCCAACTTCCAACTTCCAAATCCACACATGTTCAATGGTGACACTTCCAACTTCCAACTTCCAAATCTACACATGTTCAATGGTGACACTTCCAGCTTCCAAATCCACACATGTTCAATGGTGACCCTTCCAACTTCCAAATCTACACATGTTCAATGGTGACACATCCAACTTCCAACTTCCAAATCTAAACATGTTCAATGGTGACACTTCCACCTTCCAAATCCACACATGTTCAATGGTGACACTTCCAACTTCCAAATGTACACATGTTCAATGGTGACACTGACAAATTACAACTTCCAAATCCGCACATGTTCAATGGTGACACTTCCAACTTCCAACTTCCAAATCCACACATGTTCAATGGTGACACTTCCAACTTCCAACTTCCAAATCTACACATGTTCAATGGTGACACTGACAAATTACAACTTCCAAATCCGCACATCTTAAATGGTGACACTTCCAACTTCCAACTTCCAAATCCACACATGTTCAATGGTGACATTTCCAACTTCCAAATCCGCACATGTTCAATAGTGGCACTTCCAACTTCCACCTTCCAAATCCACACATGTTCAATGGTGACACTTCCAACTTCCAACTTCCAAATGTACACATGTTCAATGGTGACACTGACAAATTACTACTTCCAAATCTGCACATGTTCAATGGTGACACTTCCAACTTCCAAATCCACACATGTTCAATGGTGACTTTTCCAACTTCCAAATCTGCACATGTTCAATAGTGGCACTTCCAACTTCCACCTTCCAAATCCACACATGTTCAATGGTGACACTTCCAACTTCCAACTTCCAAATCTACACATGTTCAATGGTAACACTTCCAACGTCCAAATCCACACATGTTCAATGGTGACACTTCCAACTTCCAACTTCCAAATCCACACATGTTCAATGGTGACACTTCCAACTTCCAACTTCCAAATCTACACATGTTCAATGGTGACACTGACAAATTACAACTTCCAAATCCGCACATCTTAAATGGTGACACTTCCAACTTCCAACTTCCAAATCCACACATGTTCAATGGTGACATTTCCAACTTCCAAATCCGCACATGTTCAATAGTGGCACTTCCAACTTCCACCTTCCAAATGCACACATGTTCAATGGTGACACTTCCAACTTCCAACTTCCAAATGTACACATGTTCAATGGTGACACTGACAAATTACAACTTCCAAATCTGCACATGTTCAATGGTGACACTTCCAACTTCCAAATCCACACATGTTCAATGGTGACTTTTCCAACTTCCAAATCTGCACATGTTCAATAGTGGCACTTCCAACTTCCACCTTCCAAATCCACACATGTTCAATAGTGACACTTCCAACTTCCAACTTCCAAATCTACACATGTTCAATGGTAACACTTCCAACGTCCAAATCCACACATGTTCAATGGTGACACTTCCAACTTCCAACTTCCAATCCCACACATGTTCAATGGTGACACTTCAAACTTCCAACTTCCAAATCCACACATGTTCAATGGTGACACTTCCAACTTCCAACTTCCAAATCCACACATGTTCAATGGTGACACTTCCAACTTCCAAATCTACACATGTTCAATAGTTGCACTTCCAACTTCCACCTTCCAAATCTACACATGTTCAATGGTAACACTTCCAACTTCCAAATCTACACATGTTCAATAGTTGCACTTCCAACTTCCACCTTCCAAATCCACACATGTTCAATGGTGACACTTCCAACTTCCAACTTCCAAATCTACACATGTTCAATGGTGACACTTCCAACTTCCAAATCCACACATGTTCAATGGTGACCCTTCCAACTTCCAAATCTACACATGTTCAATGGTGACACATCCAACTTCCAACTTCCAAATCTAAACATGTTCAATGGTGACACTTCCACCTTCCAAATCCACACATGTTCAATGGTGACACTTCCAACTTCCAAATGTACACATGTTCAATGGTGACACTTCCAACTTCCAACTTCCAAATCCACACATGTTCAATGGTGACACTTCCAACTTCCAACTTCCAAATCTACACATGTTCAATGGTGACACTGACAAATTACAACTTCCAAATCCGCACATGTTCAATGGTGACACTTCCAACTTCCAACTTCCAAATCCACACATGTTCAATGGTGACACTTCCAACTTCCAAATCTGCACATGTTCAATAGTGGCACTTCCAACTTCCACCTTCCAAATCCACACATGTTCAATGGTGACACTTCCAACTTCCAAATCTACACATGTTCAATGGTAGCACTTCCAACTTCCAAATCCACACATGTTCAATGGTGACCCTTCCAACTTCCAACTTCCAAATCTACACATGTTCAATGGTGACACTTCCAACTTCCAAATTTACACATGTTCAATAGTGACACTGACAAATTACAACTTCCAACTTCCAAATCCACACATGTTCAATTGTGACACTTCCAACTTCCAACTTCCAAATCTACACATGTTCAATGGTGACACTTCCAACTTCCAACTTCCAAATCTACACATGTTCAATGGTGACACTTCCAACATCCAAATCCACACATGTTCAATGGTGACACTTCCAACTTCCAAATCCACACATTTTCAATGGTGACACTTCCAACTTCCAACTTCCAATTCCACACATGTTCAATGGTGACACTTCCAACTTCCAAATCCACACATGTTCAATGGTGACACTTCCAACCTCCTACTTCCAAATCCACACATGTTCAATGGTGACACTTCCAACTTCCAAATCTACACATGTTCAATAGTTGCACATCCAACTTCCACCTTCCAAATCCACACATGTTCAATGGTGACACTTCCAACTTCCAACTTCCAAATCTACATATGTTCAATGGTGACACTTCCAACTTCCAAATCCACACATGTTCAATGGTGACCCTTCCAACTTCCAACTTCCAAATCCACACATGTTCAATGGTGACACTTCCAACTTCCAACTTCCAAATGTACACATGTTCAATGGTGACACTTCCAACTTCCAAATCTGCACATGTTCAATAGTGGCACTTCCAACTTCCACCTTCCAAATCCACACATGTTCAATGGTGACGCTTCCAACTTCCAACTTCCAAATCTACACATGTTCAATGGTAACACTTCCAACGTCCAAATCCACACATGTTCAATGGTGACACTTCCAACTTCCAACTTCCAATCCCACACATGTTCAATGGTGACACTTCAAACTTCCAACTTCCAAATCCACACATGTTCAATGGTGACACTTCCAACTTCCAAATCCACACATGTTCAATGGTGACACTTCCAACTTCCAAATCTACACATGTTTAATAGTTGCACTTCCAACTTCCACCTTCCAAATCTACACATGTTCAATGGTAACACTTCCAACTTCCAAATCCACACATGTTCAATGGTGACACTTCCAACTTCCAACTTCCAATTCCACACATATTCAATGGTGACACTTCCAACTTCCAACTTCCAAATCCACACATGTTCAATGGTGACACTTCCAACTTCCAAATCTACACATGTTCAATAGTTGCACTTCCAACTTCCACCTTCCAAATCCACACATGTTCAATGGTGACACTTCCAACTTCCAACTTCCAAATCTACACATGTTCAATGGTGACACTTCCAACTTCCAAATCCACACATGTTCAATGGTGACCCTTCCAACTTCCAAATCTACACATGTTCAATGGTGACACATCCAACTTCCAACTTCCAAATCTAAACATGTTCAATGGTGACACTTCCACCTTCCAAATCCACACATGTTCAATGGTGACACTTCCAACTTCCAAATGTACACATGTTCAATGGTGACACTGACAAATTACAACTTCCAAATCCGCACATGTTCAATGGTGACACTTCCAACTTCCAACTTCCAAATCCACACATGTTCAATGGTGACACTTCCAACTTCCAACTTCCAAATCTACACATGTTCAATGGTGACACTGACAAATTACAACTTCCAAATCCGCACATCTTAAATGGTGACACTTCCAACTTCCAACTTCCAAATCCACACATGTTCAATGGTGACACTTCCAACTTCCAAATCCGCACATGTTCAATAGTGGCACTTCCAACTTCCACCTTCCAAATCCACACATGTTCAATGGTGACACTTCCAACTTCCAACTTCCAAATGTACACATGTTCAATGGTGACACTGACAAATTACAACTTCCAAATCTACACATGTTCAATGGTGACACTTCCAACTTCCAACTTCCAAATCCACACATGTTCAATGGTGACACTTCCAACTTCCAACTTCCAAATCTACACATGTTCAATGGTGACACTGACAAATTACAACTTCCAAATCTGCACATGTTCAATGGTGACACTTCCAACTTCCAAATCCACACATGTTCAATGGTGACATTTCCAACTTCCAAATCTGCACATGTTCAATAGTGGCACTTCCAACTTCCACCTTCCAAATCCACACATGTTCAATGGTGACACTTCCAACTTCCAACTTCCAAATCTACACATGTTCAATGGTAACACTTCCAACTTCCAAATCCACACATGTTCAATGGTGACCCTTCCAACTTCCAACTTCCAAATCTACACATGTTCAATGGTGACACTTCCAACTTCCAAATCCACACATGTTCAATGGTGACACTTCCAACTTCCAAATCCACACATTTTCAATGGTGACACTTCCAACTTCCAACTTCAAAATCTACACATGTTCAATGGTGACACTGGCAAATTAAAACTTCCAACTTCCAAATCCACACATGTTCAATGGTGACACTTCCAACTTCCAACTTCCAAATCCACACATGTTCAATGGTGACACTTCCAACTTCCAACTTCCAAATCTACACATGTTCAATGGTGACACTTCCAGCTTCCAAATCCACACATGTTCAATGGTGACCCTTCCAACTTCCAAATCTACACATGTTCAATGGTGACACATCCAACTTCCAACTTCCAAATCTAAACATGTTCAATGGTGACACTTCCACCTTCCAAATCCACACATGTTCAATGGTGACACTTCCAACTTCCAAATGTACACATGTTCAATGGTGACACTGACAAATTACAACTTCCAAATCCGCACATGTTCAATGGTGACACTTCCAACTTCCAACTTCCAAATCCACACATGTTCAATGGTGACACTTCCAACTTCCAACTTCCAAATCTACACATGTTCAATGGTGACACTGACAAATTACAACTTCCAAATCCGCACATCTTAAATGGTGACACTTCCAACTTCCAACTTCCAAATCCACACATGTTCAATGGTGACATTTCCAACTTCCAAATCCGCACATGTTCAATAGTGGCACTTCCAACTTCCACCTTCCAAATCCACACATGTTCAATGGTGACACTTCCAACTTCCAACTTCCAAATGTACACATGTTCAATGGTGACACTGACAAATTACAACTTCCAAATCTGCACATGTTCAATGGTGACACTTCCAACTTCCAAATCCACACATGTTCAATGGTGACTTTTCCAACTTCCAAATCTGCACATGTTCAATAGTGGCACTTCCAACTTCCACCTTCCAAATCCACACATGTTCAATGGTGACACTTCCAACTTCCAACTTCCAAATCTACACATGTTCAATGGTAACACTTCCAACTTCCAAATCCACACATGTTCAATGGTGACCCTTCCAACTTCCAACTTCCAAATCTACACATGTTCAATGGTGACACTTCCAACTTCCAAATCTACACATGTTCAATGGTGACACTTCCAACTTCCAAATCCACACATGTTCAATGGTGACACTTCCAACTTCCAAATCCACACATTTTCAATGGTGACACTTCCAACTTCCAACTTCAAAATCTACACATGTTCAATGGTGACACTGGCAAAATAAAACTTCCAACTTCCAAATCCACACATGTTCAATGGTGGCACTTCCAACTTCCAACTTCCAAATCCACACATGTTCAATGGTGACACTTCCAACTTCCAACTTCCAAATCTACACATGTTCAATGGTGACACTTCCAACTTCCAAATCTACACATGTTCAATGGTGACACTTCCAACTTCCAACTTCCAAATCCACACATGTTCAATGGTGACACTTCCAACTTCCAAATCTACACATGTTCAATGGTGACACTGACAAATTACAACTTCCAAATCCACACATGTTCAATGGTGACACTTCCAACTTCCAAATCCACACATGTTCAATGGTGACACTTCCAACTTCCAAATCGGCACACGTTCAATAGTGGCACTTCCAACTTCCACCTTCCAAATCCACACATGTTCAATGGTGACATTTCCAACTTCCAACTTCCAAATCTACACATGTTCAATGGTAACACTTCCAACTTCCAAATCCACACATGTTCAATGGTGACACTGGCAAATTAAAACTTCCAACTTCCAAATCCACACATGTTCAATGGTGACACTTCCAACTTCCAAATCCACACATGTTCAATGGTGACACTTCCAACTTCCAACTTCCAAATCTACACATGTTCAATGGTGACACTTCCAACTTCCAAATCTACACATGTTCAATGGTGACACTTCCAACTTCCAACTTCCAAATCCACACATGTTCAATGGTGACACTTCCAACTTCCAAATCTACACATGTTCAATGTTGACACTTCCAAATTCCAACTTCCAAATCCACACATGTTCAATGGTGACACTTCCAACTTCAAACTTCCAAATCTACACATGTTCATTGGTGACACTTCCAACTCCCAAATCCACACATGTTCAATGGTGACCCTTCCATCTTCCAACTTCCAAATCCACACATGTTCAATGGTGACACTTCCAACTTCCAACTTCCAAATGTACACATGTTCAATGGTGACACTTCCAACTTCCAAATCTGCACATGTTCAATAGTGGCACTTCCAACTTCCACCTTCCAAATCCACACATGTTCAATGGTGACACTTCCAACTTCCAACTTCCAAATCTACACATGTTCAATGGTAACACTTCCAACGTCCAAATCCACACATGTTCAATGGTGACACTTCCAACTTCCAACTTCCAATCCCACACATGTTCAATGGTGACACTTCCAACTTCCAACTTCCAAATCCACACATGTTCAATGGTGACACTTCCAACTTCCAACTTCCAAATCCACACATGTTCAATGGTGACACTTCCAACTTCCAAATCTACACATGTTCAATAGTTGCACTTCCAACTTCCACCTTCCAAATCTACACATGTTCAATGGTAACACTTCCAACTTCCAAATCCACACATGTTCAATGGTGACACTTCCAACTTCCAACTTCCAATTCCACACATGTTCAATGGTGACACTTCCAACTTCCAACTTCCAAATCCACACATGTTCAATGGTGACACTTCCAACTTCCAATTCCACACATGTTCAATGGTGACACTTCCAACTTCCAAATCCACACATGTTCAATGGTGACACTTCCAACTTCCAAATCTACACATGTTCAATAGTTGCACTTCCAACTTCCACCTTCCAAATCCACACATGTTCAATGGTGACACTTCCAACTTCCAACTTCCAAATCTACACATGTTCAATGGTGACACTTCCAACTTCCAAATCCACACATGTTCAATGGTGACCCTTCCAACTTCCAACTTCCAACTCTACACATGTTCAATGGTGACACATCCAACTTCCAACTTCCAAATCTAAACATTTTCAATGGTGACACTTCCAACTTCCAAATCCACACATGTTCAATGGTGACACTTCCAACTTCCAAATGTACACATGTTCAATGGTGACACTGACAAATTACAACTTCCAAATCCGCACATGTTCAATGGTGACACTTCCAACTTCCAACTTCCAAATCCACACATGTTCAATGGTGACACTTCCAACTTCCAACTTCCAAATCTACACATGTTCAATGGTGACACTGACAAATTACAACTTCCAAATCCGCACATCTTCAATGGTGACACTTCCAACTTCCAAATCCGCACATGTTCAATAGTGGCACTTCCAACTTCCACCTTCCAAATCCACACATGTTCAATGGTGACACTTCCAACTTCCAAATGTACACATGTTCAATGGTGACACTGACAAATTACAACTTCCAAATCCACACATGTTCAATGGTGACACTTCCAACTTCCAACTTCCAAATCCACACATGTTCAATGGTGACACTTCCAACTTCCAACTTCCAAATCTACACATTTTCAATGGTGACACTGACAAATTACGACTTCCAAATCTGCACATGTTCAATGGTGACACTTCCAACTTCCAAATCCACACATGTTCAATGGTGACATTTCCAACTTCCAAATCTGCACATGTTCAATAGTGGCACTTCCAACTTCCACCTTCCAAATCCACACATGTTCAATGGTGACACTTCCAACTTCCAACTTCCAAATCTACACATGTTCAATGGTAACACTTCCAACTTCCAAATCCACACATGTTCAATGGTGACCCTTCCAACTTCCAACTTCCAAATCTACACATGTTCAATGGTGACACTTCCAACTTCCAACTTCCAAATCTACACATGTTCAATGGTGACACTTCCAACTTCCAAATCCACACATGTTCAATGGTGACACTTCCAACTTCCAAATCCACACATTTTCAATGGTGACACTTCCAACTTCCAACTTCAAAATCTACACATGTTCAATGGTGACACTGGCAAATTAAAACTTCCAACTTCCAAATCCACACATGTTCAATGGTGACACTTCCAACTTCCAACTTCCAAATCCACACATGTTCAATGGTGACACTTCCAACTTCCAACTTCCAAATCTACACATGTTCAATGGTGACACTTCAAACTTCCAAATCTACACATGTTCAATGGTGACACTTCCAACTTCCAACTTCCAAATCCACACATGTTCAATGGTGACACTTCCAACTTCCAAATCTACACATGTTCAATGTTGACACTTCCAAATTCCAACTTCCAAATCCACACATGTTCAATGGTGACACTTCCAACTTCCAACTCCACACATGTTCAATGGTGACACTTCCAACTTCCAACTTCCAAATCCACACATGTTCAATGGTGACACATCCAACTTCCTACTTCCAAATCCACACATGTTCAATGGTGACACTTCCAACTTCCAAATCTACACATGTTCAATAGTTGCACTTCCAACTCCCACCTTCCAAATCCACACATGTTCAATGGTGACACTTCCAACTTCCAACTTCCAAATCTACACATGTTCAATGGTGACACTTCCAACTTCCAAATCCACACATGTTCAATGGTGACCCTTCCAACTTCCAACTTCCAAATCCACACATGTTCAATGGTGACACTTCCAACTTCCAACTTCCAAATGTAAACATGTTCAATGGTGACACTTCCAACTTCCAAATCTGCACATGTTCAATAGTGGCACTTCCAACTTCCACCTTCCAAATCCACACATGTTCAATGGTGACACTTCCAACTTCCAAATCTACACATGTTCAATGGTAACACTTCCAACTTCCAAATCCACACATGTTCAATGGTGACACTTCCAACTTCCAACTTCCAATTCCACACATGCTCAATGGTGACACTTCCAACTTCCAACTTCCAAATCCACACATGTTCAATGGTGACACTTCCAACTTCCAAATCCACACATGTTCAATGGTGACACTTCCAACTTCCAACTTCCAAATCTACACATGTTCAATGGTGACACTTCCAACTTCCAAATCCACACATGTTCAATGGTGACCCTTCCATCTTCCAACTTCCAAATCCACACATGTTCAATGGTGACACTTCCAACTTCCAACTTCCAAATGTACACATGTTCAATGGTGACACTTCCAACTTCCAAATCCACACATGTTCAATGGTGACACTTCCAACTTCCAACTTCAAAATCTACACATGTTCAATGGTGACACTTCCAACTTCCAAATCCACACATGTTCAATGGTGACCCTTCCAACATCAAACTTCCAACTCTACACATGTTCAATGGTGACACATCCAACTTCCAACTTCCAAATCTAAACATGTTCAATGGTGACACTTCCAACTTCCAAATCCAAACATGTTCAATGGTGACACTTCCAACTTCCAAATCCACACATGTTCAATGGTGACACTTCCAACTTCCAAATGTACACATGTTCAATGGTGACACTGACAAATTACAACTTCCAAATCCGCACATGTTCAATGGTGACACTTCCAACTTCCAACTTCCAAATCCACACATGTTCAATGGTGACACTTCCAACTTCCAACTTCCGAATCTACACATGTTCAATGGTGACATTTCCAACTTCCAAATCTGCACATGTTCAATAGTGACACTTCCAACTTCCACCTTCCAAATCCACACATGTTCAATGGTGACACTTCCAACTTCCAACTTCCAAATCTACACATGTTCAATGGTAACACTTCCAACTTCCAAATCCACACATATTCAATGGTGACCCTTCCAACTCCAACTTCCAAATCTACACATGTTCAATGGTGACACTTCCAACTTCCAAATCTACACATGTTCAATGGTGACACTTCCAACTTCCAAATCCACACATGTTCAATGGTGACACTTCCAACTTCCAAATCCACACATTTTCAATGGTGACACTTCCAACTTCCAACTTCAAAATCTACACATGTTCAATGGTGACACTGGCAAATTAAAACTTCCAACTTCCAAATCCACACATGTTCAATGGTGACACTTCCAACTTCCAACTTCCAAATCCACACATGTTCAATGGTGACACTTCCAACTTCCAACTTCCAAATCTACACATGTTCAATGGTGACACTTCCAACTTCCAAATCTACACATGTTCAATGGTGACACTTCCAACTTCCTACTTCCAAATCCACACATGTTCAATGGTGACACTTCCAACTTCCAAATCTACACATGTTCAATAGTTGCACTTCCAACTTCCACCTTCCAAATCCACACATGTTCAATGGTGACACTTCCAACTTCCAACTTCCAAATCTACACATGTTCAATGGTGACACTTCCAACTTCCAAATCCACACATGTTCAATGGTGACCCTTCCAACTTCCAACTTCCAAATCCACACATGTTCAATGGTGACACTTCCAACTTCCAACTTCCAAATGTACACATGTTCAATGGTGACACTTCCAACTTCCAAATCTGCACATGTTCAATAGTGGCACTTCCAACTTCCAACTTCCAAATCCACACATGTTCAATGGTGACACTTCCAACTTCCAAATCTACACATGTTCAATGGTAACACTTCCAACTTCCAAATCCACACATGTTCAATGGTGACACTTCCAACTTCCAACTTCCAATTCCACACATGCTCAATGGTGACACTTCCAACTTCCAACTTCCAAATCCACACATGTTCAATGGTGACACTTCCAACTTCCAACTTCCAAATCCACACATGTTCAATGGTGACACTTCCAACTTCCAAATCTACACATGTTCAATAGTTGCACTTCCAACTTCCACCTTGCAAATCTACACATGTTCAATGGTAACACTTCCAACTTCCAAATCCACACATGTTCAATGGTGACACTTCCAACTTCCAACTTCCAATTCCACACATGTTCAATGGTGACACTTCCAACTTCCAACTTCCAAATCTACACATGTTCAATGGTGACACTGACAAATTACAACTTCCAAATCTGCACAGGTTCAATGGTGACACTTCCAACTTCCAACTTCCAAATCCACACATGTTCAATGGTGACACTTCCAACTTCCAACTTCCAAATCCACACATGTTCAATGGTGACACTTCCAACTTCCAACTTCCAAATCCACACATGTTTAATGGTGACACTTCCAACTTCCAAATCTGCACATGTTCAATAGTGGCACTTCCAACTTCCACCTTCCAAATCCACACATGTTCAATGGTGACACTTCCAACTTCCAAATCTACACATGTTCAATGGTAGCACTTCCAACTTCCAAATCCACACATGTTCAATGGTGACCCTTCCAACTTCCAACTTCCAAATGTACACATGTTCAATGGTGACACTTCCAACTTCCAAATCTGCACATGTTCAATGGTGGCACTTCCAACTTCCACCTTCCAAATCCACACATGTTCAATGGTGACACTTCCAACTTCCAACTTCCAAATCTACACATGTTCAATGGTAACACTTCCAACTTCCAAATCCACACATGTTCAATGGTGACACTTCCAACTTCCAACTTCCAATTCCACACATGTTCAATGGTGACACTTCCAACTTCCAACTTCCAATTCCACACATGTTCAATGGTGACACTTCCAACTTCCAACTTCCAAATCCACACATGTTCAATGGTGACACTTCCAACTTCCAACTTCCAAATCCACACATGTTCAATGGTGACACTTCCAACTTCCAAATCTACACATGTTCAATAGTTGCACTTCCAACTTCCACCTTCCAAATCTACACATGTTCAATGGAAACACTTCCAACTTCCAACTTCCAAATCCACACATGTTCAATGGTGACACTTCCAACTTCCAAATCTACACATGTTCAATGGTGACACTGACAAATAACAACTTCCAAATCCACACATGTTCAATGGTGACACTTCCAACTTCCAACTTCCAAATCCACACATGTTCAATGGTGACACTTCCAACTTTCACCTTCCAAATCCACACATGTTCAATGGTGACACTTCCAACTTCCAACTTCCAAATCCACACATGTTCAATGGTGACCCTTCCAACTTCCAACTTCCAAATGTACACATGTTCAATGGTGACACTTCCAACTTCCAAATCTGCACATGTTCAATAGTGGCACTTCCAACTTCCACCTTCCAAATCCACACATGTTCAATGGTGACACTTCCAACTTCCAACTTCCAAATCTACACATGTTCAATGGTAACACTTCCAACTTCCAAATCCACACATGTTCAATGGTGACACTTCCAACTTCCAACTTCCAATTCCACACATGTTCAATGGTGACACTTCCAACTTCCAATTCCACACATGTTCAATGGTGACACTTCCAACTTCCAACTTCCAAATCCACACATGTTCAATGGTGACACTTCCAACTTCCAACTTCCAAATCCACACATGTTCAATGGTGACACTTCCAACTTCCAAATCTACACATGTTCAATAGTTGCACTTCCAACTTCCACCTTCCAAATCTACACATGTTCAATGGTAACACTTCCAACTTCCAACTTCCAAATCCACACATGTTCAATGGTGACACTTCCAACTTCCAAATCTACACATGTTCAATGGTGACACTGACAAATAACAACTTCCAAATCCACACATGTTCAATGGTGACACTTCCAACTTCCAACTTCTAAATCCACACATGTTCAATGGTGACACTTCCAACTTCCACCTTCCAAATCCACACATGTTCAATGGTGACACTTCCAACTTCCAACTTCCAAATCCACACATGTTCAATGGTGACACTTCCAACTTCCAAATCTACACATGTTCAATGGTGACACTGAAAAAGTAAAACTTCCATCTTCCAAATCCACACATAATGGTGAAAATTCCAACTTCCAACTTCAGCATATGACCCTTCTGCCCCCTGGTGGAAGTACAATTATTTGTAGAAATTACTTCCAACTTCCATCTTCATTCTTCCAAATTCAGCATATGACCCTTCTGCCCCCTGGTGGAAATATAATTATTTGTAGAATTTACTTCCAACTTCCATCTTCAATCTTCCAAATTCAGCATATGACCCTTCTGCCCCCTGGTGGAAATATAATTATTTGTAGAAATTACTTCCAAATTCCATCTTCAATCTTCCAAATTCAGCATATGATCCTTCTGCCCCCTGGTGGTAATATAATTATTTTAAAAAATTACTTCCAAATTCAGCACTTCCAAATCCAGATTTGGACTAGTGCCCCCGAATTATGCATGGCCATTTATAGAATTGCAACATTTTTTAAAAAAAATTTAACTCAGAGGAAACAAATGATAAAGCTTTGAAAATATTTTTCTGGGATTAAGGTTGACGAACCCTAACCTTCAACCCTAACCTTTTGAACCGTAACCTTTCTGGGAATTTATAAAAAATACCTTCCATAATCAGCCCCTCAAATTCCAACTTCCAAATTCAACCTTCCAAAATCAGCCTGAGGTTAGGGTTCAAACCCTAGTTAGGGTTAGGGTTAGGGTTAGGGTTGTGGCTCAATTTAACATTGGTTTGTATGTGCGATTTGGAACACCCAGATTCACCCCGACCTTACACCCTCCAATTTGGAATTTTTGTCAGAGTGTCACCATTGAACATATCTAGATCTGGAAGTTGGAAGTTGGAATCTGGAAGCTGGAAATGGAAGTTGGAAGTTGGAAGCTGGAAGTTGGAAGCTGGATTTGGAAGTTGGAAACGGAAACTCCCAGGCAAAAGAGGGCAGCACTGAGTCGGAAAAATGAATGCCTGGATTTGGAAGTATAATTTGGAAAATCTCTAGGGGGCAGTAGTGATCCATGGTAAAACTTAACATCAGTAATTTCTGAATTTGGAAGTGTTATTTGGAAAATCCCTAGGGGCAGTAATGATCCATGGTAAAACTAAACATCAGTCATTTCTGAATTTGGAAGTGTAATTTGGAAAATCTCTAGGGGGCAGTAGTGAACCATGGTAAAACTTAACATCAGTAATTTCTGAATTTGGAAGTGTTATTTGGATAATCACTAGGGGCAGTAGTGATCCATGGTAAAACTAAACATCAGTAATTTCTGAATTTGGAAGTGTTATTTGGAAAATCTCTAGGGGGCAGTAGTGAACCATGGTAAAACTAATCATCAGTAATTTGGAATTTTTATACTAATTCAAAATGTATTCATACACTAAGTCCACCAACAGCAATTGCTTCATGTGGATTTGGAAGTTGGAAGGGGGTAAATGTCCTGAAGTTGGAAGTTCGTTAAAAATCAATGTACAGTCTAAGTCCACCAACAGTAATTGGTTCATGTCTACTATTTGGAAGTTGGAAGTAGGTAAATGTCCTCAAGTTGGAAGTTCGTTAAAAATCAATGTATAGTCTAAGTCCACCAACAGCAATCGGTTCATGTCTACGATTTGGAAGTTGGAAGTAGGTAAATGTCCTGAAGTTGGAAGTTTGTTAAAAATCAATGTATAGTCTAAGTCCACCAACAGCAATCGGTTCATGTCTACGATTTGGAAGTTGGAAGTAGGTAAATGTCCTGAAGTTGGAAGTTCGTTAAAAATCAATGTATAGTCTAAGTCCACCAACAGCAATCGGTTCATGTCTACAATTTGGAAGTTGGAAGTAGGTAAATGTCCTGAAGTTGGAAGTTCGTTAAAAATCAATGTGTAGTCTAAGTCCACCAACAGCAATCGGTTCATGTCTACAATTTGGAAGTTGGAAGTAGGTAAATGTCCTGAAGTTGGAAGTTCGTTAAAACTCAATGTGTAGTCTAAGTCCACCAACAGCAATCGGTTCATGTCTACAATTTGGAAGTTGGAAGTTCGTTAAAAATCAATGTACAGTCTAAGTCCACCAACAGCAATTGGTTCATGTCTACTATTTGGAAGTTGGAAGTAGGTAAATGTCCTCAAGTTGGAAGTTCGTTAAAAATCAATGCATAGTCTAAGTCCACCAACAGCAATCGGTTCATGTCTACGATTTGGAAGTTGGAAGTAGGTAAATGTCCTGAAGTTGGAAGTTCGTTAAAAATCAATGTATAGTCTAAGTCCACCAACAGCAATTGGTTCATGTCTACAATTTGGAAGTTGGAAGTAGGTAAATGTCCTGAACTTGGAAGTTCGTTAAAAATCAATTTATAGTCTAAGTCCACCAACAGCAATTAGTCCATGTCTACAATTTGGAAGTTGGAATTAGGTAAATGTCCTGAAGTTGGAAGTTCGTTAAAAATCAATGTATAGTCTAAGTCCACCAACAGCAATTGGTTCATGTCTACTATTTGGAAGTTGGAAGTAGGTAAATGTCCTGAAGTTGGAAGTTCGTTAAAAATCAATGTATAGTCTAAGTCCACCAACAGCAATTGGTTCATGTCTACAATTTGGAAGTTGGAAGTAGGTAAATGTCCTCAAGTTGGAAGTGGTCATTTTTGTGTGTCACCATTGAACATATGAAGAGTTCAGATGCAAAGGCCTCTAAACGCCACCTCCGTCAAAAATGAGATAAAGACATTGAGTGAATGCTCTCTGCACGTAGTATGCTTTAGGGTTAGGGTTAATTTCTCGTCAAAACCCGCTATATACCACTATTTTCCTGGTCTGAAATCTCCATTTGTATGCAAAAACCTCTAAACACCACTTCCCTTTGTCAACAAAAGCCTCTACGTTCTTAGAACCAATCACAACGCAACATGGAATCATGTGACTTCAAAATGGCGGCGCCCTGAGGAGCTGCTTTTTGGACAGCTGTCAGATATCAACAACACAGTACATTTACGTTTATATTCTTTAGCGATTCAATTTGGATTTTGATGGTCATGGATTTTGACATAATGGACGAACCTGTCCTTGTGACAGCTAACGGCCGAAAAAAACGTCGTAAAAACGGCCAAAAATAATAATCTTTTCTACCTCCTATTTTTATATTACAATTTAATATATATTTGCAGGCTATACTGCAGGTATTTTGAATGTATTTAACTTCTGTTATTGTTAAAATAAATGTGTTGCCATTTTGTGCCATTGAGGATATGCTTTGTGACTGTTTCTTTATTATTATTATTATTTTTATTATTATATATTTTGGCCTTTTGTCTTTGTTGGATTTCCCCATTGACAATAAATGTAGAGGCGGTTATTGCACTTACTTGGTTTGTTGAAGTTGTCTGGTAGTCTATCGGGTAGTCTGTGTTGGCTCCAAGCTCTAACATGCATGCAAAAATAGATGAAAATTGATAGAAATATCAAAAATTTGCATTTAATGCTCAAAAGCATCAAAGGGTATCGGGAATAGTAAAAGACTCTGCTCTCTCAGCATTCACTGGTTCAAATTGTTTGTTTGCACACCTGTGTACAATTACTGACTGATTATAAGGCTTTTCATCACTACCACATTTCAGGACCAGATGGAGCGATTCCTCATGCATTTAAATGAGTTTAACTAAAACAAGTCAAACTTAGGTTGTCCCGGTGGTGCACTGGGTAGAGTGTGTACCACTAAAGCCCAGGCCTCACCACAGCGACAGGGGTTCGATGTTGGGTCAAGCAGGTTAGCCCCAGTGGTTCACCGGGTAGAGTCAGTGAGAGTCCCGCGTCAGTGTGACTCAATTCTGTCATCTTAAATTCATCAGTAATTAAGCGTTAAAAAAGACAATAAGGTAAAATAGCTCCAATAAATCCTATCAAAAACGGTTGCTCCTATGGAACCTCCTGCGTCCCATTAAGGACCCGTCCGTACCACAGCGACAGGGGTTCAATTCCTTCTAGAGGGCACAGAGAGCTGAAAGTCGAAGTGGACGAGGTCCCAGTCTTACCCTGTAAGCAAGCGTAGCAAGTTTTGAGGAGGTGACACCTTCCAGTCTCTTAATTGGTCTCTCACCCAAATGCTGCACGAGAAGCACATGTGCGTTACACATCTGAGGAGTTCTGATAGAAAAAGTGACATTATTAGGGATAATTATTTCTGTTGGGTCAAACAAGCAGCGTTTCGGATATTTCGTTCATGGGAACAATGGGGACGCGTGAATGCGTTTTGGAACCACTCGCTATCTCGAAAGGTCACAAAAATAGTAGGTTAGGGTTTTCCCCATTCACTTAGAATTGCCTTTTGGAAGCACCTTTCACCCTCTATAAAAAGCCAAGGGAAAGGTTTTTCTGTCCGAGCTTGAGGTATGTTGTAGCACCAACAGCCTTCTCTTTTGGCTATAAGTTTGATGCTTCAGCCTCTTAAGATGGCAGAGCGGCACCGTTGCACGCTTCCCAAATGTCAATAGGTCAAGTAAGGCCTTCCAAAAAGAGTGGAGTACCCAATCTGGAAGTGTCTTCCGTTCCACAATGAAAAGACAGAACTGCCCCAAAATAATATTCTGGGCTATTTTAGGGATGGTGAACGCGTCTGCAGAGGAAATGGCTCCTTTTCAGCACTCATTCATGGTTTACCACCGCTTCCAAAAGGAGACGGGTACCGAATCTGGAAGTGACTACCATTCCACAATCAAACAACAGAAATGCCCCAAAATAAGACACTGGGCTATTTCAGGGATGGCGAACACGCCTGCAGAGTCCAATTAAACTTTTCGTTTCGCAAAGTGTTCCAAATTTAATTTCTATATCATGACATAGTGCCTTCTGTTGATGATGACATATGCTGGAAAACGCTCGTTTAGACCTTTCCAAAACACTTGGCCTCACTCCTCTAGGCCTTTCTTTCACAAGGTTATAAGGGTTCAAAGTTGACATTTCGGGGGAGGGGTTAGGGTTAGGAATGGCGACCCCGAGGTCCTAGAGTGCTGAGATTCGGAGTGGAGGTCCCAGTCAGACCCTGTGAAAAGCTTGTCAAGTCTCGGGGCGGTGACACCTTCCTGTCTCTTAATTGGTCTCATGAACAAAGGCTGATCGAGAAGCACTTGGGGGTTACACTTCTAAGTAGTTCTGATAGAAAAAGTGACCTTAACAAGGAATTTTTTTTTCTATTGGGTCAAAAAGGCTGACTCTCGGATATGTTGTTCATGGGAACAGTTGGGACGTGTGTATGCGTTTTGGAACCACTCGCTATCTCCAAAGGTCACAAAATTAGTAGGTTTGGGTTTTCCCCATTCACTTAGAATTGCCTTTTGGAAGCACTTTTCACCCTCTATAAAAAGCCAAGGAAAAGGTTTTTGTGTCCGAGCTTGAGGTATGTTGTAGCACCAACAGCCTTCTGTTTTGGCTATAAGTTTGATGCTTCAGCCTCTTAAGATGGCAGAGCGGCACCGTTGCACGCTTCCCAAATGTCAATAGGTCAAGTAAGGCCTTCCAAAAAGAGTGGAGTACCCAATCTGGAAGTGTCTTCCGTTCCACAATGAAAAGACAGAACTGCCCCAAAATAAGATTCTGGGCTATTTTAGGGATGGTGAACATGTCTGCAGAGGAAATGGCTCCTTTTCAGAACTCATTCATGGTTTATCCGCGCTTCCAAAAGGAGAGGGGTACCCAATCTGGAAGTGTCTACCGTTCCACAATGAAACAACAGAATTGCACCAAAATAAGACACTGGGCTATGTCAGGGATAGTGAACGCGTCTGCAGCTTCCAATTTAACCTATCGTTTCACAAAGTATTCCAAATTTAATTTCTATATCAAGAAATAGTGCCTTCTATTGATGATGACATATGCTGGAAAACGCTCGTTCAGACCATTCCAAAACACTTGGCCTCACTCCTCTAGGCCTTTCTTTCAAAATGTTATAAGGGTTCAAAGTGGCTATTGGAAGCACCTTTCAGCCTCTCCAAAAGACCAAAGAAAAGCTATTTTTTTCTGAGCTTGCTGTATGGTGTAGCATAAACAGCCATCTCTTTTGGGTATAAGTTTGGTGCTTCAGTCTCTTAAGATGGCCGAGTGGCAAGGCTGAAGGCTTCCAAAATGTCTAAGGGCTTCCAAAAAGAGTGCAGTACCCAATCTGGAAGTGTCTACCGTTCCACAATGAAAAGACAGAACTGCCCCAAAATAAGATTCTGGCCTATTTTAGGGATGGTGAACAAGTCTGCAGAGGAAAAGGCTCCTTTTCAGAAATCATTCTTGGTTTATCCCCGCTTCCAAAAGGAGAGGGGTACCGAATCTGGAAGTGACTACCATTCCACAATCAAACAACAGAAATGCCCCAAAATAAGACACTGGGCTATTTCAGGGATGGCGAACACGCCTGCAGAGTCCAATTAAACTTTTCGTTTCGCAAAGTGTTCCAAATTTAATTTCTATATCAAGAAATAGTGCCTTCTGTTGATGATCACATATGCTGGAAAGAGCTCATTCAGACCTTTCCAAAACACTTGGCCTCATTCCTCTAGGCCTTTTTTTCACAAAGTTATAAGGGTTCAAAGTTGACATTTCGGGGGAGGGGTTAGGGTTAGGAATGGCGACCCCGAGGTCCTAGAGGGCTGAGATTCGGAGTGGAGGTCCCAGTCAGACCCTCTGAAAAGCTTGTCAAGTCTCGGGGCGGTGACACCTTGCTGTCTCTTAATTGGTCTCTTGACCAAAGGCTGATCGAGAAGCACTTGGGGGTTACACTTCTGAGTAGTTCTGATAGAAAAAGTGACCTTAACAAGGAATTTTTTTTTCTGTTGGGTCAAAAAGGCCGACTCTCGGATATGTTGTTCATGGGAACAGTTGGGACGTGTGTATGCGTTTTGGAACCACTCGCTATCTCGAAAGGTCACAAAATTAGTAGGTTAGTGTTTTCCCCATTCACTTAGAATTGCCTTTTGGAAGCACCTTTCACCCTCTATAAAAAGCCAAGGAAAAGGTTTTTCTGTCCGAGCTTGAGGTATGTTGTAGCACCAACAGCCTTCTGTTTTGGCTATAAGTTTGATGCTTCAGCCTCTTAAGATGGCAGAGCGGCACCGTTGCACGCTTCCCAAATGTCAATAGGTCAAGTAAGGCCTTCCAAAAAGAGTGGAGTACCCAATCTGGAAGTGTCTTCCGTTCCACAATGAAAAGACAGAACTGCCCCAAAATAAGATTCTGGGCTATTTTAGGGATGGTGAACATGTCTGCAGAGGAAATGGCTCCTTTTCAGAACTCATTCATGGTTTATCCGCGCTTCCAAAAGGAGAGGGGTACCCAATCTGGAAGTGTCTACCGTTCCACAATGAAACAACAGAATTGCACCAAAATAAGACACTGGGCTATGTCAGGGATAGTGAACGCGTCTGCAGCTTCCAATTTAACCTATCGTTTCACAAAGTATTCCAAATTTAATTTCTATATCAAGAAATAGTGCCTTCTATTGATGATGACATATGCTGGAAAACGCTCGTTCAGACCATTCCAAAACACTTGGCCTCACTCCTCTAGGCCTTTCTTTCAAAATGTTATAAGGGTTCAAAGTGGCTATTGGAAGCACCTTTCAGCCTCTCCAAAAGACCAAAGAAAAGCTATTTTTTTCTGAGCTTGATGTATGGTGTAGCATAAACAGCCATCTCTTTTGGGTATAAGTTTGGTGCTTCAGTCTCTTAAGATGGCCGAGTGGCAAGGCTGAAGGCTTCCAAAATGTCTAAGGGCTTCCAGAAAGAGTGCAGTACCCAATCTGGAAGTGTCTACCGTTCCACAATGAAAAGAGAGAACTGCCCCAAAATAAGATTCTGGCCTATTTTAGGGATGGTGAACGTGTCTGCAGAGGAAATGGCTCCTTTTCAGAAATCATTCATGGTTTATCCCCGCTTCCAAAAGGAGAGGGGTACCGAATCTGGAAGTGACTACCATTCCACAATCAAACAACAGAAATGCCCCAAAATAAGACACTGGGCTATTTCAGGGATGGCGAACACGCCTGCAGAGTCCAATTAAACTTTTTGTTTCGCAAAGTGTTCTAAATTTAATTTCTATATCAAGAAATAGTGCCTTCTGTTGATGATCACATATGCTGGAAAGAGCTCATTCAGACCTTTCCAAAACACTTGGCCTCATTCCTCTAGGCCTTTCTTTCACAAAGTTATAAGGGTTCAAAGTTGACATTTCGGGGGAGGGGTTAGGGTTAGGAATGGCGACCCCGAGGTCCTAGAGGGCTGAGATTCGGAGTGGATGTCCCAGTCAGACCCTCTGAAAAGCATGTCAAGTCTCGGGGCGGTGACACCTTGCTGTCTCTTAATTGGTCTCTTGACCAAAGGCTGATCGAGAAGCACTTGGGGGTTACACTTCTGAGTAGTTCTGATAGAAATAGTGACCTTAACAAGGATTTTTTTTTTCTGTTGGGTCAAAAAGGCCGACTCTCGGATATGTTGTTCATGGGAACAGTTGGGACGTGTGTATGCGTTTTGGAACCACTCCCTATCTCGAAAGGTCACAAAATTAGTAGGTTAATGTTTTCCCCATTCACTTAGAATTGCCTTTTGGAAGCACCTTTCACCCTCTATAAAAAGCCAAGGAAAAGGTTTTTCTGTCCGAGCTTGAGGTATGTTGTAGCACCAACAGCCTTCTCTTTTGGCTATAAGTTTGATGCTTCAGCGTCTTAAGATGGCAGAGCGGCACCGTTGCACGCTTCCCAAATGTCAATAGGTCAAGGAAGGCCTTCCAAAAAGAGTGGAGTACCCAATCTGGAAGTGGAACTAAACAGGGAATTTTTTTTCTGTTGGGTCAAACAGGCCGACTCTCGGATATGTCGTTCATGGGAACAATGGGGACGCATGAATGCGTTTTGGAACCACTCGCTATCTCGAAAGGTCACAAAATTAGTAGGTTAGGGTTTTCCCCATTCAATTAGAATTGCCTTTTGGAAGCACATTTCACCCTCTATAAAAACCCAAGGAAAAGGTTTTTCTGTCCGAGCTTGAGGTATGTTGTAGCACCAACAGCCTTCTCTTTTGGCTATAAGTTTGATGCTTCAGCCTCTTAAGATGGCAGAGCGGCACCGTTGCACGCTTCCCAAATGTCAATAGGTCAAGTAAGGCCTTCCAAAAAGAGTGGAGTACCCAATCTGGAAGTGTCTACCGTTCCACAATGAAACAACATAATTGCACCAAAATAAGACACTGGGCTATGTCAGGGATGGTGAACGCGTCTGCAGAGGAAATGGCTCCTTTTCAGAACTCATTCATGGTTTATCCGCGCTTCCAAAAGGAGAGGGGTACCCAATCTGGAAGTGTCTACCGTTCCACAATGAAACAACAGAATTGCACCAAAATAAGACACTGGGCTATGTCAGGGATAGTGAACGCGTCTGCAGCTTCCAATTTAACCTATCGTTTCACAAAGTATTCCAAATTTAATTTCTATATCAAGAAATAGTGCCTTCTATTGATGATGACATATGCTGGAAAACGCTCGTTCAGACCATTCCAAAACACTTGGCCTCACTCCTCTAGGCCTTTCTTTCAAAATGTTATAAGGGTTCAAAGTGGCTATTGGAAGCACCTTTCAGCCTCTCCAAAAGACCAAAGAAAAGCTATTTTTTTCTGAGCTTGATGTATGGTGTAGCATAAACAGCCATCTCTTTTGGGTATAAGTTTGGTGCTTCAGTCTCTTAAGATGGCCGAGTGGCAAGGCTGAAGGCTTCCAAAATGTCTAAGGGCTTCCAGAAAGAGTGCAGTACCCAATCTGGAAGTGTCTACCGTTCCACAATGAAAAGAGAGAACTGCCCCAAAATAAGATTCTGGCCTATTTTAGGGATGGTGAACGTGTCTGCAGAGGAAATGGCTCCTTTTCAGAAATCATTCATGGTTTATCCCCGCTTCCAAAAGGAGAGGGGTACCGAATCTGGAAGTGACTACCATTCCACAATCAAACAACAGAAATGCCCCAAAATAAGACACTGGGCTATTTCAGGGATGGCGAACACGCCTGCAGAGTCCAATTAAACTTTTTGTTTCGCAAAGTGTTCTAAATTTAATTTCTATATCAAGAAATAGTGCCTTCTGTTGATGATCACATATGCTGGAAAGAGCTCATTCAGACCTTTCCAAAACACTTGGCCTCATTCCTCTAGGCCTTTCTTTCACAAAGTTATAAGGGTTCAAAGTTGACATTTCGGGGGAGGGGTTAGGGTTAGGAATGGCGACCCCGAGGTCCTAGAGGGCTGAGATTCGGAGTGGAGGTCCCAGTCAGACCCTCTGAAAAGCATGTCAAGTCTCGGGGCGGTGACACCTTGCTGTCTCTTAATTGGTCTCTTGACCAAAGGCTGATCGAGAAGCACTTGGGGGTTACACTTCTGAGTAGTTCTGATAGAAATAGTGACCTTAACAAGGATTTTTTTTTTCTGTTGGGTCAAAAAGGCCGACTCTCGGATATGTTGTTCATGGGAACAGTTGGGACGTGTGTATGCGTTTTGGAACCACTCCCTATCTCGAAAGGTCACAAAATTAGTAGGTTAATGTTTTCCCCATTCACTTAGAATTGCCTTTTGGAAGCACCTTTCACCCTCTATAAAAAGCCAAGGAAAAGGTTTTTCTGTCCGAGCTTGAGGTATGTTGTAGCACCAACAGCCTTCTCTTTTGGCTATAAGTTTGGTGCTTCAGCGTCTTAAGATGGCAGAGCGGCACCGTTGCACGCTTCCCAAATGTCAATAGGTCAAGGAAGGCCTTCCAAAAAGAGTGGAGTACCCAATCTGGAAGTGGAACTAAACAGGGAATTTTTTTTCTGTTGGGTCAAACAGGCCGACTCTCGGATATGTCGTTCATGGGAACAATGGGGACGCATGAATGCGTTTTGGAACCACTCGCTATCTCGAAAGGTCACAAAATTAGTAGGTTAGGGTTTTCCCCATTCAATTAGAATTGCCTTTTGGAAGCACCTTTCACCCTCTATAAAAACCCAAGGAAAAGGTTTTTCTGTCCGAGCTTGAGGTATGTTGTAGCACCAACAGCCTTCTCTTTTGGCTATAAGTTTGATGCTTCAGCCTCTTAAGATGGCAGAGCGGCACCGTTGCACGCTTCCCAAATGTCAATAGGTCAAGTAAGGCCTTCCAAAAAGAGTGGAGTACCCAATCTGGAAGTGTCTACCGTTCCACAATGAAACAACATAATTGCACCAAAATAAGACACTGGGCTATGTCAGGGATGGTGAACGCGTCTGCAGCGTCCAATTTAACCTATAGTTTCACAAAGTATTCCAAATTTAATTTCTATATCAAGAAATAGTGCCTTCTATTGATGATGACATATGCTGGAAAACATTCGTTCAGACCATTCCAAAACACTTGGCCTCACTCCTCTAGGCCTTTCTTTCAAAAGGTTATAAGGGTTCAAAGTGGCTTTTGGAAGCACCTTTCAGCCTCTCCAAAAGACCAAAGAAAAGCTCTTTCTTTCTGAGCTTGATGTATGGTGTACCATCAACAGCCATCTCTTTTGGGTATAAGTTTGGTGCTTCAGTCTCTTAAGATGGCCGAGTGGCAAGGCTGAAGGCTTCCAAAATGTCTAAGGGCTTCCAAAAAGAGTGCAGTACCCAATCTGGAAGTGTCTACCGTTCCACAATGAAAAGACAGAACTGCCCCAAAATAATATTCTGGGCTATTTTAGGGATGGTGAACGCGTCTGCAGAGGAAATGGCTCCTTTTCAGCACTCGTTCATGGTTTACCACCGCTTCCAAAAGGAGAGGGGTACCGAATCTGGAAGTGACTACCATTCCACAATCAAACAACAGAAATGCCCCAAAATAAGACACTGGGCTATTTCAGGGATGGCGAACACGCCTGCAGAGTCCAATTAAACTTTTCGTTTCGCAAAGTGTTCCAAATTTAATTTCTATATCATGACATAGTGCCTTCTGTTGATGATGACATATGCTGGAAAACGCTCGTTTAGACCTTTCCAAAACACTTGGCCTCACTCCTCTAGGCCTTTCTTTCACAAGGTTATAAGGGTTCAAAGTTGACATTTCGGGGGAGGGGTTAGGGTTAGGAATGGCGACCCCGAGGTCCTAGAGTGCTGAGATTCGGAGTGGAGGTCCCAGTCAGACCCTGTGAAAAGCTTGTCAAGTCTCGGGGCGGTGACACCTTCCTGTCTCTTAATTGGTCTCATGAACAAAGGCTGATCGAGAAGCACTTGGGGGTTACACTTCTAAGTAGTTCTGATAGAAAAAGTGACCTTAACAAGGAATTTTTTTTTCTATTGGGTCAAAAAGGCTGACTCTCGGATATGTTGTTCATGGGAACAGTTGGGACGTGTGTATGCGTTTTGGAACCACTCGCTATCTCCAAAGGTCACAAAATTAGTAGGTTTGGGTTTTCCCCATTCACTTAGAATTGCCTTTTGGAAGCACTTTTCACCCTCTATAAAAAGCCAAGGAAAAGGTTTTTGTGTCCGAGCTTGAGGTATGTTGTAGCACCAACAGCCTTCTGTTTTGGCTATAAGTTTGATGCTTCAGCCTCTTAAGATGGCAGAGCGGCACCGTTGCACGCTTCCCAAATGTCAATAGGTCAAGTAAGGCCTTCCAAAAAGAGTGGAGTACCCAATCTGGAAGTGTCTTCCGTTCCACAATGAAAAGACAGAACTGCCCCAAAATAAGATTCTGGGCTATTTTAGGGATGGTGAACATGTCTGCAGAGGAAATGGCTCCTTTTCAGAACTCATTCATGGTTTATCCGCGCTTCCAAAAGGAGAGGGGTACCCAATCTGGAAGTGTCTACCGTTCCACAATGAAACAACAGAATTGCACCAAAATAAGACACTGGGCTATGTCAGGGATAGTGAACGCGTCTGCAGCTTCCAATTTAACCTATCGTTTCACAAAGTATTCCAAATTTAATTTCTATATCAAGAAATAGTGCCTTCTATTGATGATGACATATGCTGGAAAACGCTCGTTCAGACCATTCCAAAACACTTGGCCTCACTCCTCTAGGCCTTACTTTCAAAATGTTATAAGGGTTCAAAGTGGCTATTGGAAGCACCTTTCAGCCTCTCCAAAAGACCAAAGAAAAGCTATTTTTTTCTGAGCTTGCTGTATGGTGTAGCATAAACAGCCATCTCTTTTGGGTATAAGTTTGGTGCTTCAGTCTCTAAAGATGGCCGAGTGGCAAGGCTGAAGGCTTCCAAAATGTCTAAGGGCTTCCAAAAAGAGTGCAGTACCCAATCTGGAAGTGTCTACCGTTCCACAATGAAAAGACAGAACTGCCCCAAAATAAGATTCTGGCCTATTTTAGGGATGGTGAACAAGTCTGCAGAGGAAAAGGCTCCTTTTCAGAAATCATTCTTGGTTTATCCCCGCTTCCAAAAGGAGAGGGGTACCGAATCTGGAAGTGACTACCATTCCACAATCAAACAACAGAAATGCCCCAAAATAAGACACTGGGCTATTTCAGGGATGGCGAACACGCCTGCAGAGTCCAATTAAACTTTTCGTTTCGCAAAGTGTTCCAAATTTAATTTCTATATCAAGAAATAGTGCCTTCTGTTGATGATCACATATGCTGGAAAGAGCTCATTCAGACCTTTCCAAAACACTTGGCCTCATTCCTCTAGGCCTTTTTTTCACAAAGTTATAAGGGTTCAAAGTTGACATTTCGGGGGAGGGGTTAGGGTTAGGAATGGCGACCCCGAGGTCCTAGAGGGCTGAGATTCGGAGTGGAGGTCCCAGTCAGACCCTCTGAAAAGCTTGTCAAGTCTCGGGGCGGTGACACCTTGCTGTCTCTTAATTGGTCTCTTGACCAAAGGCTGATCGAGAAGCACTTGGGGGTTACACTTCTGAGTAGTTCTGATAGAAAAAGTGACCTTAACAAGGAATTTTTTTTTCTGTTGGGTCAAAAAGGCCGACTCTCGGATATGTTGTTCATGGGAACAGTTGGGACGTGTGTATGCGTTTTGGAACCACTCGCTATCTCGAAAGGTCACAAAATTAGTAGGTTAGTGTTTTCCCCATTCACTTAGAATTGCCTTTTGGAAGCACCTTTCACCCTCTATAAAAAGCCAAGGAAAAGGTTTTTCTGTCCGAGCTTGAGGTATGTTGTAGCACCAACAGCCTTCTGTTTTGGCTATAAGTTTGATGCTTCAGCCTCTTAAGATGGCAGAGCGGCACCGTTGCACGCTTCCCAAATGTCAATAGGTCAAGTAAGGCCTTCCAAAAAGAGTGGAGTACCCAATCTGGAAGTGTCTTCCGTTCCACAATGAAAAGACAGAACTGCCCCAAAATAAGATTCTGGGCTATTTTAGGGATGGTGAACATGTCTGCAGAGGAAATGGCTCCTTTTCAGAACTCATTCATGGTTTATCCGCGCTTCCAAAAGGAGAGGGGTACCCAATCTGGAAGTGTCTACCGTTCCACAATGAAACAACAGAATTGCACCAAAATAAGACACTGGGCTATGTCAGGGATAGTGAACGCGTCTGCAGCTTCCAATTTAACCTATCGTTTCACAAAGTATTCCAAATTTAATTTCTATATCAAGAAATAGTGCCTTCTATTGATGATGACATATGCTGGAAAACGCTCGTTCAGACCATTCCAAAACACTTGGCCTCACTCCTCTAGGCCTTTCTTTCAAAATGTTATAAGGGTTCAAAGTGGCTATTGGAAGCACCTTTCAGCCTCTCCAAAAGACCAAAGAAAAGCTATTTTTTTCTGAGCTTGATGTATGGTGTAGCATAAACAGCCATCTCTTTTGGGTATAAGTTTGGTGCTTCAGTCTCTTAAGATGGCCGAGTGGCAAGGCTGAAGGCTTCCAAAATGTCTAAGGGCTTCCAGAAAGAGTGCAGTACCCAATCTGGAAGTGTCTACCGTTCCACAATGAAAAGAGAGAACTGCCCCAAAATAAGATTCTGGCCTATTTTAGGGATGGTGAACGTGTCTGCAGAGGAAATGGCTCCTTTTCAGAAATCATTCATGGTTTATCCCCGCTTCCAAAAGGAGAGGGGTACCGAATCTGGAAGTGACTACCATTCCACAATCAAACAACAGAAATGCCCCAAAATAAGACACTGGGCTATTTCAGGGATGGCGAACACGCCTGCAGAGTCCAATTAAACTTTTTGTTTCGCAAAGTGTTCTAAATTTAATTTCTATATCAAGAAATAGTGCCTTCTGTTGATGATCACATATGCTGGAAAGAGCTCATTCAGACCTTTCCAAAACACTTGGCCTCATTCCTCTAGGCCTTTCTTTCACAAAGTTATAAGGGTTCAAAGTTGACATTTCGGGGGAGGGGTTAGGGTTAGGAATGGCGACCCCGAGGTCCTAGAGGGCTGAGATTCGGAGTGGAGGTCCCAGTCAGACCCTCTGAAAAGCATGTCAAGTCTCGGGGCGGTGACACCTTGCTGTCTCTTAATTGGTCTCTTGACCAAAGGCTGATCGAGAAGCACTTGGGGGTTACACTTCTGAGTAGTTCTGATAGAAATAGTGACCTTAAGAAGGATTTTTTTTTTCTGTTGGGTCAAAAAGGCCGACTCTCGGATATGTTGTTCATGGGAACAGTTGGGACGTGTGTATGCGTTTTGGAACCACTCCCTATCTCGAAAGGTCACAAAATTAGTAGGTTAATGTTTTCCCCATTCACTTAGAATTGCCTTTTGGAAGCACCTTTCACCCTCTATAAAAAGCCAAGGAAAAGGTTTTTCTGTCCGAGCTTGAGGTATGTTGTAGCACCAACAGCCTTCTCTTTTGGCTATAAGTTTGATGCTTCAGCGTCTTAAGATGGCAGAGCGGCACCGTTGCACGCTTCCCAAATGTCAATAGGTCAAGGAAGGCCTTCCAAAAAGAGTGGAGTACCCAATCTGGAAGTGGAACTAAACAGGGAATTTTTTTTCTGTTGGGTCAAACAGGCCGACTCTCGGATATGTCGTTCATGGGAACAATGGGGACGCATGAATGCGTTTTGGAACCACTCGCTATCTCGAAAGGTCACAAAATTAGTAGGTTAGGGTTTTCCCCATTCAATTAGAATTGCCTTTTGGAAGCACCTTTCACCCTCTATAAAAACCCAAGGAAAAGGTTTTTCTGTCCGAGCTTGAGGTATGTTGTAGCACCAACAGCCTTCTCTTTTGGCTATAAGTTTGATGCTTCAGCCTCTTAAGATGGCAGAGCGGCACCGTTGCACGCTTCCCAAATGTCAATAGGTCAAGTAAGGCCTTCCAAAAAGAGTGGAGTACCCAATCTGGAAGTGTCTACCGTTCCACAATGAAACAACATAATTGCACCAAAATAAGACACTGGGCTATGTCAGGGATGGTGAACGCGTCTGCAGCGTCCAATTTAACCTATAGTTTCACAAAGTATTCCAAATTTAATTTCTATATCAAGAAATAGTGCCTTCTATTGATGATGACATATGCTGGAAAACATTCGTTCAGACCATTCCAAAACACTTGGCCTCACTCCTCTAGGCCTTTCTTTCAAAAGGTTATAAGGGTTCAAAGTGGCTTTTGGAAGCACCTTTCAGCCTCTCCAAAAGACCAAAGAAAAGCTCTTTCTTTCTGAGCTTGATGTATGGTGTACCATCAACAGCCATCTCTTTTGGGTATAAGTTTGGTGCTTCAGTCTCTTAAGATGGCCGAGTGGCAAGGCTGAAGGCTTCCAAAATGTCTAAGGGCTTCCAAAAAGAGTGCAGTACCCAATCTGGAAGTGTCTACCGTTCCACAATGAAAAGACAGAACTGCCCCAAAATAATATTCTGGGCTATTTTAGGGATGGTGAACGCGTCTGCAGAGGAAATGGCTCCTTTTCAGCACTCGTTCATGGTTTACCACCGCTTCCAAAAGGAGAGGGGTACCGAATCTGGAAGTGACTACCATTCCACAATCAAACAACAGAAATGCCCCAAAATAAGACACTGGGCTATTTCAGGGATGGCGAACACGCCTGCAGAGTCCAATTAAACTTTTCGTTTCGCAAAGTGTTCCAAATTTAATTTCTATATCATGACATAGTGCCTTCTGTTGATGATGACATATGCTGGAAAACGCTCGTTTAGACCTTTCCAAAACACTTGGCCTCACTCCTCTAGGCCTTTCTTTCACAAGGTTATAAGGGTTCAAAGTTGACATTTCGGGGGAGGGGTTAGGGTTAGGAATGGCGACCCCGAGGTCCTAGAGTGCTGAGATTCGGAGTGGAGGTCCCAGTCAGACCCTGTGAAAAGCTTGTCAAGTCTCGGGGCGGTGACACCTTCCTGTCTCTTAATTGGTCTCATGAACAAAGGCTGATCGAGAAGCACTTGGGGGTTACACTTCTAAGTAGTTCTGATAGAAAAAGTGACCTTAACAAGGAATTTTTTTTTCTATTGGGTCAAAAAGGCTGACTCTCGGATATGTTGTTCATGGGAACAGTTGGGACGTGTGTATGCGTTTTGGAACCACTCGCTATCTCCAAAGGTCACAAAATTAGTAGGTTTGGGTTTTCCCCATTCACTTAGAATTGCCTTTTGGAAGCACTTTTCACCCTCTATAAAAAGCCAAGGAAAAGGTTTTTGTGTCCGAGCTTGAGGTATGTTGTAGCACCAACAGCCTTCTGTTTTGGCTATAAGTTTGATGCTTCAGCCTCTTAAGATGGCAGAGCGGCACCGTTGCACGCTTCCCAAATGTCAATAGGTCAAGTAAGGCCTTCCAAAAAGAGTGGAGTACCCAATCTGGAAGTGTCTTCCGTTCCACAATGAAAAGACAGAACTGCCCCAAAATAAGATTCTGGGCTATTTTAGGGATGGTGAACATGTCTGCAGAGGAAATGGCTCCTTTTCAGAACTCATTCATGGTTTATCCGCGCTTCCAAAAGGAGAGGGGTACCCAATCTGGAAGTGTCTACCGTTCCACAATGAAACAACAGAATTGCACCAAAATAAGACACTGGGCTATGTCAGGGATAGTGAACGCGTCTGCAGCTTCCAATTTAACCTATCGTTTCACAAAGTATTCCAAATTTAATTTCTATATCAAGAAATAGTGCCTTCTATTGATGATGACATATGCTGGAAAACGCTCGTTCAGACCATTCCAAAACACTTGGCCTCACTCCTCTAGGCCTTACTTTCAAAATGTTATAAGGGTTCAAAGTGGCTATTGGAAGCACCTTTCAGCCTCTCCAAAAGACCAAAGAAAAGCTATTTTTTTCTGAGCTTGCTGTATGGTGTAGCATAAACAGCCATCTCTTTTGGGTATAAGTTTGGTGCTTCAGTCTCTAAAGATGGCCGAGTGGCAAGGCTGAAGGCTTCCAAAATGTCTAAGGGCTTCCAAAAAGAGTGCAGTACCCAATCTGGAAGTGTCTACCGTTCCACAATGAAAAGACAGAACTGCCCCAAAATAAGATTCTGGCCTATTTTAGGGATGGTGAACAAGTCTGCAGAGGAAAAGGCTCCTTTTCAGAAATCATTCTTGGTTTATCCCCGCTTCCAAAAGGAGAGGGGTACCGAATCTGGAAGTGACTACCATTCCACAATCAAACAACAGAAATGCCCCAAAATAAGACACTGGGCTATTTCAGGGATGGCGAACACGCCTGCAGAGTCCAATTAAACTTTTCGTTTCGCAAAGTGTTCCAAATTTAATTTCTATATCAAGAAATAGTGCCTTCTGTTGATGATCACATATGCTGGAAAGAGCTCATTCAGACCTTTCCAAAACACTTGGCCTCATTCCTCTAGGCCTTTTTTTCACAAAGTTATAAGGGTTCAAAGTTGACATTTCGGGGGAGGGGTTAGGGTTAGGAATGGCGACCCCGAGGTCCTAGAGGGCTGAGATTCGGAGTGGAGGTCCCAGTCAGACCCTCTGAAAAGCTTGTCAAGTCTCGGGGCGGTGACACCTTGCTGTCTCTTAATTGGTCTCTTGACCAAAGGCTGATCGAGAAGCACTTGGGGGTTACACTTCTGAGTAGTTCTGATAGAAAAAGTGACCTTAACAAGGAATTTTTTTTTCTGTTGGGTCAAAAAGGCCGACTCTCGGATATGTTGTTCATGGGAACAGTTGGGACGTGTGTATGCGTTTTGGAACCACTCGCTATCTCGAAAGGTCACAAAATTAGTAGGTTAGTGTTTTCCCCATTCACTTAGAATTGCCTTTTGGAAGCACCTTTCACCCTCTATAAAAAGCCAAGGAAAAGGTTTTTCTGTCCGAGCTTGAGGTATGTTGTAGCACCAACAGCCTTCTGTTTTGGCTATAAGTTTGATGCTTCAGCCTCTTAAGATGGCAGAGCGGCACCGTTGCACGCTTCCCAAATGTCAATAGGTCAAGTAAGGCCTTCCAAAAAGAGTGGAGTACCCAATCTGGAAGTGTCTTCCGTTCCACAATGAAAAGACAGAACTGCCCCAAAATAAGATTCTGGGCTATTTTAGGGATGGTGAACATGTCTGCAGAGGAAATGGCTCCTTTTCAGAACTCATTCATGGTTTATCCGCGCTTCCAAAAGGAGAGGGGTACCCAATCTGGAAGTGTCTACCGTTCCACAATGAAACAACAGAATTGCACCAAAATAAGACACTGGGCTATGTCAGGGATAGTGAACGCGTCTGCAGCTTCCAATTTAACCTATCGTTTCACAAAGTATTCCAAATTTAATTTCTATATCAAGAAATAGTGCCTTCTATTGATGATGACATATGCTGGAAAACGCTCGTTCAGACCATTCCAAAACACTTGGCCTCACTCCTCTAGGCCTTTCTTTCAAAATGTTATAAGGGTTCAAAGTGGCTATTGGAAGCACCTTTCAGCCTCTCCAAAAGAACAAAGAAAAGCTATTTTTTTCTGAGCTTGATGTATGGTGTAGCATAAACAGCCATCTCTTTTGGGTATAAGTTTGGTGCTTCAGTCTCTTAAGATGGCCGAGTGGCAAGGCTGAAGGCTTCCAAAATGTCTAAGGGCTTCCAGAAAGAGTGCAGTACCCAATCTGGAAGTGTCTACCGTTCCACAATGAAAAGAGAGAACTGCCCCAAAATAAGATTCTGGCCTATTTTAGGGATGGTGAACGTGTCTGCAGAGGAAATGGCTCCTTTTCAGAAATCATTCATGGTTTATCCCCGCTTCCAAAAGGAGAGGGGTACCGAATCTGGAAGTGACTACCATTCCACAATCAAACAACAGAAATGCCCCAAAATAAGACACTGGGCTATTTCAGGGATGGCGAACACGCCTGCAGAGTCCAATTAAACTTTTTGTTTCGCAAAGTGTTCTAAATTTAATTTCTATATCAAGAAATAGTGCCTTCTGTTGATGATCACATATGCTGGAAAGAGCTCATTCAGACCTTTCCAAAACACTTGGCCTCATTCCTCTAGGCCTTTCTTTCACAAAGTTATAAGGGTTCAAAGTTGACATTTCGGGGGAGGGGTTAGGGTTAGGAATGGCGACCCCGAGGTCCTAGAGGGCTGAGATTCGGAGTGGAGGTCCCAGTCAGACCCTCTGAAAAGCATGTCAAGTCTCGGGGCGGTGACACCTTGCTGTCTCTTAATTGGTCTCTTGACCAAAGGCTGATCGAGAAGCACTTGGGGGTTACACTTCTGAGTAGTTCTGATAGAAATAGTGACCTTAACAAGGATTTTTTTTTTCTGTTGGGTCAAAAAGGCCGACTCTCGGATATGTTGTTCATGGGAACAGTTGGGACGTGTGTATGCGTTTTGGAACCACTCCCTATCTCGAAAGGTCACAAAATTAGTAGGTTAATGTTTTCCCCATTCACTTAGAATTGCCTTTTGGAAGCACCTTTCACCCTCTATAAAAAGCCAAGGAAAAGGTTTTTCTGTCCGAGCTTGAGGTATGTTGTAGCACCAACAGCCTTCTCTTTTGGCTATAAGTTTGATGCTTCAGCGTCTTAAGATGGCAGAGCGGCACCGTTGCACGCTTCCCAAATGTCAATAGGTCAAGGAAGGCCTTCCAAAAAGAGTGGAGTACCCAATCTGGAAGTGGAACTAAACAGGGAATTTTTTTTCTGTTGGGTCAAACAGGCCGACTCTCGGATATGTCGTTCATGGGAACAATGGGGACGCATGAATGCGTTTTGGAACCACTCGCTATCTCGAAAGGTCACAAAATTAGTAGGTTAGGGTTTTCCCCATTCAATTAGAATTGCCTTTTGGAAGCACCTTTCACCCTCTATAAAAACCCAAGGAAAAGGTTTTTCTGTCCGAGCTTGAGGTATGTTGTAGCACCAACAGCCTTCTCTTTTGGCTATAAGTTTGATGCTTCAGCCTCTTAAGATGGCAGAGCGGCACCGTTGCACGCTTCCCAAATGTCAATAGGTCAAGTAAGGCCTTCCAAAAAGAGTGGAGTACCCAATCTGGAAGTGTCTACCGTTCCACAATGAAACAACATAATTGCACCAAAATAAGACACTGGGCTATGTCAGGGATGGTGAACGCGTCTGCAGAGGAAATGGCTCCTTTTCAGAACTCATTCATGGTTTATCCGCGCTTCCAAAAGGAGAGGGGTACCCAATCTGGAAGTGTCTACCGTTCCACAATGAAACAACAGAATTGCACCAAAATAAGACACTGGGCTATGTCAGGGATAGTGAACGCGTCTGCAGCTTCCAATTTAACCTATCGTTTCACAAAGTATTCCAAATTTAATTTCTATATCAAGAAATAGTGCCTTCTATTGATGATGACATATGCTGGAAAACGCTCGTTCAGACCATTCCAAAACACTTGGCCTCACTCCTCTAGGCCTTTCTTTCAAAATGTTATAAGGGTTCAAAGTGGCTATTGGAAGCACCTTTCAGCCTCTCCAAAAGACCAAAGAAAAGCTATTTTTTTCTGAGCTTGATGTATGGTGTAGCATAAACAGCCATCTCTTTTGGGTATAAGTTTGGTGCTTCAGTCTCTTAAGATGGCCGAGTGGCAAGGCTGAAGGCTTCCAAAATGTCTAAGGGCTTCCAGAAAGAGTGCAGTACCCAATCTGGAAGTGTCTACCGTTCCACAATGAAAAGAGAGAACTGCCCCAAAATAAGATTCTGGCCTATTTTAGGGATGGTGAACGTGTCTGCAGAGGAAATGGCTCCTTTTCAGAAATCATTCATGGTTTATCCCCGCTTCCAAAAGGAGAGGGGTACCGAATCTGGAAGTGACTACCATTCCACAATCAAACAACAGAAATGCCCCAAAATAAGACACTGGGCTATTTCAGGGATGGCGAACACGCCTGCAGAGTCCAATTAAACTTTTTGTTTCGCAAAGTGTTCTAAATTTAATTTCTATATCAAGAAATAGTGCCTTCTGTTGATGATCACATATGCTGGAAAGAGCTCATTCAGACCTTTCCAAAACACTTGGCCTCATTCCTCTAGGCCTTTCTTTCACAAAGTTATAAGGGTTCAAAGTTGACATTTCGGGGGAGGGGTTAGGGTTAGGAATGGCGACCCCGAGGTCCTAGAGGGCTGAGATTCGGAGTGGAGGTCCCAGTCAGACCCTCTGAAAAGCATGTCAAGTCTCGGGGCGGTGACACCTTGCTGTCTCTTAATTGGTCTCTTGACCAAAGGCTGATCGAGAAGCACTTGGGGGTTACACTTCTGAGTAGTTCTGATAGAAATAGTGACCTTAACAAGGATTTTTTTTTTCTGTTGGGTCAAAAAGGCCGACTCTCGGATATGTTGTTCATGGGAACAGTTGGGACGTGTGTATGCGTTTTGGAACCACTCCCTATCTCGAAAGGTCACAAAATTAGTAGGTTAATGTTTTCCCCATTCACTTAGAATTGCCTTTTGGAAGCACCTTTCACCCTCTATAAAAAGCCAAGGAAAAGGTTTTTCTGTCCGAGCTTGAGGTATGTTGTAGCACCAACAGCCTTCTCTTTTGGCTATAAGTTTGGTGCTTCAGCGTCTTAAGATGGCAGAGCGGCACCGTTGCACGCTTCCCAAATGTCAATAGGTCAAGGAAGGCCTTCCAAAAAGAGTGGAGTACCCAATCTGGAAGTGGAACTAAACAGGGAATTTTTTTTCTGTTGGGTCAAACAGGCCGACTCTCGGATATGTCGTTCATGGGAACAATGGGGACGCATGAATGCGTTTTGGAACCACTCGCTATCTCGAAAGGTCACAAAATTAGTAGGTTAGGGTTTTCCCCATTCAATTAGAATTGCCTTTTGGAAGCACCTTTCACCCTCTATAAAAACCCAAGGAAAAGGTTTTTCTGTCCGAGCTTGAGGTATGTTGTAGCACCAACAGCCTTCTCTTTTGGCTATAAGTTTGATGCTTCAGCCTCTTAAGATGGCAGAGCGGCACCGTTGCACGCTTCCCAAATGTCAATAGGTCAAGTAAGGCCTTCCAAAAAGAGTGGAGTACCCAATCTGGAAGTGTCTACCGTTCCACAATGAAACAACATAATTGCACCAAAATAAGACACTGGGCTATGTCAGGGATGGTGAACGCGTCTGCAGCGTCCAATTTAACCTATAGTTTCACAAAGTATTCCAAATTTAATTTCTATATCAAGAAATAGTGCCTTCTATTGATGATGACATATGCTGGAAAACATTCGTTCAGACCATTCCAAAACACTTGGCCTCACTCCTCTAGGCCTTTCTTTCAAAAGGTTATAAGGGTTCAAAGTGGCTTTTGGAAGCACCTTTCAGCCTCTCCAAAAGACCAAAGAAAAGCTCTTTCTTTCTGAGCTTGATGTATGGTGTACCATCAACAGCCATCTCTTTTGGGTATAAGTTTGGTGCTTCAGTCTCTTAAGATGGCCGAGTGGCAAGGCTGAAGGCTTCCAAAATGTCTAAGGGCTTCCAAAAAGAGTGCAGTACCCAATCTGGAAGTGTCTACCGTTCCACAATGAAAAGACAGAACTGCCCCAAAATAATATTCTGGGCTATTTTAGGGATGGTGAACGCGTCTGCAGAGGAAATGGCTCCTTTTCAGCACTCGTTCATGGTTTACCACCGCTTCCAAAAGGAGAGGGGTACCGAATCTGGAAGTGACTACCATTCCACAATCAAACAACAGAAATGCCCCAAAATAAGACACTGGGCTATTTCAGGGATGGCGAACACGCCTGCAGAGTCCAATTAAACTTTTCGTTTCGCAAAGTGTTCCAAATTTAATTTCTATATCATGACATAGTGCCTTCTGTTGATGATGACATATGCTGGAAAACGCTCGTTTAGACCTTTCCAAAACACTTGGCCTCACTCCTCTAGGCCTTTCTTTCACAAGGTTATAAGGGTTCAAAGTTGACATTTCGGGGGAGGGGTTAGGGTTAGGAATGGCGACCCCGAGGTCCTAGAGTGCTGAGATTCGGAGTGGAGGTCCCAGTCAGACCCTGTGAAAAGCTTGTCAAGTCTCGGGGCGGTGACACCTTCCTGTCTCTTAATTGGTCTCATGAACAAAGGCTGATCGAGAAGCACTTGGGGGTTACACTTCTAAGTAGTTCTGATAGAAAAAGTGACCTTAACAAGGAATTTTTTTTTCTATTGGGTCAAAAAGGCTGACTCTCGGATATGTTGTTCATGGGAACAGTTGGGACGTGTGTATGCGTTTTGGAACCACTCGCTATCTCCAAAGGTCACAAAATTAGTAGGTTTGGGTTTTCCCCATTCACTTAGAATTGCCTTTTGGAAGCACTTTTCACCCTCTATAAAAAGCCAAGGAAAAGGTTTTTGTGTCCGAGCTTGAGGTATGTTGTAGCACCAACAGCCTTCTGTTTTGGCTATAAGTTTGATGCTTCAGCCTCTTAAGATGGCAGAGCGGCACCGTTGCACGCTTCCCAAATGTCAATAGGTCAAGTAAGGCCTTCCAAAAAGAGTGGAGTACCCAATCTGGAAGTGTCTTCCGTTCCACAATGAAAAGACAGAACTGCCCCAAAATAAGATTCTGGGCTATTTTAGGGATGGTGAACATGTCTGCAGAGGAAATGGCTCCTTTTCAGAACTCATTCATGGTTTATCCGCGCTTCCAAAAGGAGAGGGGTACCCAATCTGGAAGTGTCTACCGTTCCACAATGAAACAACAGAATTGCACCAAAATAAGACACTGGGCTATGTCAGGGATAGTGAACGCGTCTGCAGCTTCCAATTTAACCTATCGTTTCACAAAGTATTCCAAATTTAATTTCTATATCAAGAAATAGTGCCTTCTATTGATGATGACATATGCTGGAAAACGCTCGTTCAGACCATTCCAAAACACTTGGCCTCACTCCTCTAGGCCTTTCTTTCAAAATGTTATAAGGGTTCAAAGTGGCTATTGGAAGCACCTTTCAGCCTCTCCAAAAGACCAAAGAAAAGCTATTTTTTTCTGAGCTTGATGTATGGTGTAGCATAAACAGCCATCTCTTTTGGGTATAAGTTTGGTGCTTCAGTCTCTTAAGATGGCTGAGTGGCAAGGCTGAAGGCTTCCAAAATGTCTAAGGGCTTCCAAAAAGAGTGCAGTACCCAATCTGGAAGTGTCTACCGTTCCACAATGAAAAGACAGAACTGCCCCAAAATAAGATTCTGGCCTATTTTAGGGATGGTGAACAAGTCTGCAGAGGAAAAGGCTCCTTTTCAGAAATCATTCTTGGTTTATCCCCGCTTCCAAAAGGAGAGGGGTACCGAATCTGGAAGTGACTACCATTCCACAATCAAACAACAGAAATGCCCCAAAATAAGACACTGGGCTATTTCAGGGATGGTGAACACGCCTGCAGAGTCCAATTAAACTTTTCGTTTCGCAAAGTGTTCCAAATTTAATTTCTATATCAAGAAATAGTGCCTTCTGTTGATGATCACATATGCTGGAAAGAGCTCATTCAGACCTTTCCAAAACACTTGGCCTCATTCCTCTAGGCCTTTCTTTCACAAAGTTATAAGGGTTCAAAGTTGACATTTCGGGGGAGGGGTTAGGGTTAGGAATGGCGACCCCGAGGTCCTAGAGGGCTGAGATTCGGAGTGGAGGTCCCAGTCAGACCCTCTGAAAAGCTTGTCAAGTCTCGGGGCGGTGACACCTTGCTGTCTCTTAATTGGTCTCTTGACCAAAGGCTGATCGAGAAGCACTTGGGGGTTACACTTCTGAGTAGTTCTGATAGAAAAAGTGACCTTAACAAGGAATTTTTTTTTCTGTTGGGTCAAAAATGCCGACTCTCGGATATGTTGTTCATGGGAACAGTTGGGACGTGTGTATGCGTTTTGGAACCACTCGCTATCTCGAAAGGTCACAAAATTAGTAGGTTAGTGTTTTCCCCATTCACTTAGAATTGCCTTTTGGAAGCACCTTTCACCCTCTATAAAAAGCCAAGGAAAAGGTTTTTCTGTCCGAGCTTGAGGTATGTTGTAGCACCAACAGCCTTCTCTTTTGGCTATAAGTTTGATGCTTCAGCCTCTTAAGATGGCAGAGCGGCACCGTTGCACGCTTCCCAAATGTCAATAGGTCAAGTAAGGCCTTCCAAAAAGAGTGGAGTACCCAATCTGGAAGTGGAACTAAACAGGGAATTTTTTTTCTGTTGGGTCAAACAGGCCGACTCTCGGATATGTCGTTCATGGGAACAATGGGGACGCATGAATGCGTTTTGGAACCACTCGCTATCTCGAAAGGTCACAAAATTAGTAGGTTAGGGTTTTCCCCATTCAATTAGAATTGCCTTTTGGAAGCACCTTTCACCCTCTATAAAAACCCAAGGAAAAGGTTTTTCTGTCCGAGCTTGAGGTATGTTGTAGCACCAACAGCCTTCTCTTTTGGCTATAAGTTTGATGCTTCAGCCTCTTAAGATGGCAGAGCGGCACCGTTGCACGCTTCCCAAATGTCAATAGGTCAAGTAAGGCCTTCCAAAAAGAGTGGAGTACCCAATCTGGAAGTGTCTACCGTTCCACAATGAAACAACATAATTGCACCAAAATAAGACACTGGGCTATGTCAGGGATGGTGAACGCGTCTGCAGAGGAAATGGCTCCTTTTCAGAACTCATTCATGGTTTATCCGCGCTTCCAAAAGGAGAGGGGTACCCAATCTGGAAGTGTCTACCGTTCCACAATGAAACAACAGAATTGCACCAAAATAAGACACTGGGCTATGTCAGGGATAGTGAACGCGTCTGCAGCTTCCAATTTAACCTATCGTTTCACAAAGTATTCCAAATTTAATTTCTATATCAAGAAATAGTGCCTTCTATTGATGATGACATATGCTGGAAAACGCTCGTTCAGACCATTCCAAAACACTTGGCCTCACTCCTCTAGGCCTTTCTTTCAAAATGTTATAAGGGTTCAAAGTGGCTATTGGAAGCACCTTTCAGCCTCTCCAAAAGACCAAAGAAAAGCTATTTTTTTCTGAGCTTGATGTATGGTGTAGCATAAACAGCCATCTCTTTTGGGTATAAGTTTGGTGCTTCAGTCTCTTAAGATGGCCGAGTGGCAAGGCTGAAGGCTTCCAAAATGTCTAAGGGCTTCCAGAAAGAGTGCAGTACCCAATCTGGAAGTGTCTACCGTTCCACAATGAAAAGAGAGAACTGCCCCAAAATAAGATTCTGGCCTATTTTAGGGATGGTGAACGTGTCTGCAGAGGAAATGGCTCCTTTTCAGAAATCATTCATGGTTTATCCCCGCTTCCAAAAGGAGAGGGGTACCGAATCTGGAAGTGACTACCATTCCACAATCAAACAACAGAAATGCCCCAAAATAAGACACTGGGCTATTTCAGGGATGGCGAACACGCCTGCAGAGTCCAATTAAACTTTTTGTTTCGCAAAGTGTTCTAAATTTAATTTCTATATCAAGAAATAGTGCCTTCTGTTGATGATCACATATGCTGGAAAGAGCTCATTCAGACCTTTCCAAAACACTTGGCCTCATTCCTCTAGGCCTTTCTTTCACAAAGTTATAAGGGTTCAAAGTTGACATTTCGGGGGAGGGGTTAGGGTTAGGAATGGCGACCCCGAGGTCCTAGAGGGCTGAGATTCGGAGTGGAGGTCCCAGTCAGACCCTCTGAAAAGCATGTCAAGTCTCGGGGCGGTGACACCTTGCTGTCTCTTAATTGGTCTCTTGACCAAAGGCTGATCGAGAAGCACTTGGGGGTTACACTTCTGAGTAGTTCTGATAGAAATAGTGACCTTAACAAGGATTTTTTTTTTCTGTTGGGTCAAAAAGGCCGACTCTCGGATATGTTGTTCATGGGAACAGTTGGGACGTGTGTATGCGTTTTGGAACCACTCCCTATCTCGAAAGGTCACAAAATTAGTAGGTTAATGTTTTCCCCATTCACTTAGAATTGCCTTTTGGAAGCACCTTTCACCCTCTATAAAAAGCCAAGGAAAAGGTTTTTCTGTCCGAGCTTGAGGTATGTTGTAGCACCAACAGCCTTCTCTTTTGGCTATAAGTTTGGTGCTTCAGCGTCTTAAGATGGCAGAGCGGCACCGTTGCACGCTTCCCAAATGTCAATAGGTCAAGGAAGGCCTTCCAAAAAGAGTGGAGTACCCAATCTGGAAGTGGAACTAAACAGGGAATTTTTTTTCTGTTGGGTCAAACAGGCCGACTCTCGGATATGTCGTTCATGGGAACAATGGGGACGCATGAATGCGTTTTGGAACCACTCGCTATCTCGAAAGGTCACAAAATTAGTAGGTTAGGGTTTTCCCCATTCAATTAGAATTGCCTTTTGGAAGCACCTTTCACCCTCTATAAAAACCCAAGGAAAAGGTTTTTCTGTCCGAGCTTGAGGTATGTTGTAGCACCAACAGCCTTCTCTTTTGGCTATAAGTTTGATGCTTCAGCCTCTTAAGATGGCAGAGCGGCACCGTTGCACGCTTCCCAAATGTCAATAGGTCAAGTAAGGCCTTCCAAAAAGAGTGGAGTACCCAATCTGGAAGTGTCTACCGTTCCACAATGAAACAACATAATTGCACCAAAATAAGACACTGGGCTATGTCAGGGATGGTGAACGCGTCTGCAGCGTCCAATTTAACCTATAGTTTCACAAAGTATTCCAAATTTAATTTCTATATCAAGAAATAGTGCCTTCTATTGATGATGACATATGCTGGAAAACATTCGTTCAGACCATTCCAAAACACTTGGCCTCACTCCTCTAGGCCTTTCTTTCAAAAGGTTATAAGGGTTCAAAGTGGCTTTTGGAAGCACCTTTCAGCCTCTCCAAAAGACCAAAGAAAAGCTCTTTCTTTCTGAGCTTGATGTATGGTGTACCATCAACAGCCATCTCTTTTGGGTATAAGTTTGGTGCTTCAGTCTCTTAAGATGGCCGAGTGGCAAGGCTGAAGGCTTCCAAAATGTCTAAGGGCTTCCAAAAAGAGTGCAGTACCCAATCTGGAAGTGTCTACCGTTCCACAATGAAAAGACAGAACTGCCCCAAAATAATATTCTGGGCTATTTTAGGGATGGTGAACGCGTCTGCAGAGGAAATGGCTCCTTTTCAGCACTCGTTCATGGTTTACCACCGCTTCCAAAAGGAGAGGGGTACCGAATCTGGAAGTGACTACCATTCCACAATCAAACAACAGAAATGCCCCAAAATAAGACACTGGGCTATTTCAGGGATGGCGAACACGCCTGCAGAGTCCAATTAAACTTTTCGTTTCGCAAAGTGTTCCAAATTTAATTTCTATATCATGACATAGTGCCTTCTGTTGATGATGACATATGCTGGAAAACGCTCGTTTAGACCTTTCCAAAACACTTGGCCTCACTCCTCTAGGCCTTTCTTTCACAAGGTTATAAGGGTTCAAAGTTGACATTTCGGGGGAGGGGTTAGGGTTAGGAATGGCGACCCCGAGGTCCTAGAGTGCTGAGATTCGGAGTGGAGGTCCCAGTCAGACCCTGTGAAAAGCTTGTCAAGTCTCGGGGCGGTGACACCTTCCTGTCTCTTAATTGGTCTCATGAACAAAGGCTGATCGAGAAGCACTTGGGGGTTACACTTCTAAGTAGTTCTGATAGAAAAAGTGACCTTAACAAGGAATTTTTTTTTCTATTGGGTCAAAAAGGCTGACTCTCGGATATGTTGTTCATGGGAACAGTTGGGACGTGTGTATGCGTTTTGGAACCACTCGCTATCTCCAAAGGTCACAAAATTAGTAGGTTTGGGTTTTCCCCATTCACTTAGAATTGCCTTTTGGAAGCACTTTTCACCCTCTATAAAAAGCCAAGGAAAAGGTTTTTGTGTCCGAGCTTGAGGTATGTTGTAGCACCAACAGCCTTCTGTTTTGGCTATAAGTTTGATGCTTCAGCCTCTTAAGATGGCAGAGCGGCACCGTTGCACGCTTCCCAAATGTCAATAGGTCAAGTAAGGCCTTCCAAAAAGAGTGGAGTACCCAATCTGGAAGTGTCTTCCGTTCCACAATGAAAAGACAGAACTGCCCCAAAATAAGATTCTGGGCTATTTTAGGGATGGTGAACATGTCTGCAGAGGAAATGGCTCCTTTTCAGAACTCATTCATGGTTTATCCGCGCTTCCAAAAGGAGAGGGGTACCCAATCTGGAAGTGTCTACCGTTCCACAATGAAACAACAGAATTGCACCAAAATAAGACACTGGGCTATGTCAGGGATAGTGAACGCGTCTGCAGCTTCCAATTTAACCTATCGTTTCACAAAGTATTCCAAATTTAATTTCTATATCAAGAAATAGTGCCTTCTATTGATGATGACATATGCTGGAAAACGCTCGTTCAGACCATTCCAAAACACTTGGCCTCACTCCTCTAGGCCTTTCTTTCAAAATGTTATAAGGGTTCAAAGTGGCTATTGGAAGCACCTTTCAGCCTCTCCAAAAGACCAAAGAAAAGCTATTTTTTTCTGAGCTTGATGTATGGTGTAGCATAAACAGCCATCTCTTTTGGGTATAAGTTTGGTGCTTCAGTCTCTTAAGATGGCTGAGTGGCAAGGCTGAAGGCTTCCAAAATGTCTAAGGGCTTCCAAAAAGAGTGCAGTACCCAATCTGGAAGTGTCTACCGTTCCACAATGAAAAGACAGAACTGCCCCAAAATAAGATTCTGGCCTATTTTAGGGATGGTGAACAAGTCTGCAGAGGAAAAGGCTCCTTTTCAGAAATCATTCTTGGTTTATCCCCGCTTCCAAAAGGAGAGGGGTACCGAATCTGGAAGTGACTACCATTCCACAATCAAACAACAGAAATGCCCCAAAATAAGACACTGGGCTATTTCAGGGATGGTGAACACGCCTGCAGAGTCCAATTAAACTTTTCGTTTCGCAAAGTGTTCCAAATTTAATTTCTATATCAAGAAATAGTGCCTTCTGTTGATGATCACATATGCTGGAAAGAGCTCATTCAGACCTTTCCAAAACACTTGGCCTCATTCCTCTAGGCCTTTCTTTCACAAAGTTATAAGGGTTCAAAGTTGACATTTCGGGGGAGGGGTTAGGGTTAGGAATGGCGACCCCGAGGTCCTAGAGGGCTGAGATTCGGAGTGGAGGTCCCAGTCAGACCCTCTGAAAAGCTTGTCAAGTCTCGGGGCGGTGACACCTTGCTGTCTCTTAATTGGTCTCTTGACCAAAGGCTGATCGAGAAGCACTTGGGGGTTACACTTCTGAGTAGTTCTGATAGAAAAAGTGACCTTAACAAGGAATTTTTTTTTCTGTTGGGTCAAAAATGCCGACTCTCGGATATGTTGTTCATGGGAACAGTTGGGACGTGTGTATGCGTTTTGGAACCACTCCCTATCTCGAAAGGTCACAAAATTAGTAGGTTAGTGTTTTCCCCATTCACTTAGAATTGCCTTTTGGAAGCACCTTTCACCCTCTATAAAAAGCCAAGGAAAAGGTTTTTCTGTCCGAGCTTGAGGTATGTTGTAGCACCAACAGCCTTCTCTTTTGGCTATAAGTTTGATGCTTCAGCCTCTTAAGATGGCAGAGCGGCACCGTTGCACGCTTCCCAAATGTCAATAGGTCAAGTAAGGCCTTCCAAAAAGAGTGGAGTACCCAATCTGGAAGTGGAACTAAACAGGGAATTTTTTTTCTGTTGGGTCAAACAGGCCGACTCTCGGATATGTCGTTCATGGGAACAATGGGGACGCATGAATGCGTTTTGGAACCACTCGCTATCTCGAAAGGTCACAAAATTAGTAGGTTAGGGTTTTCCCCATTCAATTAGAATTGCCTTTTGGAAGCACCTTTCACCCTCTATAAAAACCCAAGGAAAAGGTTTTTCTGTCCGAGCTTGAGGTATGTTGTAGCACCAACAGCCTTCTGTTTTGGCTATAAGTTTGATGCTTCAGCCTCTTAAGATGGCAGAGCGGCACCGTTGCACGCTTCCCAAATGTCAATAGGTCAAGTAAGGCCTTCCAAAAAGAGTGGAGTACCCAATCTGGAAGTGTCTTCCGTTCCACAATGAAAAGACAGAACTGCCCCAAAATAAGATTCTGGGCTATTTTAGGGATGGTGAACATGTCTGCAGAGGAAATGGCTCCTTTTCAGAACTCATTCATGGTTTATCCGCGCTTCCAAAAGGAGAGGGGTACCCAATCTGGAAGTGTCTACCGTTCCACAATGAAACAACAGAATTGCACCAAAATAAGACACTGGGCTATGTCAGGGATAGTGAACGCGTCTGCAGCTTCCAATTTAACCTATCGTTTCACAAAGTATTCCAAATTTAATTTCTATATCAAGAAATAGTGCCTTCTATTGATGATGACATATGCTGGAAAACGCTCGTTCAGACCATTCCAAAACACTTGGCCTCACTCCTCTAGGCCTTTCTTTCAAAATGTTATAAGGGTTCAAAGTGGCTATTGGAAGCACCTTTCAGCCTCTCCAAAAGACCAAAGAAAAGCTATTTTTTTCTGAGCTTGATGTATGGTGTAGCATAAACAGCCATCTCTTTTGGGTATAAGTTTGGTGCTTCAGTCTCTTAAGATGGCCGAGTGGCAAGGCTGAAGGCTTCCAAAATGTCTAAGGGCTTCCAAAAAGAGTGCAGTACCCAATCTGGAAGTGTCTACCGTTCCACAATGAAAAGACAGAACTGCCCCAAAATAAGATTCTGGCCTATTTTAGGGATGGTGAACGTGTCTGCAGAGGAAATGGCTCCTTTTCAGAAATCATTCATGGTTTATCCCCGCTTCCAAAAGGAGAGGGGTACCGAATCTGGAAGTGACTACCATTCCACAATCAAACAACAGAAATGCCCCAAAATAAGACACTGGGCTATTTCAGGGATGGCGAACACGCCTGCAGAGTCCAATTAAACTTTTTGTTTCGCAAAGTGTTCCAAATTTAATTTCTATATCAAGAAATAGTGCCTTCTGTTGATGATCACATATGCTGGAAAGAGCTCATTCAGACCTTTCCAAAACACTTGGCCTCATTCCTCTAGGCCTTTCTTTCACAAAGTTATAAGGGTTCAAAGTTGACATTTCGGGGGAGGGGTTAGGGTTAGGAATGGCGACCCCGAGGTCCTAGAGGGCTGAGTTTCGGAGTGGAGGTCCCAGTCAGACCCTCTGAAAAGCATGTCAAGTCTCGGGGCGGTGACACCTTGCTGTCTCTTAATTGGTCTCTTGACCAAAGGCTGATCGAGAAGCACTTGGGGGTTACACTTCTGAGTAGTTCTGATAGAAAAAGTGACCTTAACAAGGAATTTTTTTTTCTGTTGGGTCAAAAAGGCCGACTCTCGGATATGTTGTTCATGGGAACAGTTGGGACGTGTGTATGCGTTTTGGAACCACTCGCTATCTCGAAAGGTCACAAAATTAGTAGGTTAATGTTTTCCCCATTCACTTAGAATTGCCTTTTGGAAGCACCTTTCACCCTCTATAAAAACCCAAGGAAAAGGTTTTTCTGTCCGAGCTTGAGGTATGTTGTAGCACCAACAGCCTTCTCTTTTGGCTATAAGTTTGATGCTTCAGCCTCTTAAGATGGCAGAGCGGCACCGTTGCACGCTTCCCAAATGTCAATAGGTCAAGTAAGGCCTTCCAAAAAGAGTGGAGTACCCAATCTGGAAGTGTCTACCGTTCCACAATGAAACAACAGAATTGCACCAAAATAAGACACTGGGCTATGTCAGGGATGGTGAACGCGTCTGCAGCGTCCAATTTAACCTATAGTTTCACAAAGTATTCCAAATTTAATTTCTATATCAAGAAATAGTGCCTTCTATTGATGATGACATATGCTGGAAAACATTCGTTCAGACCATTCCAAAACACTTGGCCTCACTCCTCTAGGCCTTTCTTTCAAAAGGTTATAAGGGTTCAAAGTGGCTTTTGGAAGCACCTTTCAGCCTCTCCAAAAGACCAAAGAAAAGCTCTTTCTTTCTGAGCTTGATGTATGGTGTACCATCAACAGCCATCTCTTTTGGGTATAAGTTTGGTGCTTCAGTCTCTTAAGATGGCCGAGTGGCAAGGCTGAAGGCTTCCAAAATGTCTAAGGGCTTCCAAAAAGAGTGCAGTACCCAATCTGGAAGTGTCTACCGTTCCACAATGAAAAGACAGAACTGCCCCAAAATAAGATTCTGGCCTATTTTAGGGATGGTGAACGTGTCTGCAGAGGAAATGGCTCCTTTTCAGAAATCATTCATGGTTTATCCCCGCTTCCAAAAGGAGAGGGGTACCGAATCTGGAAGTGACTACCATTCCACAATCAAACAACAGAAATGCCCCAAAATAAGACACTGGGCTATTTCAGGGATGGCGAACACGCCTGCAGAGTCCAATTAAACTTTTTGTTTCGCAAAGTGTTCCAAATTTAATTTCTATATCAAGAAATAGTGCCTTCTGTTGATGATCACATATGCTGGAAAGAGCTCATTCAGACCTTTCCAAAACACTTGGCCTCATTCCTCTAGGCCTTTCTTTCACAAAGTTATAAGGGTTCAAAGTTGACATTTCGGGGGAGGGGTTAGGGTTAGGAATGGCGACCCCGAGGTCCTAGAGGGCTGAGTTTCGGAGTGGAGGTCCCAGTCAGACCCTCTGAAAAGCATGTCAAGTCTCGGGGCGGTGACACCTTGCTGTCTCTTAATTGGTCTCTTGACCAAAGGCTGATCGAGAAGCACTTGGGGGTTACACTTCTGAGTAGTTCTGATAGAAAAAGTGACCTTAACAAGGAATTTTTTTTTCTGTTGGGTCAAAAAGGCCGACTCTTGGATATGTTGTTCATGGGAACAGTTGGGACGTGTGTATGCGTTTTGGAACCACTCCCTATCTCGAAAGGTCACAAAATTAGTAGGTTAATGTTTTCCCCATTCACTTAGAATTGCCTTTTGGAAGCACCTTTCACCCTCTATAAAAAGCCAAGGAAAAGGTTTTTCTGTCCGAGCTTGAGGTATGTTGTAGCACCAACAGCCTTCTCTTTTGGCTATAAGTTTGATGCTTCAGCGTCTTAAGATGGCAGAGCGGCACCGTTGCACGCTTCCCAAATGTCAATAGGTCAAGGAAGGCCTTCCAAAAAGAGTGGAGTACCCAATCTGGAAGTGGAACTAAACAGGGAATTTTTTTTCTGTTGGGTCAAACAGGCCGACTCTCGGATATGTCGTTCATGGGAACAATGGGGACGCATGAATGCGTTTTGGAACCACTCGCTATCTCGAAAGGTCACAAAATTAGTAGGTTAGGGTTTTCCCCATTCAATTAGAATTGCCTTTTGGAAGCACCTTTCACCCTCTATAAAAACCCAAGGAAAAGGTTTTTCTGTCCGAGCTTGAGGTATGTTGTAGCACCAACAGCCTTCTCTTTTGGCTATAAGTTTGATGCTTCAGCCTCTTAAGATGGCAGAGCGGCACCGTTGCACGCTTCCCAAATGTCAATAGGTCAAGTAAGGCCTTCCAAAAAGAGTGGAGTACCCAATCTGGAAGTGTCTACCGTTCCACAATGAAACAACAGAATTGCACCAAAATAAGACACTGGGCTATGTCAGGGATGGTGAACGCGTCTGCAGCGTCCAATTTAACCTATAGTTTCACAAAGTATTCCAAATTTAATTTCTATATCAAGAAATAGTGCCTTCTATTGATGATGACATATGCTGGAAAACATTCGTTCAGACCATTCCAAAACACTTGGCCTCACTCCTCTAGGCCTTTCTTTCAAAAGGTTATAAGGGTTCAAAGTGGCTTTTGGAAGCACCTTTCAGCCTCTCCAAAAGACCAAAGAAAAGCTCTTTCTTTCTGAGCTTGATGTATGGTGTACCATCAACAGCCATCTCTTTTGGGTATAAGTTTGGTGCTTCAGTCTCTTAAGATGGCCGAGTGGCAAGGCTGAAGGCTTCCAAAATGTCTAAGGGCTTCCAAAAAGAGTGCAGTACCCAATCTGGAAGTGTCTACCGTTCCACAATGAAAAGACAGAACTGCCCCAAAATAAGATTCTGGCCTATTTTAGGGATGGTGAACGTGTCTGCAGAGGAAATGGCTCCTTTTCAGAAATCATTCATGGTTTATCCCCGCTTCCAAAAGGAGAGGGGTACCGAATCTGGAAGTGACTACCATTCCACAATCAAACAACAGAAATGCCCCAAAATAAGACACTGGGCTATTTCAGGGATGGCGAACACGCCTGCAGAGTCCAATTAAACTTTTTGTTTCGCAAAGTGTTCCAAATTTAATTTCTATATCAAGAAATAGTGCCTTCTGTTGATGATCACATATGCTGGAAAGAGCTCATTCAGACCTTTCCAAAACACTTGGCCTCATTCCTCTAGGCCTTTCTTTCACAAAGTTATAAGGGTTCAAAGTTGACATTTCGGGGGAGGGGTTAGGGTTAGGAATGGCGACCCCGAGGTCCTAGAGGGCTGAGTTTCGGAGTGGAGGTCCCAGTCAGACCCTCTGAAAAGCATGTCAAGTCTCGGGGCGGTGACACCTTGCTGTCTCTTAATTGGTCTCTTGACCAAAGGCTGATCGAGAAGCACTTGGGGGTTACACTTCTGAGTAGTTCTGATAGAAAAAGTGACCTTAACAAGGAATTTTTTTTTCTGTTGGGTCAAAAAGGCCGACTCTTGGATATGTTGTTCATGGGAACAGTTGGGACGTGTGTATGCGTTTTGGAACCACTCCCTATCTCGAAAGGTCACAAAATTAGTAGGTTAATGTTTTCCCCATTCACTTAGAATTGCCTTTTGGAAGCACCTTTCACCCTCTATAAAAAGCCAAGGAAAAGGTTTTTCTGTCCGAGCTTGAGGTATGTTGTAGCACCAACAGCCTTCTCTTTTGGCTATAAGTTTGATGCTTCAGCCTCTTAAGATGGCAGAGCGGCACCGTTGCACGCTTCCCAAATGTCAATAGGTCAAGGAAGGCCTTCCAAAAAGAGTGGAGTACCCAATCTGGAAGTGGAACTAAACAGGGAATTTTTTTTCTGTTGGGTCAAACAGGCCGACTCTCGGATATGTCGTTCATGGGAACAATGGGGACGCATGAATGCGTTTTGGAACCACTCGCTATCTCGAAAGGTCACAAAATTAGTAGGTTAGGGTTTTCCCCATTCAATTAGAATTGCCTTTTGGAAGCACCTTTCACCCTCTATAAAAACCCAAGGAAAAGGTTTTTCTGTCCGAGCTTGAGGTATGTTGTAGCACCAACAGCCTTCTCTTTTGGCTATAAGTTTGATGCTTCAGCCTCTTAAGATGGCAGAGCGGCACCGTTGCACGCTTCCCAAATGTCAATAGGTCAAGTAAGGCCTTCCAAAAAGAGTGGAGTACCCAATCTGGAAGTGTCTACCGTTCCACAATGAAACAACAGAATTGCACCAAAATAAGACACTGGGCTATGTCAGGGATGGTGAACGCGTCTGCAGCGTCCAATTTAACCTATAGTTTCACAAAGTATTCCAAATTTAATTTCTATATCAAGAAATAGTGCCTTCTATTGATGATGACATATGCTGGAAAACATTCGTTCAGACCATTCCAAAACACTTGGCCTCACTCCTCTAGGCCTTTCTTTCAAAAGGTTATAAGGGTTCAAAGTGGCTTTTGGAAGCACCTTTCAGCCTCTCCAAAAGACCAAAGAAAAGCTCTTTCTTTCTGAGCTTGATGTATGGTGTACCATCAACAGCCATCTCTTTTGGGTATAAGTTTGGTGCTTCAGTCTCTTAAGATGGCCGAGTGGCAAGGCTGAAGGCTTCCAAAATGTCTAAGGGCTTCCAAAAAGAGTGCAGTACCCAATCTGGAAGTGTCTACCGTTCCACAATGAAAAGACAGAACTGCCCCAAAATAAGATTCTGGCCTATTTTAGGGATGGTGAACGTGTCTGCAGAGGAAATGGCTCCTTTTCAGAAATCATTCATGGTTTATCCCCGCTTCCAAAAGGAGAGGGGTACCGAATCTGGAAGTGACTACCATTCCACAATCAAACAACAGAAATGCCCCAAAATAAGACACTGGGCTATTTCAGGGATGGCGAACACGCCTGCAGAGTCCAATTAAACTTTTTGTTTCGCAAAGTGTTCCAAATTTAATTTCTATATCAAGAAATAGTGCCTTCTGTTGATGATCACATATGCTGGAAAGAGCTCATTCAGACCTTTCCAAAACACTTGGCCTCATTCCTCTAGGCCTTTCTTTCACAAAGTTATAAGGGTTCAAAGTTGACATTTCGGGGGAGGGGTTAGGGTTAGGAATGGCGACCCCGAGGTCCTAGAGGGCTGAGTTTCGGAGTGGAGGTCCCAGTCAGACCCTCTGAAAAGCATGTCAAGTCTCGGGGCGGTGACACCTTGCTGTCTCTTAATTGGTCTCTTGACCAAAGGCTGATCGAGAAGCACTTGGGGGTTACACTTCTGAGTAGTTCTGATAGAAAAAGTGACCTTAACAAGGAATTTTTTTTTCTGTTGGGTCAAAAAGGCCGACTCTTGGATATGTTGTTCATGGGAACAGTTGGGACGTGTGTATGCGTTTTGGAACCACTCCCTATCTCGAAAGGTCACAAAATTAGTAGGTTAATGTTTTCCCCATTCACTTAGAATTGCCTTTTGGAAGCACCTTTCACCCTCTATAAAAAGCCAAGGAAAAGGTTTTTCTGTCCGAGCTTGAGGTATGTTGTAGCACCAACAGCCTTCTCTTTTGGCTATAAGTTTGATGCTTCAGCGTCTTAAGATGGCAGAGCGGCACCGTTGCACGCTTCCCAAATGTCAATAGGTCAAGGAAGGCCTTCCAAAAAGAGTGGAGTACCCAATCTGGAAGTGGAACTAAACAGGGAATTTTTTTTCTGTTGGGTCAAACAGGCCGACTCTCGGATATGTCGTTCATGGGAACAATGGGGACGCATGAATGCGTTTTGGAACCACTCGCTATCTCGAAAGGTCACAAAATTAGTAGGTTAGGGTTTTCCCCATTCAATTAGAATTGCCTTTTGGAAGCACCTTTCACCCTCTATAAAAACCCAAGGAAAAGGTTTTTCTGTCCGAGCTTGAGGTATGTTGTAGCACCAACAGCCTTCTCTTTTGGCTATAAGTTTGATGCTTCAGCCTCTTAAGATGGCAGAGCGGCACCGTTGCACGCTTCCCAAATGTCAATAGGTCAAGTAAGGCCTTCCAAAAAGAGTGGAGTACCCAATCTGGAAGTGTCTACCGTTCCACAATGAAACAACAGAATTGCACCAAAATAAGACACTGGGCTATGTCAGGGATGGTGAACGCGTCTGCAGCGTCCAATTTAACCTATAGTTTCACAAAGTATTCCAAATTTAATTTCTATATCAAGAAATAGTGCCTTCTATTGATGATGACATATGCTGGAAAACATTCGTTCAGACCATTCCAAAACACTTGGCCTCACTCCTCTAGGCCTTTCTTTCAAAAGGTTATAAGGGTTCAAAGTGGCTTTTGGAAGCACCTTTCAGCCTCTCCAAAAGACCAAAGAAAAGCTCTTTCTTTCTGAGCTTGATGTATGGTGTACCATCAACAGCCATCTCTTTTGGGTATAAGTTTGGTGCTTCAGTCTCTTAAGATGGCCGAGTGGCAAGGCTGAAGGCTTCCAAAATGTCTAAGGGCTTCCAAAAAGAGTGCAGTACCCAATCTGGAAGTGTCTACCGTTCCACAATGAAAAGACAGAACTGCCCCAAAATAAGATTCTGGCCTATTTTAGGGATGGTGAACGTGTCTGCAGAGGAAATGGCTCCTTTTCAGAAATCATTCATGGTTTATCCCCGCTTCCAAAAGGAGAGGGGTACCGAATCTGGAAGTGACTACCATTCCACAATCAAACAACAGAAATGCCCCAAAATAAGACACTGGGCTATTTCAGGGATGGCGAACACGCCTGCAGAGTCCAATTAAACTTTTTGTTTCGCAAAGTGTTCCAAATTTAATTTCTATATCAAGAAATAGTGCCTTCTGTTGATGATCACATATGCTGGAAAGAGCTCATTCAGACCTTTCCAAAACACTTGGCCTCATTCCTCTAGGCCTTTCTTTCACAAAGTTATAAGGGTTCAAAGTTGACATTTCGGGGGAGGGGTTAGGGTTAGGAATGGCGACCCCGAGGTCCTAGAGGGCTGAGTTTCGGAGTGGAGGTCCCAGTCAGACCCTCTGAAAAGCATGTCAAGTCTCGGGGCGGTGACACCTTGCTGTCTCTTAATTGGTCTCTTGACCAAAGGCTGATCGAGAAGCACTTGGGGGTTACACTTCTGAGTAGTTCTGATAGAAAAAGTGACCTTAACAAGGAATTTTTTTTTCTGTTGGGTCAAAAAGGCCGACTCTTGGATATGTTGTTCATGGGAACAGTTGGGACGTGTGTATGCGTTTTGGAACCACTCCCTATCTCGAAAGGTCACAAAATTAGTAGGTTAATGTTTTCCCCATTCACTTAGAATTGCCTTTTGGAAGCACCTTTCACCCTCTATAAAAAGCCAAGGAAAAGGTTTTTCTGTCCGAGCTTGAGGTATGTTGTAGCACCAACAGCCTTCTCTTTTGGCTATAAGTTTGATGCTTCAGCCTCTTAAGATGGCAGAGCGGCACCGTTGCACGCTTCCCAAATGTCAATAGGTCAAGGAAGGCCTTCCAAAAAGAGTGGAGTACCCAATCTGGAAGTGGAACTAAACAGGGAATTTTTTTTCTGTTGGGTCAAACAGGCCGACTCTCGGATATGTAGTTCATGGGAACAATGGGGACGCATGAATGCGTTTTGGAACCACTCGCTATCTCGAAAGGTCACAAAATTAGTAGGTTAGGGTTTTCCCCATTCAATTAGAATTGCCTTTTGGAAGCACCTTTCACCCTCTATAAAAACCCAAGAAAAAGGTTTTTCTGTCCGAGCTTGAGGTATGTTGTAGCACCAACAGCCTTCTCTTTTGGCTATAAGTTTGATGCTTCAGCCTCTTAAGATGGCAGAGCGGCACCGTTGCACGCTTCCCAAATGTCAATAGGTCAAGTAAGGCCTTCCAAAAAGAGTGGAGTACCCAATCTGGAAGTGTCTACCGTTCCACAATGAAACAACAGAATTGCACCAAAATAAGACACTGGGCTATGTCAGGGATGGTGAACGCGTCTGCAGCGTCCAATTTAACCTATAGTTTCACAAAGTATTCCAAATTTAATTTCTATATCAAGAAATAGTGCCTTCTATTGATGATGACATATGCTGGAAAACATTCGTTCAGACCATTCCAAAACACTTGGCCTCACTCCTCTAGGCCTTTCTTTCAAAAGGTTATAAGGGTTCAAAGTGGCTTTTGGAAGCACCTTTCAGCCTCTCCAAAAGACCAAAGAAAAGCTCTTTCTTTCTGAGCTTGATGTATGGTGTACCATCAACAGCCATCTCTTTTGGGTATAAGTTTGGTGCTTCAGTCTCTTAAGATGGCCGAGTGGCAAGGCTGAAGGCTTCCAAAATGTCTAAGGGCTTCCAAAAAGAGTGCAGTACCCAATCTGGAAGTGTCTACCGTTCCACAATGAAAAGACAGAACTGCCCCAAAATAAGATTCTGGCCTATTTTAGGGATGGTGAACGTGTCTGCAGAGGAAATGGCTCCTTTTCAGAAATCATTCATGGTTTATCCCCGCTTCCAAAAGGAGAGGGGTACCGAATCTGGAAGTGACTACCATTCCACAATCAAACAACAGAAATGCCCCAAAATAAGACACTGGGCTATTTCAGGGATGGCGAACACGCCTGCAGAGTCCAATTAAACTTTTTGTTTCGCAAAGTGTTCCAAATTTAATTTCTATATCAAGAAATAGTGCCTTCTGTTGATGATCACATATGCTGGAAAGAGCTCATTCAGACCTTTCCAAAACACTTGGCCTCATTCCTCTAGGCCTTTCTTTCACAAAGTTATAAGGGTTCAAAGTTGACATTTCGGGGGAGGGGTTAGGGTTAGGAATGGCGACCCCGAGGTCCTAGAGGGCTGAGTTTCGGAGTGGAGGTCCCAGTCAGACCCTCTGAAAAGCATGTCAAGTCTCGGGGCGTTGACACCTTGCTGTCTCTTAATTGGTCTCTTGACCAAAGGCTGATCGAGAAGCACTTGGGGGTTACACTTCTGAGTAGTTCTGATAGAAAAAGTGACCTTAAGAAGGAATTTTTTTTTCTGTTGGGTCAAAAAGGCCGACTCTTGGATATGTTGTTCATGGGAACAGTTGGGACGTGTGTATGCGTTTTGGAACCACTCGCTATCTCGAAAGGTCACAAAATTAGTAGGTTAGGGTTTTCCCCATTCACTTAGAATTGCCTTTTGGAAGCACCTTTCACCCTCTATAAAAAGCCAAGGAAAAGGTTTTTCTGTCCGAGCTTGAGGTATGTTGTAGCACCAACAGCCTTCTCTTTTGGCTATAAGTTTGATGCTTCAGCCTCTTAAGATGGCAGAGCGGCACCGTTGCACGCTTCCCAAATGTCAATAGGTCAAGTAAGGCCTTCCAAAAAGAGTGGAGTACCCAATCTGGAAGTGGAACTAAACAGGGAATTTTTTTTCTGTTGGGTCAAACAGGCCGACTCTCGGATATGTCGTTCATGGGAACAATGGGGACGCATGAATGCGTTTTGGAACCACTCGCTATCTCGAAAGGTCACAAAATTAGTAGGTTAGGGTTTTCCCCATTCAATTAGAATTGCCTTTTGGAAGCACCTTTCACCCTCTATAAAAACCCAAGGAAAAGGTTTTTCTGTCCGAGCTTGAGGTATGTTGTAGCACCAACAGCCTTCTCTTTTGGCTATAAGTTTGATGCTTCAGCCTCTTAAGATGGCAGAGCGGCACCGTTGCACGCTTCCATAATGTCAATAGGTCACGTAAGGCCTTCCAAAAAGAGTGGAATACCCAATCTGGAAGTGTCTACTGTTCCACAATGAAACAACAGAATTGCACCAAAATAAGACACTGGGCTCTGTCAGGGATGGTGAACGCGTCTGCAGCGTCCAATTTAACCTTTAGTTTCACAAAGTATTCCAAATTTAATTTCTATATCAAGAAATAGTGCCTTCTATTGATTATGACATATGCTGGAAAACGCTCGTTCAGACCATTCCAAAACACTTGGCCTCACTCCTCTAGGCCTTTCTTTAAAAAGGTTATAAGGGTTCAAAGTGGCTATTGGAAGCACCTTTCAGCCTCTCCAAAAGACCAAAGAAAAGCTCTTTCTTTCTGAGCTTGATGTATGGTGTAGCATCAACAGCCATCTCTTTTGGGTATAAGTTTGGTGCTTCAGTCTCTTAAGATGGCTGAGTGGCAAGGCTGAAGGCTTCCAAAATGTCTAAGGGCTTCCAAAAAGAGTGCAGTACCCAATCTGGAAGTGTCTACCGTTCCACAATGAAAAGACAGAACTGCCCCAAATTAAGATTCTGGCCTATTTTAGGGATGGCGAACGCGTCTGCAGAGGAAATGGCTCCTTTTCAGAAATCATTCATGGTTTATCCCCGCTTCCAAAAGGAGAGGGGTACCGAATCTGGAAGTGACTACCATTCCACAATCAAACAACAGAAATGCCCCAAAATAAGACACTGGGCTATTTCAGGGATGGCGAACACGCCTGCAGAGTCCAATTAAACTTTTTATTTCGCAAAGTGTTCTAAATTTAATTTCTATTAAATTAACACACCTTAACAAGGAAGGAATTTTTTTTTCTGTTGGGTCAAAAAGGCCGACTCTTGGATATGTTGTTCATGGGAACAGTTGGGACGTGTGTATGCGTTTTGGAACCACTCGCTATCTCGAAAGGTCACAAAATTAGTAGGTTAGGGTTTTCCCCATTCACTTAGAATTGCCTTTTGGAAGCACCTTTCACCCTCTATAAAAAGCCAAGGAAAAGGTTTTTCTGTCCGAGCTTGAGGTATGTTGTAGCACCAACAGCCTTCTCTTTTGGCTATAAGTTTGATGCTTCAGCCTCTTAAGAAGGCAGAGCGGCACCGTTGCACGCTTCCCAAATGTCAATAGGTCAAGTAAGGCCTTCCAAAAAGAGTGGAGTACCCAATCTGGAAGTGGAACTAAACAGGGAATTTTTTTTCTGTTGGGTCAAACAGGCCGACTCTCGGATATGTCGTTCATGGGAACAATGGGGACTCATGAATGCGTTTTGGAACCACTCGCTATCTCGAAAGGTCACAAAATTAGTAGGTTAGGGTTTTCCCCATTCAATTAGAATTGCCTTTTGGAAGCACCTTTCACCCTCTATAAAAACCCAAGGAAAAGGTTTTTCTGTCCGAGCTTGAGGTATGTTGTAGCACCAACAGCCTTCTCTTTTGGCTATAAGTTTGATGCTTCAGCCTCTTAAGATGGCAGAGCGGCACCGTTGCACGCTTCCATAATGTCAATAGGTCACGTAAGGCCTTCAAAAAAGAGTGGAATACCCAATCTGGAAGTGTCTACTGTTCCACAATGAAACAACAGAATTGCACCAAAATAAGACACTGGGCTCTGTCAGGGATGGTGAACGCGTCTGCAGCGTCCAATTTAACCTTTAGTTTCACAAAGTATTCCAAATTTAATTTCTATATCAAGAAATAGTGCCTTCTATTGATTATGACATATGCTGGAAAACGCTCGTTCAGACCATTCCAAAACACTTGGCCTCACTTCTCTAGGCCTTTCTTTCAAAAGGTTATAAGGGTTCAAAGTGGCTATTGGAAGCACCTTTCAGCCTCTCCAAAAGACCAAAGAAAAGCTCTTTCTTTCTGAGCTTGATGTATGGTGTAGCATCAACAGCCATCTCTTTTGGGTATAAGTTTGGTGCTTCAGTCTCTTAAGATGGCTGAGTGGCAAGGCTGAAGGCTTCCAAAATGTCTAAGGGCTTCCAAAAAGAGTGCAGTACCCAATCTGGAAGTGTCTACCGTTCCACAATGAAAAGACAGAACTGCCCCAAATTAAGATTCTGGCCTATTTTAGGGATGGCGAACGCGTCTGCAGAGGAAATGGCTCCTTTTCAGAAATCATTCATGGTTTATCCCCGCTTCCAAAAGGAGAGGGGTACCGAATCTGGAAGTGACTACCATTCCACAATCAAACAACAGAAATGCCCCAAAATAAGACACTGGGCTATTTCAGGGATGGCGAACACGCCTGCAGAGTCCAATTAAACTCTTCGTTTCGCAAAGTGTTCCAAATTTAATTTCTATATCAAGAAATAGTGCCTCTGTTGATGATCAAATATGCTGGAAAGAGCTCATTCAGACCTTTCCAAAACACTTGGCCTCATTCCTCTAGGCCTTTCTTTCACAAAGTTATAAGGGTTCAAATTTGACATTTCGAGGGAGGGGTTAGGGTTAGGAATGGCGACCCCGAGGTCCTAGAGGGCTGAGATTTGGAGTGGAGGTCCCAGTCAGACCCTCTGAAAAGCTTGTCAAGTCTCGGGGCAGTGACACCTTGCTGTCTCTTAATTGGTCTCTTGACCAAAGGCTGATCGAGAAGCACTTGGGGGTTACACTTCTGAGTAGTTCTGATAGAAAAAGTGACCTTAACAAGGAAATTTTTTTTCTGTTGGGTCAAAAAGGCCGACTCTCGGATATGTTGTTCATGGGAACAGTTGGGACGTGTGTATGCGTTTTGGAACCACTCGCTATCTCGAAAGGTCACAAAATTAGTAGGTTAGGGTTTTCCCCATTCACTTAGAATTGCCTTTTGGAAGCACCTTTCACCCTCTATAAAAGGCCAAGGAAAGGGTTTTTCTGTCCGAGCTTGAGGTATGTTGTAGCACCAACAGCCTTCTCTTTTGGCTATAAGTTTGATGCTTCAGCCTCTTAAGATGGCAGAGCGGCACCGTTGCACGCTTCCCAAATGTCAATAGGTCAAGTAAGGCCTTCCAAAAAGAGTGGAGTACCCAATCTGGAAGTGGAACTAAACAGGGAATTTTTTTTCTGTTGGGTCAAACAGGCCGACTCTCGGATATGTCGTTCATTGGAACAATGGGGACGCGTGAATGCGTTTTGGAACCACTAGCTATCTCGAAAGCTCACAAAATTAGTAGGTTAGGGTTTTCCCCATTCACTTAGAATTGCCTTTTGGAAGCACCTTTCACCCTCTATAAAAACCCAAGGAAAAGGTTTTTCTGTCCGAGCTTGAGGTATGTTGTAGCACCAACAGCCTTCTCTTTTGGCTATAAGTTTGATGCTTCAGCCTCTTAAGATGGCAGAGCGGCACTGTTGCACGCTTCCCAAATGTCAATAGGTCAAGTAAGGCCTTCCAAATAGAGTAGCCTACTCTTGGGTAGTATAGTTTAGTTTATTCGTTTACTAAAGACTTAGTCTCACCATTCAACATATGTAGAGTTGGAAGTCGGAATTTGGAAGGTCACTGCCAGGAAACTAACCCGGGTCTCTGCTTTCAAGACGAGGCCTAATTAACACACGCTGTATGTGCTGAGCCAATAGGACCTTAGTCTGCACCTTAGTCTGCACCAAAAGGCGTCCATTTTGTCCTGTTGATTTATAATTTATATATATATATATATATATACACACTCACTCGATAGGAGATACTTTATGTAGGGCTCCTAATTCAAAATAATGTTCTTAAATGACATAAGTGTAAAGACCTCTTTCAAATAAGCCTATGTCTGTTGATTTACTGTTCATTTGACCCATTTGTACCGGCTGCTGTGTGGCCCAACATTGTATCTAGTAGATACAATGTTGCGCCGCACAGCACCTGCTGCGCGGAGCAACATTGTACAATGTTGCGCCGCGCAGCAGCTGGTGAAAATTGGTTAACACCCATCAAAGGCAAGATACTGATATTTGAAGTGACATTTTAAATTAGGAATAATTATGGTCAAATTAATCTCAACACATATTATATATAGGATATACATAAAACCCTCTAGATGTTGGTGTGTTTCAATGTTTTGATTTTGACAAATTATAAATACTTGTAGTTTATTTATAATTTGTTTATAGTTTAGTTTATTCGTTTACTAAAGACTTAGTCTCACCATTCAACATAGGTAGATTTGGAAGTCGGAATTTGGAAGGTCATTGCCAGGAAACGATCACGGGTCTCTGCTTTCAAGACGAGGCCTAATTAACACACGCTCTATGTGCTGAGCCAATGGGACAGTGGAGAAAAATAAAATAATTGCTCTTAGTCTGCACCAAAAGGCGTCCATTTTGTCCTGTTGATTTATAATTTGTTTATAGTTGAACGCCCTATTCCATGCAAACATATTGAATGATACGTATAAATATATATATACACACACACTCACACGATAGCAGATACTATATGTAGGGCTACTTATTCAAAATAATGTTCTTAAATGAAATAAGTGTGCCTATGTAGCGCCGGTCAGGGAGAGACGGAAGAATGAGACGGGAGACAGGTTTCAACCGCTAGTACCACTCTCGCGCCCCTTACACCGCACGACTGCGACAGTTGGTTCTTTATTTTATACATACATACATACATACACACACGATAGGAGATACTATATGTAGGGCTACTAATTCAACATAATGTTCTTAAATGAAATAAATGTAAACACCTCTTTCAAATAAGCCTATGTCTGTTGATTTGCTGTTCATTTAACACCCATCAAAGGCAAGATACTGACATTTGAAGTGACATTTTTAATAATTAATAATTATGATCTCATTAATCTCACCACACATCATATATAGAATATGCATAAAACCCTGTAGATTTTGGTGTGTTAAAAAAAATGCTACGTTTCTCTGCACCAAGTGGCGTCCATTTTGTCCTGTTGATTTATAAACCGTTTATAGTTGAACGCCCTCTTCCATACAACCATAATGAATAATATATATACCATTTTAAGGTCTGGGTGAGCCTAATCCAACGCACAAATCGGTTTTTGCAGCGGGCGTGTTGTCATCGAATAGATGTAATAAATACATAATTACGTTATAGTTAACTGCCTCTTTCATGGAACCCTAATGAATGACATACATTTGACACTGACAAATTACAACTTCCAAATCTACACATGTTCAATTGTGAAACTGACGAATTACAACTTCCAACTTCCATATCTACCCATGTTCAATGGTGACACTGACAAAGAGTAAAACTTCCAACTTCGAAATCCACACATGTTCAATGGTAACACTTCCAACTTTCGAATCTACACATGTTCAGTGGTGACACTGGCAAATTACAACTTCCAACTTCCAAATCTACACATGCTCAATGGTGACACTGATAAAAAGTAAAACTTCCAACTTACAAATCCACACATGTTCAATGGTGACACTTCCAACTTCCAAATCCACACATGTTCAATGGTGACACTTCCAACTTCCAACTTCCAAATCTACACATGTTCAATGGTAACACTTCCAACTTCCAAATCCACACATGTTCAATGGTGACCCTTCCAACTTCCAACTTCCAAATCTACACATGTTCAATGGTGACACTTCCAACTTCCAAATCTACACATGTTCAATGGTGACACTTCCAACTTCCAAATCCACACATGTTCAATGGTGACACTTCCAACTTCCAAATCTACACATGTTCAATGGTGACACTGACAAATTACAACTTCCAACTTCCAAATCCACACATGTTCAATGGTGACACTTCCAACTTCCAAATCCACACATGTTCAATGGTGACACTTCCAACTTCCAAATCTACACATGTTCAATGGTGACACTGGCAAATTAAAACTTCCAACTTCCAAATCCACACATGTTCAATGGTGACACTTCCAACTTCCAACTTCCAAATCCACACATGTTCAATGGTGACACTTCCAACTTCCAAATCTACACATGTTCAATGGTGACACTTCCAACTTCCAAATCCACACATGATCAATGGTGACACTTCCAACTTCCAAATCTAAACATGTTCAATGTTGACACTTCCAACTTCCAAATCCACACATATTCAATGTTGACACTTCCAACTTCCAACTTCCAATTCCACACATGTTCAATGGTGACACTTCCAACTTCCAACTTCCAAATCCACACATGTTCAGTGGTGACACTTCCAACTTCCAACTTCCAAATCCACACATGTTCAATGGTGACACTTCCAACTTCCAAATCTACACATGTTCAATAGTTGCACTTCCAACTTCCACCTTCCAAATCCACACATGTTCAATGGTGACACTTCCAACTTCCAAATCTACACATGTTCAATGGTGACACTGGCAAATTAAAACTTCCAACTTCCAAATCCACACATGTTCAATGGTGACACTTCCAACTTCCAACTTCCAAATCCACACATGTTCAATGGTGACACTTCCAACTTCCAAATCTACACATGTTCAATGGTGACACTTCCAACTTCCAACTTCCAAATCCACACATGATCAATGGTGACACTTCCAACTTCCAAATCTACACATGTTCAATGTTGACACTTCCAACTTCCAAATCCACACATATTCAATGGTGACACTTCCAACTTCCAACTTCCAATTCCACACATGTTCAATGGTGACACTTCCAACTTCCAACTTCCAAATCCACACATGTTCAGTGGTGACACTTCCAACTTCCAACTTCCAAATCCACACATGTTCAATGGTGACACTTCCAACTTCCAAATCTACACATGTTCAATAGTTGCACTTCCAACTTCCACCTTCCAAATCCACACATGTTCAATGGTGACACTTCCAACTTCCAACTTCCAAATCTACACATGTTCAATGGTGACACTTCCAACTTCCAAATCCACACATGTTCAATGGTGACTCTTCCAACTTCCAACTTCCAAATGTACACATGTTCAATGGTGACACTGACAAATTACAACTTCCAAATCCACTCATGTTCAATGGTGACACATCCAACTTCCAACTTCCAAATCCACACATGTTCAATGGTGAAACTTCCAACTTCCAACTTCCAAATCTACACATGTCCAATGGTGACACTGACAAATTACAACTTCCAAATCCGCACATGTTCAATGGTGACACTTCCAACTTCCAAATCCACACATGTTCAATGGTGACACTTCCAACTTCCAAATCTGCACATCTTCAATAGTGGCACTTCCAACTTCCACCTTCCAAATCCACACATGTTCAATGGTGACACTTCCAACTTCCAACTTCCAAATCTACACATGTTCAATGGTAACTCTTCCAACTTCCAAATCCACACATGTTCAATGGTGACACTTCCAACTTCCAACTTCCAATTCCACACATGTTCAATGGTGACACTTCCAACTTCCAACTTCCAAATCCACACATGTTCAATGGTGACACTTCCAACTTCCAACTTCCAAATCCACACATCTTCAATGGTGACACTTCCAACTTCCAAATCTACACATGTTCAATAGTTGCACTTCCAACTTCCACCTTCCAAATCTACACATGTTCAATGGTAACACTTCCAACTTCCAAATCCACACATGTTCAATGGTGACACTTCCAACTTCCAACTTCCAATTCCACACATGTTCAATGGTGACACTTCCAACTTCCAACTTCCAAATCCACACATGTTCAATGGTGACACTTCCAACTTCCAAATCCACACATGTTCAATGGTGACACTTCCAACTTCCAACTTCCAAATCTACACATGTTCAATGGTGACACTGACAAATTACAACTTCCAAATCCGCACATGTTCAATGGTGACACTTCCAACTTCCAACTTCCAAATCCACACATGTTCAATGGTGACACTTCCAACTTCCAAATCTGCACATGTTCAATAGTGGCACTTCCAACTTCCACCTTCCAAATCCACACATGGTCAATGGTGACACTTCCAACTTCCAAATCTACACATGTTCAATGGTAGCACTTCCAACTTCCAAATCCACACATGTTCAATGGTGACCCTTCCAACTTCCAACTTCCAAATCTACACATGTTCAATGGTGACACTTCCAACTTCCAAATTTACACATGTTCAATAGTGACACTGACAAATTACAACTTCCAACTTCCAAATCCACACATGTTCAATTGTGACACTTCCAACTTCCAACTTCCAAATCTACACATGTTCAATGGTGACACTTCCAACTTCCAACTTCCAAATCTACACATGTTCAATGGTGACACTTCCAACTTCCAAATCCACACATGTTCAATGGTGACACTTCCAACTTCCAAATCCACACATTTTCAATGGTGACACTTCCAACTTCCAACTTCCAATTCCACACATGTTCAATGGTGACACTTCCAACTTCCAAATCCACACATGTTCAATGGTGACACTTCCAACCTCCTACTTCCAAATCCACACATGTTCAATGGTGACACTTCCAACTTCCAAATCTACACATGTTCAATAGTTGCACATCCAACTTCCACCTTCCAAATCCAAACATGTTCAATGGTGACACTTCCAACTTCCAACTTCCAAATCTACATATGTTCAATGGTGACACTTCCAACTTCCAAATCCACACATGTTCAATGGTGACCCTTCCAACTTCCAAATCCACACATGTTCAATGGTGACACTTCCAACTTCCAACTTCCAAATGTACACATGTTCAATGGTGACACTTCCAACTTCCAAATCTGCACATGTTCAATAGTGGCACTTCCAACTTCCACCTTCCAAATCCACACATGTTCAATGGTGACACTTCCAACTTCCAACTTCCAAATCTACACATGTTCAATGGTAACACTTCCAACGTCCAAATCCACACATGTTCAATGGTGACACTTCCAACTTCCAACTTCCAATCCCACACATGTTCAATGGTGACACTTCAAACTTCCAACTTCCAAATCCACACATGTTCAATGGTGACACTTCCAACTTCCAACTTCCAAATCCACACATGTTCAATGGTGACACTTCCAACTTCCAAATCTACACATGTTCAATAGTTGCACTTCCAACTTCCACCTTCCAAATCTACACATGTTCAATGGTAACACTTCCAACTTCCAAATCTACACATGTTCAATAGTTGCACTTCCAACTTCCACCTTCCAAATCCACACATGTTCAATGGTGACACTTCCAACTTCCAACTTCCAAATCTACACATGTTCAATGGTGACACTTCCAACTTCCAAATCCACACATGTTCAATGGTGACCCTTCCAACTTCCAAATCTACACATGTTCAATGGTGACACATCCAACTTCCAACTTCCAAATCTAAACATGTTCAATGGTGACACTTCCACCTTCCAAATCCACACATGTTCAATGGTGACACTTCCAACTTCCAAATGTACACATGTTCAATGGTGACACTTCCAACTTCCAACTTCCAAATCCACACATGTTCAATGGTGACACTTCCAACTTCCAACTTCCAAATCTACACATGTTCAATGGTGACACTGACAAATTACAACTTCCAAATCCGCACATGTTCAATGGTGACACTTCCAACTTCCAACTTCCAAATCCACACATGTTCAATGGTGACACTTCCAACTTCCAAATCTGCACATGTTCAATAGTGGCACTTCCAACTTCCACCTTCCAAATCCACACATGTTCAATGGTGACACTTCCAACTTCCAAATCTACACATGTTCAATGGTAGCACTTCCAACTTCCAAATCCACACATGTTCAATGGTGACCCTTCCAACTTCCAACTTCCAAATCTACACATGTTCAATGGTGACACTTCCAACTTCCAAATTTACACATGTTCAATAGTGACACTGACAAATTACAACTTCCAACTTCCAAATCCACACATGTTCAATTGTGACACTTCCAACTTCCAACTTCCAAATCTACACATGTTCAATGGTGACACTTCCAACTTCCAACTTCCAAATCTACACATGTTCAATGGTGACACTTCCAACATCCAAATCCACACATGTTCAATGGTGACACTTCCAACTTCCAAATCCACACATTTTCAATGGTGACACTTCCAACTTCCAACTTCCAATTCCACACATGTTCAATGGTGACACTTCCAACTTCCAAATCCACACATGTTCAATGGTGACACTTCCAACCTCCTACTTCCAAATCCACACATGTTCAATGGTGACACTTCCAACTTCCAAATCTACACATGTTCAATAGTTGCACATCCAACTTCCACCTTCCAAATCCACACATGTTCAATGGTGACACTTCCAACTTCCAACTTCCAAATCTACATATGTTCAATGGTGACACTTCCAACTTCCAAATCCACACATGTTCAATGGTGACCCTTCCAACTTCCAACTTCCAAATCCACACATGTTCAATGGTGACACTTCCAACTTCCAACTTCCAAATGTACACATGTTCAATGGTGACACTTCCAACTTCCAAATCTGCACATGTTCAATAGTGGCACTTCCAACTTCCACCTTCCAAATCCACACATGTTCAATGGTGACACTTCCAACTTCCAACTTCCAAATCTACACATGTTCAATGGTAACACTTCCAACGTCCAAATCCACACATGTTCAATGGTGACACTTCCAACTTCCAACTTCCAATCCCACACATGTTCAATGGTGACACTTCAAACTTCCAACTTCCAAATCCACACATGTTCAATGGTGACACTTCCAACTTCCAAATCCACACATGTTCAATGGTGACACTTCCAACTTCCAAATCTACACATGTTTAATAGTTGCACTTCCAACTTCCACCTTCCAAATCTACACATGTTCAATGGTAACACTTCCAACTTCCAAATCCACACATGTTCAATGGTGACACTTCCAACTTCCAACTTCCAATTCCACACATATTCAATGGTGACACTTCCAACTTCCAACTTCCAAATCCACACATGTTCAATGGTGACACTTCCAACTTCCAAATCTACACATGTTCAATAGTTGCACTTCCAACTTCCACCTTCCAAATCCACACATGTTCAATGGTGACACTTCCAACTTCCAACTTCCAAATCTACACATGTTCAATGGTGACACTTCCAACTTCCAAATCCACACATGTTCAATGGTGACCCTTCCAACTTCCAAATCTACACATGTTCAATGGTGACACATCCAACTTCCAACTTCCAAATCTAAACATGTTCAATGGTGACACTTCCACCTTCCAAATCCACACATGTTCAATGGTGACACTTCCAACTTCCAAATGTACACATGTTCAATGGTGACACTGACAAATTACAACTTCCAAATCCGCACATGTTCAATGGTGACACTTCCAACTTCCAACTTCCAAATCCACACATGTTCAATGGTGACACTTCCAACTTCCAACTTCCAAATCTACACATGTTCAATGGTGACACTGACAAATTACAACTTCCAAATCCGCACATCTTAAATGGTGACACTTCCAACTTCCAACTTCCAAATCCACACATGTTCAATGGTGACACTTCCAACTTCCAAATCCGCACATGTTCAATAGTGGCACTTCCAACTTCCACCTTCCAAATCCACACATGTTCAATGGTGACACTTCCAACTTCCAACTTCCAAATGTACACATGTTCAATGGTGACACTGACAAATTACAACTTCCAAATCTACACATGTTCAATGGTGACACTTCCAACTTCCAACTTCCAAATCCACACATGTTCAATGGTGACACTTCCAACTTCCAACTTCCAAATCTACACATGTTCAATGGTGACACTGACAAATTACAACTTCCAAATCTGCACATGTTCAATGGTGACACTTCCAACTTCCAAATCCACACATGTTCAATGGTGACATTTCCAACTTCCAAATCTGCACATGTTCAATAGTGGCACTTCCAACTTCCACCTTCCAAATCCACACATGTTCAATGGTGACACTTCCAACTTCCAACTTCCAAATCTACACATGTTCAATGGTAACACTTCCAACTTCCAAATCCACACATGTTCAATGGTGACCCTTCCAACTTCCAACTTCCAAATCTACACATGTTCAATGGTGACACTTCCAACTTCCAAATCCACACATGTTCAATGGTGACACTTCCAACTTCCAAATCCACACATTTTCAATGGTGACACTTCCAACTTCCAACTTCCAAATCTACACATGTTCAATGGTAACACTTCCAACTTCCAAATCCACACATGTTCAATGGTGACCCTTCCAACTTCCAACTTCCAAATCTACACATGTTCAATGGTGACACTTCCAACTTCCAAATCCACACATGTTCAATGGTGACACTTCCAACTTCCAAATCCACACATTTTCAATGGTGACACTTCCAACTTCCAACTTCAAAATCTACACATGTTCAATGGTGACACTGGCAAATTAAAACTTCCAACTTCCAAATCCACACATGTTCAATGGTGACACTTCCAACTTCCAACTTCCAAATCCACACATGTTCAATGGTGACACTTCCAACTTCCAACTTCCAAATCTACACATGTTCAATGGTGACACTTCCAGCTTCCAAATCCACACATGTTCAATGGTGACCCTTCCAACTTCCAAATCTACACATGTTCAATGGTGACACATCCAACTTCCAACTTCCAAATCTAAACATGTTCAATGGTGACACTTCCACCTTCCAAATCCACACATGTTCAATGGTGACACTTCCAACTTCCAAATGTACACATGTTCAATGGTGACACTGACAAATTACAACTTCCAAATCCGCACATGTTCAATGGTGACACTTCCAACTTCCAACTTCCAAATCCACACATGTTCAATGGTGACACTTCCAACTTCCAACTTCCAAATCTACACATGTTCAATGGTAACACTTCCAACTTCCAAATCCACACATGTTCAATGGTGACCCTTCCAACTTCCAACTTCCAAATCTACACATGTTCAATGGTGACACTTCCAACTTCCAAATCCACACATGTTCAATGGTGACACTTCCAACTTCCAAATCCACACATTTTCAATGGTGACACTTCCAACTTCCAACTTCCAAATCTACACATGTTCAATGGTAACACTTCCAACTTCCAAATCCACACATGTTCAATGGTGACCCTTCCAACTTCCAACTTCCAAATCTACACATGTTCAATGGTGACACTTCCAACTTCCAAATCCACACATGTTCAATGGTGACACTTCCAACTTCCAAATCCACACATTTTCAATGGTGACACTTCCAACTTCCAACTTCAAAATCTACACATGTTCAATGGTGACACTGGCAAATTAAAACTTCCAACTTCCAAATCCACACATGTTCAATGGTGACACTTCCAACTTCCAACTTCCAAATCCACACATGTTCAATGGTGACACTTCCAACTTCCAACTTCCAAATCTACACATGTTCAATGGTGACACTTCCAGCTTCCAAATCCACACATGTTCAATGGTGACCCTTCCAACTTCCAAATCTACACATGTTCAATGGTGACACATCCAACTTCCAACTTCCAAATCTAAACATGTTCAATGGTGACACTTCCACCTTCCAAATCCACACATGTTCAATGGTGACACTTCCAACTTCCAAATGTACACATGTTCAATGGTGACACTGACAAATTACAACTTCCAAATCCGCACATGTTCAATGGTGACACTTCCAACTTCCAACTTCCAAATCCACACATGTTCAATGGTGACACTTCCAACTTCCAACTTCCAAATCTACACATGTTCAATGGTGACACTGACAAATTACAACTTCCAAATCCGCACATCTTAAATGGTGACACTTCCAACTTCCAACTTCCAAATCCACACATGTTCAATGGTGACATTTCCAACTTCCAAATCCGCACATGTTCAATAGTGGCACTTCCAACTTCCACCTTCCAAATCCACACATGTTCAATGGTGACACTTCCAACTTCCAACTTCCAAATGTACACATGTTCAATGGTGACACTGACAAATTACTACTTCCAAATCTGCACATGTTCAATGGTGACACTTCCAACTTCCAAATCCACACATGTTCAATGGTGACTTTTCCAACTTCCAAATCTGCACATGTTCAATAGTGGCACTTCCAACTTCCACCTTCCAAATCCACACATGTTCAATGGTGACACTTCCAACTTCCAACTTCCAAATCTACACATGTTCAATGGTAACACTTCCAACGTCCAAATCCACACATGTTCAATGGTGACACTTCCAACTTCCAACTTCCAAATCCACACATGTTCAATGGTGACACTTCCAACTTCCAACTTCCAAATCTACACATGTTCAATGGTGACACTGACAAATTACAACTTCCAAATCCGCACATCTTAAATGGTGACACTTCCAACTTCCAACTTCCAAATCCACACATGTTCAATGGTGACATTTCCAACTTCCAAATCCGCACATGTTCAATAGTGGCACTTCCAACTTCCACCTTCCAAATGCACACATGTTCAATGGTGACACTTCCAACTTCCAACTTCCAAATGTACACATGTTCAATGGTGACACTGACAAATTACAACTTCCAAATCTGCACATGTTCAATGGTGACACTTCCAACTTCCAAATCCACACATGTTCAATGGTGACTTTTCCAACTTCCAAATCTGCACATGTTCAATAGTGGCACTTCCAACTTCCACCTTCCAAATCCACACATGTTCAATAGTGACACTTCCAACTTCCAACTTCCAAATCTACACATGTTCAATGGTAACACTTCCAACGTCCAAATCCACACATGTTCAATGGTGACACTTCCAACTTCCAACTTCCAATCCCACACATGTTCAATGGTGACACTTCAAACTTCCAACTTCCAAATCCACACATGTTCAATGGTGACACTTCCAACTTCCAACTTCCAAATCCACACATGTTCAATGGTGACACTTCCAACTTCCAAATCTACACATGTTCAATAGTTGCACTTCCAACTTCCACCTTCCAAATCTACACATGTTCAATGGTAACACTTCCAACTTCCAAATCTACACATGTTCAATAGTTGCACTTCCAACTTCCACCTTCCAAATCCACACATGTTCAATGGTGACACTTCCAACTTCCAACTTCCAAATCTACACATGTTCAATGGTGACACTTCCAACTTCCAAATCCACACATGTTCAATGGTGACCCTTCCAACTTCCAAATCTACACATGTTCAATGGTGACACATCCAACTTCCAACTTCCAAATCTAAACATGTTCAATGGTGACACTTCCACCTTCCAAATCCACACATGTTCAATGGTGACACTTCCAACTTCCAAATGTACACATGTTCAATGGTGACACTTCCAACTTCCAACTTCCAAATCCACACATGTTCAATGGTGACACTTCCAACTTCCAACTTCCAAATCTACACATGTTCAATGGTGACACTGACAAATTACAACTTCCAAATCCGCACATGTTCAATGGTGACACTTCCAACTTCCAACTTCCAAATCCACACATGTTCAATGGTGACACTTCCAACTTCCAAATCTGCACATGTTCAATAGTGGCACTTCCAACTTCCACCTTCCAAATCCACACATGTTCAATGGTGACACTTCCAACTTCCAAATCTACACATGTTCAATGGTAGCACTTCCAACTTCCAAATCCACACATGTTCAATGGTGACCCTTCCAACTTCCAACTTCCAAATCTACACATGTTCAATGGTGACACTTCCAACTTCCAAATTTACACATGTTCAATAGTGACACTGACAAATTACAACTTCCAACTTCCAAATCCACACATGTTCAATTGTGACACTTCCAACTTCCAACTTCCAAATCTACACATGTTCAATGGTGACACTTCCAACTTCCAACTTCCAAATCTACACATGTTCAATGGTGACACTTCCAACATCCAAATCCACACATGTTCAATGGTGACACTTCCAACTTCCAAATCCACACATTTTCAATGGTGACACTTCCAACTTCCAACTTCCAATTCCACACATGTTCAATGGTGACACTTCCAACTTCCAAATCCACACATGTTCAATGGTGACACTTCCAACCTCCTACTTCCAAATCCACACATGTTCAATGGTGACACTTCCAACTTCCAAATCTACACATGTTCAATAGTTGCACATCCAACTTCCACCTTCCAAATCCACACATGTTCAATGGTGACACTTCCAACTTCCAACTTCCAAATCTACATATGTTCAATGGTGACACTTCCAACTTCCAAATCCACACATGTTCAATGGTGACCCTTCCAACTTCCAACTTCCAAATCCACACATGTTCAATGGTGACACTTCCAACTTCCAACTTCCAAATGTACACATGTTCAATGGTGACACTTCCAACTTCCAAATCTGCACATGTTCAATAGTGGCACTTCCAACTTCCACCTTCCAAATCCACACATGTTCAATGGTGACGCTTCCAACTTCCAACTTCCAAATCTACACATGTTCAATGGTAACACTTCCAACGTCCAAATCCACACATGTTCAATGGTGACACTTCCAACTTCCAACTTCCAATCCCACACATGTTCAATGGTGACACTTCAAACTTCCAACTTCCAAATCCACACATGTTCAATGGTGACACTTCCAACTTCCAAATCCACACATGTTCAATGGTGACACTTCCAACTTCCAAATCTACACATGTTTAATAGTTGCACTTCCAACTTCCACCTTCCAAATCTACACATGTTCAATGGTAACACTTCCAACTTCCAAATCCACACATGTTCAATGGTGACACTTCCAACTTCCAACTTCCAATTCCACACATATTCAATGGTGACACTTCCAACTTCCAACTTCCAAATCCACACATGTTCAATGGTGACACTTCCAACTTCCAAATCTACACATGTTCAATAGTTGCACTTCCAACTTCCACCTTCCAAATCCACACATGTTCAATGGTGACACTTCCAACTTCCAACTTCCAAATCTACACATGTTCAATGGTGACACTTCCAACTTCCAAATCCACACATGTTCAATGGTGACCCTTCCAACTTCCAAATCTACACATGTTCAATGGTGACACATCCAACTTCCAACTTCCAAATCTAAACATGTTCAATGGTGACACTTCCACCTTCCAAATCCACACATGTTCAATGGTGACACTTCCAACTTCCAAATGTACACATGTTCAATGGTGACACTGACAAATTACAACTTCCAAATCCGCACATGTTCAATGGTGACACTTCCAACTTCCAACTTCCAAATCCACACATGTTCAATGGTGACACTTCCAACTTCCAACTTCCAAATCTACACATGTTCAATGGTGACACTGACAAATTACAACTTCCAAATCCGCACATCTTAAATGGTGACACTTCCAACTTCCAACTTCCAAATCCACACATGTTCAATGGTGACACTTCCAACTTCCAAATCCGCACATGTTCAATAGTGGCACTTCCAACTTCCACCTTCCAAATCCACACATGTTCAATGGTGACACTTCCAACTTCCAACTTCCAAATGTACACATGTTCAATGGTGACACTGACAAATTACAACTTCCAAATCTACACATGTTCAATGGTGACACTTCCAACTTCCAACTTCCAAATCCACACATGTTCAATGGTGACACTTCCAACTTCCAACTTCCAAATCTACACATGTTCAATGGTGACACTGACAAATTACAACTTCCAAATCTGCACATGTTCAATGGTGACACTTCCAACTTCCAAATCCACACATGTTCAATGGTGACATTTCCAACTTCCAAATCTGCACATGTTCAATAGTGGCACTTCCAACTTCCACCTTCCAAATCCACACATGTTCAATGGTGACACTTCCAACTTCCAACTTCCAAATCTACACATGTTCAATGGTAACACTTCCAACTTCCAAATCCACACATGTTCAATGGTGACCCTTCCAACTTCCAACTTCCAAATCTACACATGTTCAATGGTGACACTTCCAACTTCCAAATCCACACATGTTCAATGGTGACACTTCCAACTTCCAAATCCACACATTTTCAATGGTGACACTTCCAACTTCCAACTTCAAAATCTACACATGTTCAATGGTGACACTGGCAAATTAAAACTTCCAACTTCCAAATCCACACATGTTCAATGGTGACACTTCCAACTTCCAACTTCCAAATCCACACATGTTCAATGGTGACACTTCCAACTTCCAACTTCCAAATCTACACATGTTCAATGGTGACACTTCCAGCTTCCAAATCCACACATGTTCAATGGTGACCCTTCCAACTTCCAAATCTACACATGTTCAATGGTGACACATCCAACTTCCAACTTCCAAATCTAAACATGTTCAATGGTGACACTTCCACCTTCCAAATCCACACATGTTCAATGGTGACACTTCCAACTTCCAAATGTACACATGTTCAATGGTGACACTGACAAATTACAACTTCCAAATCCGCACATGTTCAATGGTGACACTTCCAACTTCCAACTTCCAAATCCACACATGTTCAATGGTGACACTTCCAACTTCCAACTTCCAAATCTACACATGTTCAATGGTGACACTGACAAATTACAACTTCCAAATCCGCACATCTTAAATGGTGACACTTCCAACTTCCAACTTCCAAATCCACACATGTTCAATGGTGACATTTCCAACTTCCAAATCCGCACATGTTCAATAGTGGCACTTCCAACTTCCACCTTCCAAATCCACACATGTTCAATGGTGACACTTCCAACTTCCAACTTCCAAATGTACACATGTTCAATGGTGACACTGACAAATTACAACTTCCAAATCTGCACATGTTCAATGGTGACACTTCCAACTTCCAAATCCACACATGTTCAATGGTGACTTTTCCAACTTCCAAATCTGCACATGTTCAATAGTGGCACTTCCAACTTCCACCTTCCAAATCCACACATGTTCAATGGTGACACTTCCAACTTCCAACTTCCAAATCTACACATGTTCAATGGTAACACTTCCAACTTCCAAATCCACACATGTTCAATGGTGACCCTTCCAACTTCCAACTTCCAAATCTACACATGTTCAATGGTGACACTTCCAACTTCCAAATCTACACATGTTCAATGGTGACACTTCCAACTTCCAAATCCACACATGTTCAATGGTGACACTTCCAACTTCCAAATCCACACATTTTCAATGGTGACACTTCCAACTTCCAACTTCAAAATCTACACATGTTCAATGGTGACACTGGCAAAATAAAACTTCCAACTTCCAAATCCACACATGTTCAATGGTGGCACTTCCAACTTCCAACTTCCAAATCCACACATGTTCAATGGTGACACTTCCAACTTCCAACTTCCAAATCTACACATGTTCAATGGTGACACTTCCAACTTCCAAATCTACACATGTTCAATGGTGACACTTCCAACTTCCAACTTCCAAATCCACACATGTTCAATGGTGACACTTCCAACTTCCAAATCTACACATGTTCAATGGTGACACTGACAAATTACAACTTCCAAATCCACACATGTTCAATGGTGACACTTCCAACTTCCAAATCCACACATGTTCAATGGTGACACTTCCAACTTCCAAATCGGCACACGTTCAATAGTGGCACTTCCAACTTCCACCTTCCAAATCCACACATGTTCAATGGTGACATTTCCAACTTCCAACTTCCAAATCTACACATGTTCAATGGTAACACTTCCAACTTCCAAATCCACACATGTTCAATGGTGACACTGGCAAATTAAAACTTCCAACTTCCAAATCCACACATGTTCAATGGTGACACTTCCAACTTCCAAATCCACACATGTTCAATGGTGACACTTCCAACTTCCAACTTCCAAATCTACACATGTTCAATGGTGACACTTCCAACTTCCAAATCTACACATGTTCAATGGTGACACTTCCAACTTCCAACTTCCAAATCCACACATGTTCAATGGTGACACTTCCAACTTCCAAATCTACACATGTTCAATGTTGACACTTCCAAATTCCAACTTCCAAATCCACACATGTTCAATGGTGACACTTCCAACTTCAAACTTCCAAATCTACACATGTTCATTGGTGACACTTCCAACTCCCAAATCCACACATGTTCAATGGTGACCCTTCCATCTTCCAACTTCCAAATCCACACATGTTCAATGGTGACACTTCCAACTTCCAACTTCCAAATGTACACATGTTCAATGGTGACACTTCCAACTTCCAAATCTGCACATGTTCAATAGTGGCACTTCCAACTTCCACCTTCCAAATCCACACATGTTCAATGGTGACACTTCCAACTTCCAACTTCCAAATCTACACATGTTCAATGGTAACACTTCCAACGTCCAAATCCACACATGTTCAATGGTGACACTTCCAACTTCCAACTTCCAATCCCACACATGTTCAATGGTGACACTTCCAACTTCCAACTTCCAAATCCACACATGTTCAATGGTGACACTTCCAACTTCCAACTTCCAAATCCACACATGTTCAATGGTGACACTTCCAACTTCCAAATCTACACATGTTCAATAGTTGCACTTCCAACTTCCACCTTCCAAATCTACACATGTTCAATGGTAACACTTCCAACTTCCAAATCCACACATGTTCAATGGTGACACTTCCAACTTCCAACTTCCAATTCCACACATGTTCAATGGTGACACTTCCAACTTCCAACTTCCAAATCCACACATGTTCAATGGTGACACTTCCAACTTCCAATTCCACACATGTTCAATGGTGACACTTCCAACTTCCAAATCCACACATGTTCAATGGTGACACTTCCAACTTCCAAATCTACACATGTTCAATAGTTGCACTTCCAACTTCCACCTTCCAAATCCACACATGTTCAATGGTGACACTTCCAACTTCCAACTTCCAAATCTACACATGTTCAATGGTGACACTTCCAACTTCCAAATCCACACATGTTCAATGGTGACCCTTCCAACTTCCAACTTCCAACTCTACACATGTTCAATGGTGACACATCCAACTTCCAACTTCCAAATCTAAACATTTTCAATGGTGACACTTCCAACTTCCAAATCCACACATGTTCAATGGTGACACTTCCAACTTCCAAATGTACACATGTTCAATGGTGACACTGACAAATTACAACTTCCAAATCCGCACATGTTCAATGGTGACACTTCCAACTTCCAACTTCCAAATCCACACATGTTCAATGGTGACACTTCCAACTTCCAACTTCCAAATCTACACATGTTCAATGGTGACACTGACAAATTACAACTTCCAAATCCGCACATCTTCAATGGTGACACTTCCAACTTCCAAATCCGCACATGTTCAATAGTGGCACTTCCAACTTCCACCTTCCAAATCCACACATGTTCAATGGTGACACTTCCAACTTCCAAATGTACACATGTTCAATGGTGACACTGACAAATTACAACTTCCAAATCCACACATGTTCAATGGTGACACTTCCAACTTCCAACTTCCAAATCCACACATGTTCAATGGTGACACTTCCAACTTCCAACTTCCAAATCTACACATTTTCAATGGTGACACTGACAAATTACGACTTCCAAATCTGCACATGTTCAATGGTGACACTTCCAACTTCCAAATCCACACATGTTCAATGGTGACATTTCCAACTTCCAAATCTGCACATGTTCAATAGTGGCACTTCCAACTTCCACCTTCCAAATCCACACATGTTCAATGGTGACACTTCCAACTTCCAACTTCCAAATCTACACATGTTCAATGGTAACACTTCCAACTTCCAAATCCACACATGTTCAATGGTGACCCTTCCAACTTCCAACTTCCAAATCTACACATGTTCAATGGTGACACTTCCAACTTCCAACTTCCAAATCTACACATGTTCAATGGTGACACTTCCAACTTCCAAATCCACACATGTTCAATGGTGACACTTCCAACTTCCAAATCCACACATTTTCAATGGTGACACTTCCAACTTCCAACTTCAAAATCTACACATGTTCAATGGTGACACTGGCAAATTAAAACTTCCAACTTCCAAATCCACACATGTTCAATGGTGACACTTCCAACTTCCAACTTCCAAATCCACACATGTTCAATGGTGACACTTCCAACTTCCAACTTCCAAATCTACACATGTTCAATGGTGACACTTCAAACTTCCAAATCTACACATGTTCAATGGTGACACTTCCAACTTCCAACTTCCAAATCCACACATGTTCAATGGTGACACTTCCAACTTCCAAATCTACACATGTTCAATGTTGACACTTCCAAATTCCAACTTCCAAATCCACACATGTTCAATGGTGACACTTCCAACTTCCAACTCCACACATGTTCAATGGTGACACTTCCAACTTCCAACTTCCAAATCCACACATGTTCAATGGTGACACATCCAACTTCCTACTTCCAAATCCACACATGTTCAATGGTGACACTTCCAACTTCCAAATCTACACATGTTCAATAGTTGCACTTCCAACTCCCACCTTCCAAATCCACACATGTTCAATGGTGACACTTCCAACTTCCAACTTCCAAATCTACACATGTTCAATGGTGACACTTCCAACTTCCAAATCCACACATGTTCAATGGTGACCCTTCCAACTTCCAACTTCCAAATCCACACATGTTCAATGGTGACACTTCCAACTTCCAACTTCCAAATGTAAACATGTTCAATGGTGACACTTCCAACTTCCAAATCTGCACATGTTCAATAGTGGCACTTCCAACTTCCACCTTCCAAATCCACACATGTTCAATGGTGACACTTCCAACTTCCAAATCTACACATGTTCAATGGTAACACTTCCAACTTCCAAATCCACACATGTTCAATGGTGACACTTCCAACTTCCAACTTCCAATTCCACACATGCTCAATGGTGACACTTCCAACTTCCAACTTCCAAATCCACACATGTTCAATGGTGACACTTCCAACTTCCAAATCCACACATGTTCAATGGTGACACTTCCAACTTCCAACTTCCAAATCTACACATGTTCAATGGTGACACTTCCAACTTCCAAATCCACACATGTTCAATGGTGACCCTTCCATCTTCCAACTTCCAAATCCACACATGTTCAATGGTGACACTTCCAACTTCCAACTTCCAAATGTACACATGTTCAATGGTGACACTTCCAACTTCCAAATCCACACATGTTCAATGGTGACACTTCCAACTTCCAACTTCAAAATCTACACATGTTCAATGGTGACACTTCCAACTTCCAAATCCACACATGTTCAATGGTGACCCTTCCAACATCAAACTTCCAACTCTACACATGTTCAATGGTGACACATCCAACTTCCAACTTCCAAATCTAAACATGTTCAATGGTGACACTTCCAACTTCCAAATCCAAACATGTTCAATGGTGACACTTCCAACTTCCAAATCCACACATGTTCAATGGTGACACTTCCAACTTCCAAATGTACACATGTTCAATGGTGACACTGACAAATTACAACTTCCAAATCCGCACATGTTCAATGGTGACACTTCCAACTTCCAACTTCCAAATCCACACATGTTCAATGGTGACACTTCCAACTTCCAACTTCCGAATCTACACATGTTCAATGGTGACATTTCCAACTTCCAAATCTGCACATGTTCAATAGTGACACTTCCAACTTCCACCTTCCAAATCCACACATGTTCAATGGTGACACTTCCAACTTCCAACTTCCAAATCTACACATGTTCAATGGTAACACTTCCAACTTCCAAATCCACACATATTCAATGGTGACCCTTCCAACTCCAACTTCCAAATCTACACATGTTCAATGGTGACACTTCCAACTTCCAAATCTACACATGTTCAATGGTGACACTTCCAACTTCCAAATCCACACATGTTCAATGGTGACACTTCCAACTTCCAAATCCACACATTTTCAATGGTGACACTTCCAACTTCCAACTTCAAAATCTACACATGTTCAATGGTGACACTGGCAAATTAAAACTTCCAACTTCCAAATCCACACATGTTCAATGGTGACACTTCCAACTTCCAACTTCCAAATCCACACATGTTCAATGGTGACACTTCCAACTTCCAACTTCCAAATCTACACATGTTCAATGGTGACACTTCCAACTTCCAAATCTACACATGTTCAATGGTGACACTTCCAACTTCCTACTTCCAAATCCACACATGTTCAATGGTGACACTTCCAACTTCCAAATCTACACATGTTCAATAGTTGCACTTCCAACTTCCACCTTCCAAATCCACACATGTTCAATGGTGACACTTCCAACTTCCAACTTCCAAATCTACACATGTTCAATGGTGACACTTCCAACTTCCAAATCCACACATGTTCAATGGTGACCCTTCCAACTTCCAACTTCCAAATCCACACATGTTCAATGGTGACACTTCCAACTTCCAACTTCCAAATGTACACATGTTCAATGGTGACACTTCCAACTTCCAAATCTGCACATGTTCAATAGTGGCACTTCCAACTTCCAACTTCCAAATCCACACATGTTCAATGGTGACACTTCCAACTTCCAAATCTACACATGTTCAATGGTAACACTTCCAACTTCCAAATCCACACATGTTCAATGGTGACACTTCCAACTTCCAACTTCCAATTCCACACATGCTCAATGGTGACACTTCCAACTTCCAACTTCCAAATCCACACATGTTCAATGGTGACACTTCCAACTTCCAACTTCCAAATCCACACATGTTCAATGGTGACACTTCCAACTTCCAAATCTACACATGTTCAATAGTTGCACTTCCAACTTCCACCTTGCAAATCTACACATGTTCAATGGTAACACTTCCAACTTCCAAATCCACACATGTTCAATGGTGACACTTCCAACTTCCAACTTCCAATTCCACACATGTTCAATGGTGACACTTCCAACTTCCAACTTCCAAATCTACACATGTTCAATGGTGACACTGACAAATTACAACTTCCAAATCTGCACAGGTTCAATGGTGACACTTCCAACTTCCAACTTCCAAATCCACACATGTTCAATGGTGACACTTCCAACTTCCAACTTCCAAATCCACACATGTTCAATGGTGACACTTCCAACTTCCAACTTCCAAATCCACACATGTTTAATGGTGACACTTCCAACTTCCAAATCTGCACATGTTCAATAGTGGCACTTCCAACTTCCACCTTCCAAATCCACACATGTTCAATGGTGACACTTCCAACTTCCAAATCTACACATGTTCAATGGTAGCACTTCCAACTTCCAAATCCACACATGTTCAATGGTGACCCTTCCAACTTCCAACTTCCAAATGTACACATGTTCAATGGTGACACTTCCAACTTCCAAATCTGCACATGTTCAATGGTGGCACTTCCAACTTCCACCTTCCAAATCCACACATGTTCAATGGTGACACTTCCAACTTCCAACTTCCAAATCTACACATGTTCAATGGTAACACTTCCAACTTCCAAATCCACACATGTTCAATGGTGACACTTCCAACTTCCAACTTCCAATTCCACACATGTTCAATGGTGACACTTCCAACTTCCAACTTCCAATTCCACACATGTTCAATGGTGACACTTCCAACTTCCAACTTCCAAATCCACACATGTTCAATGGTGACACTTCCAACTTCCAACTTCCAAATCCACACATGTTCAATGGTGACACTTCCAACTTCCAAATCTACACATGTTCAATAGTTGCACTTCCAACTTCCACCTTCCAAATCTACACATGTTCAATGGAAACACTTCCAACTTCCAACTTCCAAATCCACACATGTTCAATGGTGACACTTCCAACTTCCAAATCTACACATGTTCAATGGTGACACTGACAAATAACAACTTCCAAATCCACACATGTTCAATGGTGACACTTCCAACTTCCAACTTCCAAATCCACACATGTTCAATGGTGACACTTCCAACTTTCACCTTCCAAATCCACACATGTTCAATGGTGACACTTCCAACTTCCAACTTCCAAATCCACACATGTTCAATGGTGACCCTTCCAACTTCCAACTTCCAAATGTACACATGTTCAATGGTGACACTTCCAACTTCCAAATCTGCACATGTTCAATAGTGGCACTTCCAACTTCCACCTTCCAAATCCACACATGTTCAATGGTGACACTTCCAACTTCCAACTTCCAAATCTACACATGTTCAATGGTAACACTTCCAACTTCCAAATCCACACATGTTCAATGGTGACACTTCCAACTTCCAACTTCCAATTCCACACATGTTCAATGGTGACACTTCCAACTTCCAATTCCACACATGTTCAATGGTGACACTTCCAACTTCCAACTTCCAAATCCACACATGTTCAATGGTGACACTTCCAACTTCCAACTTCCAAATCCACACATGTTCAATGGTGACACTTCCAACTTCCAAATCTACACATGTTCAATAGTTGCACTTCCAACTTCCACCTTCCAAATCTACACATGTTCAATGGTAACACTTCCAACTTCCAACTTCCAAATCCACACATGTTCAATGGTGACACTTCCAACTTCCAAATCTACACATGTTCAATGGTGACACTGACAAATAACAACTTCCAAATCCACACATGTTCAATGGTGACACTTCCAACTTCCAACTTCTAAATCCACACATGTTCAATGGTGACACTTCCAACTTCCACCTTCCAAATCCACACATGTTCAATGGTGACACTTCCAACTTCCAACTTCCAAATCCACACATGTTCAATGGTGACACTTCCAACTTCCAAATCTACACATGTTCAATGGTGACACTGAAAAAGTAAAACTTCCATCTTCCAAATCCACACATAATGGTGAAAATTCCAACTTCCAACTTCAGCATATGACCCTTCTGCCCCCTGGTGGAAGTACAATTATTTGTAGAAATTACTTCCAACTTCCATCTTCATTCTTCCAAATTCAGCATATGACCCTTCTGCCCCCTGGTGGAAATATAATTATTTGTAGAATTTACTTCCAACTTCCATCTTCAATCTTCCAAATTCAGCATATGACCCTTCTGCCCCCTGGTGGAAATATAATTATTTGTAGAAATTACTTCCAAATTCCATCTTCAATCTTCCAAATTCAGCATATGATCCTTCTGCCCCCTGGTGGTAATATAATTATTTTAAAAAATTACTTCCAAATTCAGCACTTCCAAATCCAGATTTGGACTAGTGCCCCCGAATTATGCATGGCCATTTATAGAATTGCAACATTTTTTAAAAAAAATTTAACTCAGAGGAAACAAATGATAAAGCTTTGAAAATATTTTTCTGGGATTAAGGTTGACGAACCCTAACCTTCAACCCTAACCTTTTGAACCGTAACCTTTCTGGGAATTTATAAAAAATACCTTCCATAATCAGCCCCTCAAATTCCAACTTCCAAATTCAACCTTCCAAAATCAGCCTGAGGTTAGGGTTCAAACCCTAGTTAGGGTTAGGGTTAGGGTTAGGGTTAGGGTTAGGGTTAGGGTTAGGGTTAGGGTTAGGGTTAGGGTTAGGGGTTAGGGTTAGGGTTAGGGTTAGGGTTAGGGTTAGGGTTAGGGTTAGGGTTAGGGTTGTGGCTCAATTTAACATGGGTTTGTATGTGCGATTTGGAACACCCAGATTCACCCCGACCTTACACCCTCCAATTTGGAATTTTTGTCAGAGTGTCACCATTGAACATATCTAGATCTGGAAGTTGGAAGTTGGAATCTGGAAGCTGGAAATGGAAGTTGGAAGTTGGAAGCTGGAAGTTGGAAGCTGGATTTGGAAGTTGGAAACGGAAACTCCCAGGCAAAAGAGGGCAGCACTGAGTCGGAAAAATGAATGCCTGGATTTGGAAGTATAATTTGGAAAATCTCTAGGGGGCAGTAGTGATCCATGGTAAAACTTAACATCAGTAATTTCTGAATTTGGAAGTGTTATTTGGAAAATCCCTAGGGGCAGTAATGATCCATGGTAAAACTAAACATCAGTAATTTCTGAATTTGGAAGTGTAATTTGGAAAATCTCTAGGGGGCAGTAGTGAACCATGGTAAAACTTAACATCAGTAATTTCTGAATTTGGAAGTGTTATTTGGATAATCACTAGGGGCAGTAGTGATCCATGGTAAAACTAAACATCAGTAATTTCTGAATTTGGAAGTGTTATTTGGAAAATCTCTAGGGGGCAGTAGTGAACCATGGTAAAACTAATCATCAGTAATTTGGAATTTTTATACTAATTCAAAATGTATTCATACACTAAGTCCACCAACAGCAATTGCTTCATGTGGATTTGGAAGTTGGAAGGGGGTAAATGTCCTGAAGTTGGAAGTTCGTTAAAAATCAATGTACAGTCTAAGTCCACCAACAGCAATTGGTTCATGTCTACTATTTGGAAGTTGGAAGTAGGTAAATGTCCTCAAGTTGGAAGTTCGTTAAAAATCAATGTATAGTCTAAGTCCACCAACAGCAATCGGTTCATGTCTACGATTTGGAAGTTGGAAGTAGGTAAATGTCCTGAAGTTGGAAGTTTGTTAAAAATCAATGTATAGTCTAAGTCCACCAACAGCAATCGGTTCATGTCTACGATTTGGAAGTTGGAAGTAGGTAAATGTCCTGAAGTTGGAAGTTCGTTAAAAATCAATGTATAGTCTAAGTCCACCAACAGCAATCGGTTCATGTCTACAATTTGGAAGTTGGAAGTAGGTAAATGTCCTGAAGTTGGAAGTTCGTTAAAAATCAATGTGTAGTCTAAGTCCACCAACAGCAATCGGTTCATGTCTACAATTTGGAAGTTGGAAGTAGGTAAATGTCCTGAAGTTGGAAGTTCGTTAAAACTCAATGTGTAGTCTAAGTCCACCAACAGCAATTGGTTCATGTCTACTATTTGGAAGTTGGAAGTAGGTAAATGTCCTCAAGTTGGAAGTTCGTTAAAAATCAATGCATAGTCTAAGTCCACCAACAGCAATCGGTTCATGTCTACGATTTGGAAGTTGGAAGTAGGTAAATGTCCTGAAGTTGGAAGTTCGTTAAAAATCAATGTATAGTCTAAGTCCACCAACAGCAATTGGTTCATGTCTACAATTTGGAAGTTGGAAGTAGGTAAATGTCCTGAACTTGGAAGTTCGTTAAAAATCAATTTATAGTCTAAGTCCACCAACAGCAATTAGTCCATGTCTACAATTTGGAAGTTGGAATTAGGTAAATGTCCTGAAGTTGGAAGTTCGTTAAAAATCAATGTATAGTCTAAGTCCACCAACAGCAATTGGTTCATGTCTACTATTTGGAAGTTGGAAGTAGGTAAATGTCCTGAAGTTGGAAGTTCGTTAAAAATCAATGTATAGTCTAAGTCCACCAACAGCAATTGGTTCATGTCTACAATTTGGAAGTTGGAAGTAGGTAAATGTCCTCAAGTTGGAAGTGGTCATTTTTGTGTGTCACCATTGAACATATGAAGAGTTCAGATGCAAAGGCCTCTAAACGCCACCTCCGTCAAAAATGAGATAAAGACATTGAGTGAATGCTCTCTGCACGTAGTATGCTTTAGGGTTAGGGTTAATTTCTCGTCAAAACCCGCTATATACCACTATTTTCCTGGTCTGAAATCTCCATTTGTATGCAAAAACCTCTAAACACCACTTCCCTTTGTCAACAAAAGCCTCTACGTTCTTAGAACCAATCACAACGCAACATGGAATCATGTGACTTCAAAATGGCGGCGCCCTGAGGAGCTGCTTTTTGGACAGCTGTCAGATATCAACAACACAGTACATTTACGTTTATATTCTTTAGCGATTCAATTTGGATTTTGATGGTCATGGATTTTGACATAATGGACGAACCTGTCCTTGTGACAGCTAACGGCCGAAAAAAACGTCGTAAAAACGGCCAAAAATAATAATCTTTTCTACCTCCTATTTTTATATTACAATTTAATATATATTTGCAGGCTATACTGCAGGTATTTTGAATGTATTTAACTTCTGTTATTGTTAAAATAAATGTGTTGCCATTTTGTGCCATTGAGGATATGCTTTGTGACTGTTTCTTTATTATTATTATTATTTTTATTATTATATATTTTGGCCTTTTGTCTTTGTTGGATTTCCCCATTGACAATAAATGTAGAGGCGGTTATTGCACTTACTTGGTTTGTTGAAGTTGTCTGGTAGTCTATCGGGTAGTCTGTGTTGGCTCCAAGCTCTAACATGCATGCAAAAATAGATGAAAATTGATAGAAATATCAAAAATTTGCATTTAATGCTCAAAAGCATCAAAGGGTATCGGGAATAGTAAAAGACTCTGCTCTCTCAGCATTCACTGGTTCAAATTGTTTGTTTGCACACCTGTGTACAATTACTGACTGATTATAAGGCTTTTCATCACTACCACATTTCAGGACCAGATGGAGCGATTCCTCATGCATTTAAATGAGTTTAACTAAAACAAGTCAAACTTAGGTTGTCCCGGTGGTGCACTGGGTAGAGTGTGTACCACTAAAGCCCAGGCCTCACCACAGCGACAGGGGTTCGATGTTGGGTCAAGCAGGTTAGCCCCAGTGGTTCACCGGGTAGAGTCAGTGAGAGTCCCGCGTCAGTGTGACTCAATTCTGTCATCTTAAATTCATCAGTAATTAAGCGTTAAAAAAGACAATAAGGTAAAATAGCTCCAATAAATCCTATCAAAATCGGTTGCTCCTATGGAACCTCCTGCGTCCCATTAAGGACCCGTCCGTACCACAGCGACAGGGGTTCAATTCCTTCTAGAGGGCACAGAGAGCTGAAAGTCGAAGTGGACGAGGTCCCAGTCTTACCCTGTAAGCAAGCGTAGCAAGTTTTGAGGAGGTGACACCTTCCAGTCTCTTAATTGGTCTCTCACCCAAATGCTGCACGAGAAGCACATGTGCGTTACACATCTGAGGAGTTCTGATAGAAAAAGTGACATTATTAGGGATAATTATTTCTGTTGGGTCAAACAAGCAGCGTTTCGGATATTTCGTTCATGGGAACAATGGGGACGCGTGAATGCGTTTTGGAACCACTCGCTATCTCGAAAGGTCACAAAAATAGTAGGTTAGGGTTTTCCCCATTCACTTAGAATTGCCTTTTGGAAGCACCTTTCACCCTCTATAAAAAGCCAAGGGAAAGGTTTTTCTGTCCGAGCTTGAGGTATGTTGTAGCACCAACAGCCTTCTCTTTTGGCTATAAGTTTGATGCTTCAGCCTCTTAAGATGGCAGAGCGGCACCGTTGCACGCTTCCCAAATGTCAATAGGTCAAGTAAGGCCTTCCAAAAAGAGTGGAGTACCCAATCTGGAAGTGTCTTCCGTTCCACAATGAAAAGACAGAACTGCCCCAAAATAATATTCTGGGCTATTTTAGGGATGGTGAACGCGTCTGCAGAGGAAATGGCTCCTTTTCAGCACTCATTCATGGTTTACCACCGCTTCCAAAAGGAGAGGGGTACCGAATCTGGAAGTGACTACCATTCCACAATCAAACAACAGAAATGCCCCAAAATAAGACACTGGGCTATTTCAGGGATGGCGAACACGCCTGCAGAGTCCAATTAAACTTTTCGTTTCGCAAAGTGTTCCAAATTGAATTTCTATATCATGACATAGTGCCTTCTGTTGATGATGACATATGCTGGAAAACGCTCGTTTAGACCTTTCCAAAACACTTGGCCTCACTCCTCTAGGCCTTTCTTTCACAAGGTTATAAGGGTTCAAAGTTGACATTTCGGGGGAGGGGTTAGGGTTAGGAATGGCGACCCCGAGGTCCTAGAGTGCTGAGATTCGGAGTGGAGGTCCCAGTCAGACCCTGTGAAAAGCTTGTCAAGTCTCGGGGCGGTGACACCTTCCTGTCTCTTAATTGGTCTCATGAACAAAGGCTGATCGAGAAGCACTTGGGGGTTACACTTCTAAGTAGTTCTGATAGAAAAAGTGACCTTAACAAGGAATTTTTTTTTCTATTGGGTCAAAAAGGCTGACTCTCGGATATGTTGTTCATGGGAACAGTTGGGACGTGTGTATGCGTTTTGGAACCACTCGCTATCTCCAAAGGTCACAAAATTAGTAGGTTTGGGTTTTCCCCATTCACTTAGAATTGCCTTTTGGAAGCACTTTTCACCCTCTATAAAAAGCCAAGGAAAAGGTTTTTGTGTCCGAGCTTGAGGTATGTTGTAGCACCAACAGCCTTCTGTTTTGGCTATAAGTTTGATGCTTCAGCCTCTTAAGATGGCAGAGCGGCACCGTTGCACGCTTCCCAAATGTCAATAGGTCAAGTAAGGCCTTCCAAAAAGAGTGGAGTACCCAATCTGGAAGTGTCTTCCGTTCCACAATGAAAAGACAGAACTGCCCCAAAATAAGATTCTGGGCTATTTTAGGGATGGTGAACATGTCTGCAGAGGAAATGGCTCCTTTTCAGAACTCATTCATGGTTTATCCGCGCTTCCAAAAGGAGAGGGGTACCCAATCTGGAAGTGTCTACCGTTCCACAATGAAACAACAGAATTGCACCAAAATAAGACACTGGGCTATGTCAGGGATAGTGAACGCGTCTGCAGCTTCCAATTTAACCTATCGTTTCACAAAGTATTCCAAATTTAATTTCTATATCAAGAAATAGTGCCTTCTATTGATGATGACATATGCTGGAAAACGCTCGTTCAGACCATTCCAAAACACTTGGCCTCACTCCTCTAGGCCTTTCTTTCAAAATGTTATAAGGGTTCAAAGTGGCTATTGGAAGCACCTTTCAGCCTCTCCAAAAGACCAAAGAAAAGCTATTTTTTTCTGAGCTTGCTGTATGGTGTAGCATAAACAGCCATCTCTTTTGGGTATAAGTTTGGTGCTTCAGTCTCTTAAGATGGCCGAGTGGCAAGGCTGAAGGCTTCCAAAATGTCTAAGGGCTTCCAAAAAGAGTGCAGTACCCAATCTGGAAGTGTCTACCGTTCCACAATGAAAAGACAGAACTGCCCCAAAATAAGATTCTGGCCTATTTTAGGGATGGTGAACAAGTCTGCAGAGGAAAAGGCTCCTTTTCAGAAATCATTCTTGGTTTATCCCCGCTTCCAAAAGGAGAGGGGTACCGAATCTGGAAGTGACTACCATTCCACAATCAAACAACAGAAATGCCCCAAAATAAGACACTGGGCTATTTCAGGGATGGCGAACACGCCTGCAGAGTCCAATTAAACTTTTCGTTTCGCAAAGTGTTCCAAATTTAATTTCTATATCAAGAAATAGTGCCTTCTGTTGATGATCACATATGCTGGAAAGAGCTCATTCAGACCTTTCCAAAACACTTGGCCTCATTCCTCTAGGCCTTTTTTTCACAAAGTTATAAGGGTTCAAAGTTGACATTTCGGGGGAGGGGTTAGGGTTAGGAATGGCGACCCCGAGGTCCTAGAGGGCTGAGATTCGGAGTGGAGGTCCCAGTCAGACCCTCTGAAAAGCTTGTCAAGTCTCGGGGCGGTGACACCTTGCTGTCTCTTAATTGGTCTCTTGACCAAAGGCTGATCGAGAAGCACTTGGGGGTTACACTTCTGAGTAGTTCTGATAGAAAAAGTGACCTTAACAAGGAATTTTTTTTTCTGTTGGGTCAAAAAAGCCGACTCTCGGATATGTTGTTCATGGGAACAGTTGGGACGTGTGTATGCGTTTTGGAACCACTCGCTATCTCGAAAGGTCACAAAATTAGTAGGTTAGTGTTTTCCCCATTCACTTAGAATTGCCTTTTGGAAGCACCTTTCACCCTCTATAAAAAGCCAAGGAAAAGGTTTTTCTGTCCGAGCTTGAGGTATGTTGTAGCACCAACAGCCTTCTGTTTTGGCTATAAGTTTGATGCTTCAGCCTCTTAAGATGGCAGAGCGGCACCGTTGCACGCTTCCCAAATGTCAATAGGTCAAGTAAGGCCTTCCAAAAAGAGTGGAGTACCCAATCTGGAAGTGTCTTCCGTTCCACAATGAAAAGACAGAACTGCCCCAAAATAAGATTCTGGGCTATTTTAGGGATGGTGAACATGTCTGCAGAGGAAATGGCTCCTTTTCAGAACTCATTCATGGTTTATCCGCGCTTCCAAAAGGAGAGGGGTACCCAATCTGGAAGTGTCTACCGTTCCACAATGAAACAACAGAATTGCACCAAAATAAGACACTGGGCTATGTCAGGGATAGTGAACGCGTCTGCAGCTTCCAATTTAACCTATCGTTTCACAAAGTATTCCAAATTTAATTTCTATATCAAGAAATAGTGCCTTCTATTGATGATGACATATGCTGGAAAACGCTCGTTCAGACCATTCCAAAACACTTGGCCTCACTCCTCTAGGCCTTTCTTTCAAAATGTTATAAGGGTTCAAAGTGGCTATTGGAAGCACCTTTCAGCCTCTCCAAAAGACCAAAGAAAAGCTATTTTTTTCTGAGCTTGCTGTATGGTGTAGCATAAACAGCCATCTCTTTTGGGTATAAGTTTGGTGCTTCAGTCTCTTAAGATGGCCGAGTGGCAAGGCTGAAGGCTTCCAAAATGTCTAAGGGCTTCCAAAAAGAGTGCAGTACCCAATCTGGAAGTGTCTACCGTTCCACAATGAAAAGACAGAACTGCCCCAAAATAAGATTCTGGCCTATTTTAGGGATGGTGAACAAGTCTGCAGAGGAAAAGGCTCCTTTTCAGAAATCATTCTTGGTTTATCCCCGCTTCCAAAAGGAGAGGGGTACCGAATCTGGAAGTGACTACCATTCCACAATCAAACAACAGAAATGCCCCAAAATAAGACACTGGGCTATTTCAGGGATGGCGAACACGCCTGCAGAGTCCAATTAAACTTTTCGTTTCGCAAAGTGTTCCAAATTTAATTTCTATATCAAGAAATAGTGCCTTCTGTTGATGATCACATATGCTGGAAAGAGCTCATTCAGACCTTTCCAAAACACTTGGCCTCATTCCTCTAGGCCTTTTTTTCACAAAGTTATAAGGGTTCAAAGTTGACATTTCGGGGGAGGGGTTAGGGTTAGGAATGGCGACCCCGAGGTCCTAGAGGGCTGAGATTCGGAGTGGAGGTCCCAGTCAGACCCTCTGAAAAGCTTGTCAAGTCTCGGGGCGGTGACACCTTGCTGTCTCTTAATTGGTCTCTTGACCAAAGGCTGATCGAGAAGCACTTGGGGGTTACACTTCTGAGTAGTTCTGATAGAAAAAGTGACCTTAACAAGGAATTTTTTTTTCTGTTGGGTCAAAAAAGCCGACTCTCGGATATGTTGTTCATGGGAACAGTTGGGACGTGTGTATGCGTTTTGGAACCACTCGCTATCTCGAAAGGTCACAAAATTAGTAGGTTAGTGTTTTCCCCATTCACTTAGAATTGCCTTTTGGAAGCACCTTTCACCCTCTATAAAAAGCCAAGGAAAAGGTTTTTCTGTCCGAGCTTGAGGTATGTTGTAGCACCAACAGCCTTCTGTTTTGGCTATAAGTTTGATGCTTCAGCCTCTTAAGATGGCAGAGCGGCACCGTTGCACGCTTCCCAAATGTCAATAGGTCAAGTAAGGCCTTCCAAAAAGAGTGGAGTACCCAATCTGGAAGTGTCTTCCGTTCCACAATGAAAAGACAGAACTGCCCCAAAATAAGATTCTGGGCTATTTTAGGGATGGTGAACATGTCTGCAGAGGAAATGGCTCCTTTTCAGAACTCATTCATGGTTTATCCGCGCTTCCAAAAGGAGAGGGGTACCCAATCTGGAAGTGTCTACCGTTCCACAATGAAACAACAGAATTGCACCAAAATAAGACACTGGGCTATGTCAGGGATAGTGAACGCGTCTGCAGCTTCCAATTTAACCTATCGTTTCACAAAGTATTCCAAATTTAATTTCTATATCAAGAAATAGTGCCTTCTATTGATGATGACATATGCTGGGAAACGCTCGTTCAGACCATTCCAAAACACTTGGCCTCACTCCTCTAGGCCTTTCTTTCAAAATGTTATAAGGGTTCAAAGTGGCTATTGGAAGCACCTTTCAGCCTCTCCAAAAGACCAAAGAAAAGCTATTTTTTTCTGAGCTTGATGTATGGTGTAGCATAAACAGCCATCTCTTTTGGGTATAAGTTTGGTGCTTCAGTCTCTTAAGATGGCCGAGTGGCAAGGCTGAAGGCTTCCAAAATGTCTAAGGGCTTCCAGAAAGAGTACAGTACCCAATCTGGAAGTGTCTACCGTTCCACAATGAAAAGAGAGAACTGCCCCAAAATAAGATTCTGGCCAATTTTAGGGATGGTGAACGTGTCTGCAGAGGAAATGGCTCCTTTTCAGAAATCATTCATGGTTTATCCCCGCTTCCAAAAGGAGAGGGGTACCGAATCTGGAAGTGACTACCATTCCACAATCAAACAACAGAAATGCCCCAAAATAAGACACTGGGCTATTTCAGGGATGGCGAACACGCCTGCAGAGTCCAATTAAACTTTTTGTTTCGCAAAGTGTTCTAAATTTAATTTCTATATCAAGAAATAGTGCCTTCTGTTGATGATCACATATGCTGGAAAGAGCTCATTCAGACCTTTCCAAAACACTTGGCCTCATTCCTCTAGGCCTTTCTTTCACAAAGTTATAAGGGTTCAAAGTTGAGATTTCGGGGGAGGGGTTAGGGTTAGGAATGGCGACCCCGAGGTCCTAGAGGGCTGAGATTCGGAGTGGAGGTCCCAGTCAGACCCTCTGAAAAGCATGTCAAGTCTCGGGGCGGTGACACCTTGCTGTCTCTTAATTGGTCTCTTGACCAAAGGCTGATCGAGAAGCACTTGGGGGTTACACTTCTGAGTAGTTCTGATAGAAATAGTGACCTTAACAAGGATTTTTTTTTTCTGTTGGGTCAAAAAGGCCGACTCTCGGATATGTTGTTCATGGGAACAGTTGGGACGTGTGTATGCGTTTTGGAACCACTCCCTATCTCGAAAGGTCACAAAATTAGTAGGTTAGTGTTTTCCCCATTCACTTAGAATTGCCTTTTGGAAGCACCTTTCACCCTCTATAAAAAGCCAAGGAAAAGGTTTTTCTGTCCGAGCTTGAGGTATGTTGTAGCACCAACAGCCTTCTCTTTTGGCTATAAGTTTGATGCTTCAGCGTCTTAAGATGGCAGAGCGGCACCGTTGCACGCTTCCCAAATGTCAATAGGTCAAGGAAGGCCTTCCAAAAAGAGTGGAGTACCCAATCTGGAAGTGGAACTAAACAGGGAATTTTTTTTCTGTTGGGTCAAACAGGCCGACTCTCGGATATGTCGTTCATGGGAACAATGGGGACGCATGAATGCGTTTTGGAACCACTCGCTATCTCGAAAGGTCACAAAATTAGTAGGTTAGGGTTTTCCCCATTCAATTAGAATTGCCTTTTGGAAGCACCTTTCACCCTCTATAAAAACCCAAGGAAAAGGTTTTTCTGTCCGAGCTTGAGGTATGTTGTAGCACCAACAGCCTTCTCTTTTGGCTATAAGTTTGATGCTTCAGCCTCTTAAGATGGCAGAGCGGCACCGTTGCACGCTTCCCAAATGTCAATAGGTCAAGTAAGGCCTTCCAAAAAGAGTGGAGTACCCAATCTGGAAGTGTCTACCGTTCCACAATGAAACAACGTAATTGCACCAAAATAAGACACTGGGCTATGTCAGGGATGGTGAACGCGTCTGCAGCGTCCAATTTAACCTATAGTTTCACAAAGTATTCCAAATTTAATTTCTATATCAAGAAATAGTGCCTTCTATTGATGATGACATATGCTGGAAAACATTCGTTCAGACCATTCCAAAACACTTGGCCTCACTCCTCTAGGCCTTTCTTTCAAAAGGTTATAAGGGTTCAAAGTGGCTTTTGGAAGCACCTTTCAGCCTCTCCAAAAGACCAAAGAAAAGCTCTTTCTTTCTGAGCTTGATGTATGGTGTACCATCAACAGCCATCTCTTTTGGGTATAAGTTTGGTGCTTCAGTCTCTTAAGATGGCCGAGTGGCAAGGCTGAAGGCTTCCAAAATGTCTAAGGGCTTCCAAAAAGAGTGCAGTACCCAATCTGGAAGTGTCTACCGTTCCACAATGAAAAGACAGAACTGCCCCAAAATAATATTCTGGGCTATTTTAGGGATGGTGAACGCGTCTGCAGAGGAAATGGCTCCTTTTCAGCACTCATTCATGGTTTACCACCGCTTCCAAAAGGAGAGGGGTACCGAATCTGGAAGTGACTACCATTCCACAATCAAACAACAGAAATGCCCCAAAATAAGACACTGGGCTATTTCAGGGATGGCGAACACGCCTGCAGAGTCCAATTAAAATTTTCGTTTCGCAAAGTGTTCCAAATTTAATTTCTATATCATGACATAGTGCCTTCTGTTGATGATGACATATGCTGGAAAACGCTCGTTTAGACCTTTCCAAAACACTTGGCCTCACTCCTCTAGGCCTTTCTTTCACAAGGTTATAAGGGTTCAAAGTTGACATTTCGGGGGAGGGGTTAGGGTTAGGAATGGCGACCCCGAGGTCCTAGAGTGCTGAGATTCGGAGTGGAGGTCCCAGTCAGACCCTGTGAAAAGCTTGTCAAGTCTCGGGGCGGTGACACCTTCCTGTCTCTTAATTGGTCTCATGAACAAAGGCTGATCGAGAAGCACTTGGGGGTTACACTTCTAAGTAGTTCTGATAGAAAAAGTGACCTTAACAAGGAATTTTTTTTTCTATTGGGTCAAAAAGGCTGACTCTCGGATATGTTGTTCATGGGAACAGTTGGGACGTGTGTATGCGTTTTGGAACCACTCGCTATCTCCAAAGGTCACAAAATTAGTAGGTTTGGGTTTTCCCCATTCACTTAGAATTGCCTTTTGGAAGCACTTTTCACCCTCTATAAAAAGCCAAGGAAAAGGTTTTTGTGTCCGAGCTTGAGGTATGTTGTAGCACCAACAGCCTTCTGTTTTGGCTATAAGTTTGATGCTTCAGCCTCTTAAGATGGCAGAGCGGCACCGTTGCACGCTTCCCAAATGTCAATAGGTCAAGTAAGGCCTTCCAAAAAGAGTGGAGTACCCAATCTGGAAGTGTCTTCCGTTCCACAATGAAAAGACAGAACTGCCCCAAAATAAGATTCTGGGCTATTTTAGGGATGGTGAACATGTCTGCAGAGGAAATGGCTCCTTTTCAGAACTCATTCATGGTTTATCCGCGCTTCCAAAAGGAGAGGGGTACCCAATCTGGAAGTGTCTACCGTTCCACAATGAAACAACAGAATTGCACCAAAATAAGACACTGGGCTATGTCAGGGATAGTGAACGCGTCTGCAGCTTCCAATTTAACCTATCGTTTCACAAAGTATTCCAAATTTAATTTCTATATCAAGAAATAGTGCCTTCTATTGATGATGACATATGCTGGAAAACGCTCGTTCAGACCATTCCAAAACACTTGGCCTCACTCCTCTAGGCCTTTCTTTCAAAATGTTATAAGGGTTCAAAGTGGCTATTGGAAGCACCTTTCAGCCTCTCCAAAAGACCAAAGAAAAGCTATTTTTTTCTGAGCTTGCTGTATGGTGTAGCATAAACAGCCATCTCTTTTGGGTATAAGTTTGGTGCTTCAGTCTCTTAAGATGGCCGAGTGGCAAGGCTGAAGGCTTCCAAAATGTCTAAGGGCTTCCAAAAAGAGTGCAGTACCCAATCTGGAAGTGTCTACCGTTCCACAATGAAAAGACAGAACTGCCCCAAAATAAGATTCTGGCCTATTTTAGGGATGGTGAACAAGTCTGCAGAGGAAAAGGCTCCTTTTCAGAAATCATTCTTGGTTTATCCCCGCTTCCAAAAGGAGAGGGGTACCGAATCTGGAAGTGACTACCATTCCACAATCAAACAACAGAAATGCCCCAAAATAAGACACTGGGCTATTTCAGGGATGGCGAACACGCCTGCAGAGTCCAATTAAACTTTTCGTTTCGCAAAGTGTTCCAAATTTAATTTCTATATCAAGAAATAGTGCCTTCTGTTGATGATCACATATGCTGGAAAGAGCTCATTCAGACCTTTCCAAAACACTTGGCCTCATTCCTCTAGGCCTTTTTTTCACAAAGTTATAAGGGTTCAAAGTTGACATTTCGGGGGAGGGGTTAGGGTTAGGAATGGCGACCCCGAGGTCCTAGAGGGCTGAGATTCGGAGTGGAGGTCCCAGTCAGACCCTCTGAAAAGCTTGTCAAGTCTCGGGGCGGTGACACCTTGCTGTCTCTTAATTGGTCTCTTGACCAAAGGCTGATCGAGAAGCACTTGGGGGTTACACTTCTGAGTAGTTCTGATAGAAAAAGTGACCTTAACAAGGATTTTTTTTTTCTGTTGGGTCAAAAAAGCCGACTCTCGGATATGTTGTTCATGGGAACAGTTGGGACGTGTGTATGCGTTTTGGAACCACTCGCTATCTCGAAAGGTCACAAAATTAGTAGGTTAGTGTTTTCCCCATTCACTTAGAATTGCCTTTTGGAAGCACCTTTCACCCTCTATAAAAAGCCAAGGAAAAGGTTTTTCTGTCCGAGCTTGAGGTATGTTGTAGCACCAACAGCCTTCTGTTTTGGCTATAAGTTTGATGCTTCAGCCTCTTAAGATGGCAGAGCGGCACCGTTGCACGCTTCCCAAATGTCAATAGGTCAAGTAAGGCCTTCCAAAAAGAGTGGAGTACCCAATCTGGAAGTGTCTTCCGTTCCACAATGAAAAGACAGAACTGCCCCAAAATAAGATTCTGGGCTATTTTAGGGATGGTGAACATGTCTGCAGAGGAAATGGCTCCTTTTCAGAACTCATTCATGGTTTATCCGCGCTTCCAAAAGGAGAGGGGTACCCAATCTGGAAGTGTCTACCGTTCCACAATGAAACAACAGAATTGCACCAAAATAAGACACTGGGCTATGTCAGGGATAGTGAACGCGTCTGCAGCTTCCAATTTAACCTATCGTTTCACAAAGTATTCCAAATTTAATTTCTATATCAAGAAATAGTGCCTTCTATTGATGATGACATATGCTGGGAAACGCTCGTTCAGACCATTCCAAAACACTTGGCCTCACTCCTCTAGGCCTTTCTTTCAAAATGTTATAAGGGTTCAAAGTGGCTATTGGAAGCACCTTTCAGCCTCTCCAAAAGACCAAAGAAAAGCTATTTTTTTCTGAGCTTGATGTATGGTGTAGCATAAACAGCCATCTCTTTTGGGTATAAGTTTGGTGCTTCAGTCTCTTAAGATGGCCGAGTGGCAAGGCTGAAGGCTTCCAAAATGTCTAAGGGCTTCCAGAAAGAGTACAGTACCCAATCTGGAAGTGTCTACCGTTCCACAATGAAAAGAGAGAACTGCCCCAAAATAAGATTCTGGCCAATTTTAGGGATGGTGAACGTGTCTGCAGAGGAAATGGCTCCTTTTCAGAAATCATTCATGGTTTATCCCCGCTTCCAAAAGGAGAGGGGTACCGAATCTGGAAGTGACTACCATTCCACAATCAAACAACAGAAATGCCCCAAAATAAGACACTGGGCTATTTCAGGGATGGCGAACACGCCTGCAGAGTCCAATTAAACTTTTTGTTTCGCAAAGTGTTCTAAATTTAATTTCTATATCAAGAAATAGTGCCTTCTGTTGATGATCACATATGCTGGAAAGAGCTCATTCAGACCTTTCCAAAACACTTGGCCTCATTCCTCTAGGCCTTTCTTTCACAAAGTTATAAGGGTTCAAAGTTGAGATTTCGGGGGAGGGGTTAGGGTTAGGAATGGCGACCCCGAGGTCCTAGAGGGCTGAGATTCGGAGTGGAGGTCCCAGTCAGACCCTCTGAAAAGCATGTCAAGTCTCGGGGCGGTGACACCTTGCTGTCTCTTAATTGGTCTCTTGACCAAAGGCTGATCGAGAAGCACTTGGGGGTTACACTTCTGAGTAGTTCTGATAGAAATAGTGACCTTAACAAGGATTTTTTTTTTCTGTTGGGTCAAAAAGGCCGACTCTCGGATATGTTGTTCATGGGAACAGTTGGGACGTGTGTATGCGTTTTGGAACCACTCCCTATCTCGAAAGGTCACAAAATTAGTAGGTTAGTGTTTTCCCCATTCACTTAGAATTGCCTTTTGGAAGCACCTTTCACCCTCTATAAAAAGCCAAGGAAAAGGTTTTTCTGTCCGAGCTTGAGGTATGTTGTAGCACCAACAGCCTTCTCTTTTGGCTATAAGTTTGATGCTTCAGCGTCTTAAGATGGCAGAGCGGCACCGTTGCACGCTTCCCAAATGTCAATAGGTCAAGGAAGGCCTTCCAAAAAGAGTGGAGTACCCAATCTGGAAGTGGAACTAAACAGGGAATTTTTTTTCTGTTGGGTCAAACAGGCCGACTCTCGGATATGTCGTTCATGGGAACAATGGGGACGCATGAATGCGTTTTGGAACCACTCGCTATCTCGAAAGGTCACAAAATTAGTAGGTTAGGGTTTTCCCCATTCAATTAGAATTGCCTTTTGGAAGCACCTTTCACCCTCTATAAAAACCCAAGGAAAAGGTTTTTCTGTCCGAGCTTGAGGTATGTTGTAGCACCAACAGCCTTCTCTTTTGGCTATAAGTTTGATGCTTCAGCCTCTTAAGATGGCAGAGCGGCACCGTTGCACGCTTCCCAAATGTCAATAGGTCAAGTAAGGCCTTCCAAAAAGAGTGGAGTACCCAATCTGGAAGTGTCTACCGTTCCACAATGAAACAACGTAATTGCACCAAAATAAGACACTGGGCTATGTCAGGGATGGTGAACGCGTCTGCAGCGTCCAATTTAACCTATAGTTTCACAAAGTATTCCAAATTTAATTTCTATATCAAGAAATAGTGCCTTCTATTGATGATGACATATGCTGGAAAACATTCGTTCAGACCATTCCAAAACACTTGGCCTCACTCCTCTAGGCCTTTCTTTCAAAAGGTTATAAGGGTTCAAAGTGGCTTTTGGAAGCACCTTTCAGCCTCTCCAAAAGACCAAAGAAAAGCTCTTTCTTTCTGAGCTTGATGTATGGTGTACCATCAACAGCCATCTCTTTTGGGTATAAGTTTGGTGCTTCAGTCTCTTAAGATGGCCGAGTGGCAAGGCTGAAGGCTTCCAAAATGTCTAAGGGCTTCCAAAAAGAGTGCAGTACCCAATCTGGAAATGTCTACCGTTCCACAATGAAAAGACAGAACTGCCCCAAAATAATATTCTGGGCTATTTTAGGGATGGTGAACGCGTCTGCAGAGGAAATGGCTCCTTTTCAGCACTCATTCATGGTTTACCACCGCTTCCAAAAGGAGAGGGGTACCGAATCTGGAAGTGACTACCATTCCACAATCAAACAACAGAAATGCCCCAAAATAAGACACTGGGCTATTTCAGGGATGGCGAACACGCCTGCAGAGTCCAATTAAAATTTTCGTTTCGCAAAGTGTTCCAAATTTAATTTCTATATCATGACATAGTGCCTTCTGTTGATGATGACATATGCTGGAAAACGCTCGTTTAGACCTTTCCAAAACACTTGGCCTCACTCCTCTAGGCCTTTCTTTCACAAGGTTATAAGGGTTCAAAGTTGACATTTCGGGGGAGGGGTTAGGGTTAGGAATGGCGACCCCGAGGTCCTAGAGTGCTGAGATTCGGAGTGGAGGTCCCAGTCAGACCCTGTGAAAAGCTTGTCAAGTCTCGGGGCGGTGACACCTTCCTGTCTCTTAATTGGTCTCATGAACAAAGGCTGATCGAGAAGCACTTGGGGGTTACACTTCTAAGTAGTTCTGATAGAAAAAGTGACCTTAACAAGGAATTTTTTTTTCTATTGGGTCAAAAAGGCTGACTCTCGGATATGTTGTTCATGGGAACAGTTGGGACGTGTGTATGCGTTTTGGAACCACTCGCTATCTCCAAAGGTCACAAAATTAGTAGGTTTGGGTTTTCCCCATTCCCTTAGAATTGCCTTTTGGAAGCACTTTTCACCCTCTATAAAAAGCCAAGGAAAAGGTTTTTGTGTCCGAGCTTGAGGTATGTTGTAGCACCAACAGCCTTCTGTTTTGGCTATAAGTTTGATGCTTCAGCCTCTTAAGATGGCAGAGCGGCACCGTTGCACGCTTCCCAAATGTCAATAGGTCAAGTAAGGCCTTCCAAAAAGAGTGGAGTACCCAATCTGGAAGTGTCTTCCGTTCCACAATGAAAAGACAGAACTGCCCCAAAATAAGATTCTGGGCTATTTTAGGGATGGTGAACATGTCTGCAGAGGAAATGGCTCCTTTTCAGAACTCATTCATGGTTTATCCGCGCTTCCAAAAGGAGAGGGGTACCCAATCTGGAAGTGTCTACCGTTCCACAATGAAACAACAGAATTGCACCAAAATAAGACACTGGGCTATGTCAGGGATAGTGAACGCGTCTGCAGCTTCCAATTTAACCTATCGTTTCACAAAGTATTCCAAATTTAATTTCTATATCAAGAAATAGTGCCTTCTATTGATGATGACATATGCTGGAAAACGCTCGTTCAGACCATTCCAAAACACTTGGCCTCACTCCTCTAGGCCTTTCTTTCAAAATGTTATAAGGGTTCAAAGTGGCTATTGGAAGCACCTTTCAGCCTCTCCAAAAGACCAAAGAAAAGCTATTTTTTTCTGAGCTTGATGTATGGTGTAGCATAAACAGCCATCTCTTTTGGGTATAAGTTTGGTGCTTCAGTCTCTTAAGATGGCTGAGTGGCAAGGCTGAAGGCTTCCAAAATGTCTAAGGGCTTCCAAAAAGAGTGCAGTACCCAATCTGGAAGTGTCTACCGTTCCACAATGAAAAGACAGAACTGCCCCAAAATAAGATTCTGGCCTATTTTAGGGATGGTGAACAAGTCTGCAGAGGAAAAGGCTCCTTTTCAGAAATCATTCTTGGTTTATCCCCGCTTCCAAAAGGAGAGGGGTACCGAATCTGGAAGTGACTACCATTCCACAATCAAACAACAGAAATGCCCCAAAATAAGACACTGGGCTATTTCAGGGATGGCGAACACGCCTGCAGAGTCCAATTAAACTTTTCGTTTCGCAAAGTGTTCCAAATTTAATTTCTATATCAAGAAATAGTGCCTTCTGTTGATGATCACATATGCTGGAAAGAGCTCATTCAGACCTTTCCAAAACACTTGGCCTCATTCCTCTAGGCCTTTCTTTCACAAAGTTATAAGGGTTCAAAGTTGACATTTCGGGGGAGGGGTTAGGGTTAGGAATGGCGACCCCGAGGTCCTAGAGGGCTGAGATTCGGAGTGGAGGTCCCAGTCAGACCCTCTGAAAAGCTTGTCAAGTCTCGGGGCGGTGACACCTTGCTGTCTCTTAATTGGTCTCTTGACCAAAGGCTGATCGAGAAGCACTTGGGGGTTACACTTCTGAGTAGTTCTGATAGAAAAAGTGACCTTAACAAGGAATTTTTTTTTCTGTTGGGTCAAAAATGCCGACTCTCGGATATGTTGTTCATGGGAACAGTTGGGACGTGTGTATGCGTTTTGGAACCACTCGCTATCTCGAAAGGTCACAAAATTAGTAGGTTAGTGTTTTCCCCATTCACTTAGAATTGCCTTTTGGAAGCACCTTTCACCCTCTATAAAAAGCCAAGGAAAAGGTTTTTCTGTCCGAGCTTGAGGTATGTTGTAGCACCAACAGCCTTCTCTTTTGGCTATAAGTTTGATGCTTCAGCCTCTTAAGATGGCAGAGCGGCACCGTTGCACGCTTCCCAAATGTCAATAGGTCAAGGAAGGCCTTCCAAAAAGAGTGGAGTACCCAATCTGGAAGTGGAACTAAACAGGGAATTTTTTTTCTGTTGGGTCAAACAGGCCGACTCTCGGATATGTCGTTCATGGGAACAATGGGGACGCATGAATGCGTTTTGGAACCACTCGCTATCTCGAAAGGTCACAAAATTAGTAGGTTAGGGTTTTCCCCATTCAATTAGAATTGCCTTTTGGAAGCACCTTTCACCCTCTATAAAAACCCAAGGAAAAGGTTTTTCTGTCCGAGCTTGAGGTATGTTGTAGCACCAACAGCCTTCTCTTTTGGCTATAAGTTTGATGCTTCAGCCTCTTAAGATGGCAGAGCGGCACCGTTGCACGCTTCCCAAATGTCAATAGGTCAAGTAAGGCCTTCCAAAAAGAGTGGAGTACCCAATCTGGAAGTGTCTTCCGTTCCACAATGAAAAGACAGAACTGCCCCAAAATAAGATTCTGGGCTATTTTAGGGATGGTGAACATGTCTGCAGAGGAAATGGCTCCTTTTCAGAACTCATTCATGGTTTATCCGCGCATCCAAAAGGAGAGGGGTACCCAATCTGGAAGTGTCTACCGTTCCACAATGAAACAACAGAATTGCACCAAAATAAGACACTGGGCTATGTCAGGGATAGTGAACGCGTCTGCAGCTTCCAATTTAACCTATCGTTTCACAAAGTATTCCAAATTTAATTTCTATATCAAGAAATAGTGCCTTCTATTGATGATGACATATGCTGGAAAACGCTCGTTCAGACCATTCCAAAACACTTGGCCTCACTCCTCTAGGCCTTTCTTTCAAAATGTTATAAGGGTTCAAAGTGGCTATTGGAAGCACCTTTCAGCCTCTCCAAAAGACCAAAGAAAAGCTATTTTTTTCTGAGCTTGATGTATGGTGTAGCATAAACAGCCATCTCTTTTGGGTATAAGTTTGGTGCTTCAGTCTCTTAAGATGGCCGAGTGGCAAGGCTGAAGGCTTCCAAAATGTCTAAGGGCTTCCAAAAAGAGTGCAGTACCCAATCTGGAAGTGTCTACCGTTCCACAATGAAAAGAGAGAACTGCCCCAAAATAAGATTCTGGCCTATTTTAGGGATGGTGAACGTGTCTGCAGAGGAAATGGCTCCTTTTCAGAAATCATTCATGGTTTATCCCCGCTTCCAAAAGGAGAGGGGTACCGAATCTGGAAGTGACTACCATTCCACAATCAAACAACAGAAATGCCCCAAAATAAGACACTGGGCTATTTCAGGGATGGCGAACACGCCTGCAGAGTCCAATTAAACTTTTTGTTTCGCAAAGTGTTCTAAATTTAATTTCTATATCAAGAAATAGTGCCTTCTGTTGATGATCACATATGCTGGAAAGAGCTCATTCAGACCTTTCCAAAACACTTGGCCTCATTCCTCTAGGCCTTTCTTTCACAAAGTTATAAGGGTTCAAAGTTGACATTTCGGGGGAGGGGTTAGGGTTAGGAATGGCGACCCCGAGGTCCTAGAGGGCTGAGATTCGGAGTGGAGGTCCCAGTCAGACCCTCTGAAAAGCATGTCAAGTCTCGGGGCGGTGACACCTTGCTGTCTCTTAATTGGTCTCTTGACCAAATGCTGATCGAGAAGCACTTGGGGGTTACACTTCTGAGTAGTTCTGATAGAAATAGTGACCTTAACAAGGATTTTTTTTTTCTGTTGGGTCAAAAAGGCCGACTCTCGGATATGTTGTTCATGGGAACAGTTGGGACGTGTGTATGCGTTTTGGAACCACTCCCTATCTCGAAAGGTCACAAAATTAGTAGGTTAGTGTTTTCCCCATTCACTTAGAATTGCCTTTTGGAAGCACCTTTCACCCTCTATAAAAAGCCAAGGAAAAGGTTTTTCTGTCCGAGCTTGAGGTATGTTGTAGCACCAACAGCCTTCTCTTTTGGCTATAAGTTTGATGCTTCAGCCTCTTAAGATGGCAGAGCGGCACCGTTGCACGCTTCCCAAATGTCAATAGGTCAAGGAAGGCCTTCCAAAAAGAGTGGAGTACCCAATCTGGAAGTGGAACTAAACAGGGAATTTTTTTTCTGTTGGGTCAAACAGGCCGACTCTCGGATATGTCGTTCATGGGAACAATGGGGACGCATGAATGCGTTTTGGAACCACTCGCTATCTCGAAAGGTCACAAAATTAGTAGGTTAGGGTTTTCCCCATTCAATTAGAATTGCCTTTTGGAAGCACCTTTCACCCTCTATAAAAACCCAAGGAAAAGGTTTTTCTGTCCGAGCTTGAGGTATGTTGTAGCACCAACAGCCTTCTCTTTTGGCTATAAGTTTGATGCTTCAGCCTCTTAAGATGGCAGAGCGGCACCGTTGCACGCTTCCCAAATGTCAATAGGTCAAGTAAGGCCTTCCAAAAAGAGTGGAGTACCCAATCTGGAAGTGTCTTCCGTTCCACAATGAAAAGACAGAACTGCCCCAAAATAAGATTCTGGGCTATTTTAGGGATGGTGAACATGTCTGCAGAGGAAATGGCTCCTTTTCAGAACTCATTCATGGTTTATCCGCGCATCCAAAAGGAGAGGGGTACCCAATCTGGAAGTGTCTACCGTTCCACAATGAAACAACAGAATTGCACCAAAATAAGACACTGGGCTATGTCAGGGATAGTGAACGCGTCTGCAGCTTCCAATTTAACCTATCGTTTCACAAAGTATTCCAAATTTAATTTCTATATCAAGAAATAGTGCCTTCTATTGATGATGACATATGCTGGAAAACGCTCGTTCAGACCATTCCAAAACACTTGGCCTCACTCCTCTAGGCCTTTCTTTCAAAATGTTATAAGGGTTCAAAGTGGCTATTGGAAGCACCTTTCAGCCTCTCCAAAAGACCAAAGAAAAGCTATTTTTTTCTGAGCTTGATGTATGGTGTAGCATAAACAGCCATCTCTTTTGGGTATAAGTTTGGTGCTTCAGTCTCTTAAGATGGCCGAGTGGCAAGGCTGAAGGCTTCCAAAATGTCTAAGGGCTTCCAAAAAGAGTGCAGTACCCAATCTGGAAGTGTCTACCGTTCCACAATGAAAAGAGAGAACTGCCCCAAAATAAGATTCTGGCCTATTTTAGGGATGGTGAACGTGTCTGCAGAGGAAATGGCTCCTTTTCAGAAATCATTCATGGTTTATCCCCGCTTCCAAAAGGAGAGGGGTACCGAATCTGGAAGTGACTACCATTCCACAATCAAACAACAGAAATGCCCCAAAATAAGACACTGGGCTATTTCAGGGATGGCGAACACGCCTGCAGAGTCCAATTAAACTTTTTGTTTCGCAAAGTGTTCTAAATTTAATTTCTATATCAAGAAATAGTGCCTTCTGTTGATGATCACATATGCTGGAAAGAGCTCATTCAGACCTTTCCAAAACACTTGGCCTCATTCCTCTAGGCCTTTCTTTCACAAAGTTATAAGGGTTCAAAGTTGACATTTCGGGGGAGGGGTTAGGGTTAGGAATGGCGACCCCGAGGTCCTAGAGGGCTGAGATTCGGAGTGGAGGTCCCAGTCAGACCCTCTGAAAAGCATGTCAAGTCTCGGGGCGGTGACACCTTGCTGTCTCTTAATTGGTCTCTTGACCAAATGCTGATCGAGAAGCACTTGGGGGTTACACTTCTGAGTAGTTCTGATAGAAATAGTGACCTTAACAAGGATTTTTTTTTTCTGTTGGGTCAAAAAGGCCGACTCTCGGATATGTTGTTCATGGGAACAGTTGGGACGTGTGTATGCGTTTTGGAACCACTCCCTATCTCGAAAGGTCACAAAATTAGTAGGTTAGTGTTTTCCCCATTCACTTAGAATTGCCTTTTGGAAGCACCTTTCACCCTCTATAAAAAGCCAAGGAAAAGGTTTTTCTGTCCGAGCTTGAGGTATGTTGTAGCACCAACAGCCTTCTCTTTTGGCTATAAGTTTGATGCTTCAGCCTCTTAAGATGGCAGAGCGGCACCGTTGCACGCTTCCCAAATGTCAATAGGTCAAGGAAGGCCTTCCAAAAAGAGTGGAGTACCCAATCTGGAAGTGGAACTAAACAGGGAATTTTTTTTCTGTTGGGTCAAACAGGCCGACTCTCGGATATGTCGTTCATGGGAACAATGGGGACGCATGAATGCGTTTTGGAACCACTCGCTATCTCGAAAGGTCACAAAATTAGTAGGTTAGGGTTTTCCCCATTCAATTAGAATTGCCTTTTGGAAGCACCTTTCACCCTCTATAAAAACCCAAGGAAAAGGTTTTTCTGTCCGAGCTTGAGGTATGTTGTAGCACCAACAGCCTTCTCTTTTGGCTATAAGTTTGATGCTTCAGCCTCTTAAGATGGCAGAGCGGCACCGTTGCACGCTTCCCAAATGTCAATAGGTCAAGTAAGGCCTTCCAAAAAGAGTGGAGTACCCAATCTGGAAGTGTCTTCCGTTCCACAATGAAAAGACAGAACTGCCCCAAAATAAGATTCTGGGCTATTTTAGGGATGGTGAACATGTCTGCAGAGGAAATGGCTCCTTTTCAGAACTCATTCATGGTTTATCCGCGCATCCAAAAGGAGAGGGGTACCCAATCTGGAAGTGTCTACCGTTCCACAATGAAACAACAGAATTGCACCAAAATAAGACACTGGGCTATGTCAGGGATAGTGAACGCGTCTGCAGCTTCCAATTTAACCTATCGTTTCACAAAGTATTCCAAATTTAATTTCTATATCAAGAAATAGTGCCTTCTATTGATGATGACATATGCTGGAAAACGCTCGTTCAGACCATTCCAAAACACTTGGCCTCACTCCTCTAGGCCTTTCTTTCAAAATGTTATAAGGGTTCAAAGTGGCTATTGGAAGCACCTTTCAGCCTCTCCAAAAGACCAAAGAAAAGCTATTTTTTTCTGAGCTTGATGTATGGTGTAGCATAAACAGCCATCTCTTTTGGGTATAAGTTTGGTGCTTCAGTCTCTTAAGATGGCCGAGTGGCAAGGCTGAAGGCTTCCAAAATGTCTAAGGGCTTCCAAAAAGAGTGCAGTACCCAATCTGGAAGTGTCTACCGTTCCACAATGAAAAGAGAGAACTGCCCCAAAATAAGATTCTGGCCTATTTTAGGGATGGTGAACGTGTCTGCAGAGGAAATGGCTCCTTTTCAGAAATCATTCATGGTTTATCCCCGCTTCCAAAAGGAGAGGGGTACCGAATCTGGAAGTGACTACCATTCCACAATCAAACAACAGAAATGCCCCAAAATAAGACACTGGGCTATTTCAGGGATGGCGAACACGCCTGCAGAGTCCAATTAAACTTTTTGTTTCGCAAAGTGTTCTAAATTTAATTTCTATATCAAGAAATAGTGCCTTCTGTTGATGATCACATATGCTGGAAAGAGCTCATTCAGACCTTTCCAAAACACTTGGCCTCATTCCTCTAGGCCTTTCTTTCACAAAGTTATAAGGGTTCAAAGTTGACATTTCGGGGGAGGGGTTAGGGTTAGGAATGGCGACCCCGAGGTCCTAGAGGGCTGAGATTCGGAGTGGAGGTCCCAGTCAGACCCTCTGAAAAGCATGTCAAGTCTCGGGGCGGTGACACCTTGCTGTCTCTTAATTGGTCTCTTGACCAAAGGCTGATCGAGAAGCACTTGGGGGTTACACTTCTGAGTAGTTCTGATAGAAATAGTGACCTTAACAAGGATTTTTTTTTTCTGTTGGGTCAAAAAGGCCGACTCTCGGATATGTTGTTCATGGGAACAGTTGGGACGTGTGTATGCGTTTTGGAACCACTCCCTATCTCGAAAGGTCACAAAATTAGTAGGTTAATGTTTTCCCCATTCACTTAGAATTGCCTTTTGGAAGCACCTTTCACCCTCTATAAAAAGCCAAGGAAAAGGTTTTTCTGTCCGAGCTTGAGGTATGTTGTAGCACCAACAGCCTTCTCTTTTGGCTATAAGTTTGATGCTTCAGCGTCTTAAGATGGCAGAGCGGCACCGTTGCACGCTTCCCAAATGTCAATAGGTCAAGGAAGCCCTTCCAAAAAGAGTGGAGTACCCAATCTGGAAGTGGAACTAAACAGGGAATTTTTTTTCTGTTGGGTCAAACAGGCCGACTCTCGGATATGTCGTTCATGGGAACAATGGGGACGCATGAATGCGTTTTGGAACCACTCGCTATCTCGAAAGGTCACAAAATTAGTAGGTTAGGGTTTTTTACCCATTCAATTAGAATTGCCTTTTGGAAGCACCTTTCACCCTCTATAAAAACCCAAGGAAAAGGTTTTTCTGTCCGAGCTTGAGGTATGTTGTAGCACCAACAGCCTTCTCTTTTGGCTATAAGTTTGATGCTTCAGCCTCTTAAGATGGCAGAGCGGCACCGTTGCACGCTTCCCAAATGTCAATAGGTCAAGTAAGGCCTTCCAAAAAGAGTGGAGTACCCAATCTGGAAGTGGAACTAAACAGGGAATTTTTTTTCTGTTGGGTCAAACAGGCCGACTCTCGGATATGTCGTTCATGGGAACAATGGGGACGCATGAATGCGTTTTGGAACCACTCGCTATCTCGAAAGGTCACAAAATTAGTAGGTTAGGGTTTTCCCCATTCAATTAGAATTGCCTTTTGGAAGCACCTTTCACCCTCTATAAAAACCCAAGGAAAAGGTTTTTCTGTCCGAGCTTGAGGTATGTTGTAGCACCAACAGCCTTCTCTTTTGGCTATAAGTTTGATGCTTCAGCCTCTTAAGATGGCAGAGCGGCACCGTTGCACGCTTCCATAATGTCAATAGGTCACGTAAGGCCTTCCAAAAAGAGTGGAATACCCAATCTGGAAGTGTCTACTGTTCCACAATGAAACAACAGAATTGCACCAAAATAAGACACTGGGCTCTGTCAGGGATGGTGAACGCGTCTGCAGCGTCCAATTTAACCTTTAGTTTCACAAAGTATTCCAAATTTAATTTCTATATCAAGAAATAGTGCCTTCTATTGATTATGACATATGCTGGAAAACGCTCGTTCAGACCATTCCAAAACACTTGGCCTCACTCCTCTAGGCCTTTCTTTCAAAAGGTTATAAGGGTTCAAAGTGGCTATTGGAAGCACCTTTCAGCCTCTCCAAAAGACCAAAGAAAAGCTCTTTCTTTCTGAGCTTGATGTATGGTGTAGCATCAACAGCCATCTCTTTTGGTTATAAGTTTGGTGCTTCAGTCTCTTAATATGGCTGAGTGGCAAGGCTGAAGGCTTCCAAAATGTCTAAGGGCTTCCAAAAAGAGTGCAGTACCCAATCTGGAAGTGTCTACCGTTCCACAATGAAAAGACAGAACTGCCCCAAATTAAGATTCTGGCCTATTTTAGGGATGGCGAACGCGTCTGCAGAGGAAATGGCTCCTTTTCAGAAATCATTCATGGTTTATCCCCGCTTCCAAAAGGAGAGGGGTACCGAATCTGGAAGTGACTACCATTCCACAATCAAACAACAGAAATGCCCCAAAATAAGACACTGGGCTATTTCAGGGATGGCGAACACGCCTGCAGAGTCCAATTAAACTTTTTATTTCGCAAAGTGTTCTAAATTTAATTTCTATTAAATTAACACACCTTAACAAGGAAGGAATTTTTTTTTCTGTTGGGTCAAAAAGGCCGACTCTTGGATATGTTGTTCATGGGAACAGTTGGGACGTGTGTATGCGTTTTGGAACCACTCGCTATCTCGAAAGGTCACAAAATTAGTAGGTTAGGGTTTTCCCCATTCACTTAGAATTGCCTTTTGGAAGCACCTTTCACCCTCTATAAAAAGCCAAGGAAAAGGTTTTTCTGTCCGAGCTTGAGGTATGTTGTAGCACCAACAGCCTTCTCTTTTGGCTATAAGTTTGATGCTTCAGCCTCTTAAGAAGGCAGAGCGGCACCGTTGCACGCTTCCCAAATGTCAATAGGTCAAGTAAGGCCTTCCAAAAAGAGTGGAGTACCCAATCTGGAAGTGGAACTAAACAGGGAATTTTTTTTCTGTTGGGTCAAACAGGCCGACTCTCGGATATGTCGTTCATGGGAACAATGGGGACTCATGAATGCGTTTTGGAACCACTCGCTATCTCGAAAGGTCACAAAATTAGTAGGTTAGGGTTTTCCCCATTCAATTAGAATTGCCTTTTGGAAGCACCTTTCACCCTCTATAAAAACCCAAGGAAAAGGTTTTTCTGTCCGAGCTTGAGGTATGTTGTAGCACCAACAGCATTCTCTTTTGGCTATAAGTTTGATGCTTCAGCCTCTTAAGATGGCAGAGCGGCACCGTTGCACGCTTCCATAATGTCAATAGGTCACGTAAGGCCTTCAAAAAAGAGTGGAATACCCAATCTGGAAGTGTCTACTGTTCCACAATGAAACAACAGAATTGCACCAAAATAAGACACTGGGCTCTGTCAGGGATGGTGAACGCGTCTGCAGCGTCCAATTTAACCTTTAGTTTCACAAAGTATTCCAAATTTAATTTCTATATCAAGAAATAGTGCCTTCTATTGATTATGACATATGCTGGAAAACGCTCGTTCAGACCATTCCAAAACACTTGGCCTCACTCCTCTAGGCCTTTCTTTCAAAAGGTTATAAGGGTTCAAAGTGGCTATTGGAAGCACCTTTCAGCCTCTCCAAAAGACCAAAGAAAAGCTCTTTCTTTCTGAGCTTGATGTATGGTGTAGCATCAACAGCCATCTCTTTTGGGTATAAGTTTGGTGCTTCAGTCTCTTAAGATGGCTGAGTGGCAAGGCTGAAGGCTTCCAAAATGTCTAAGGGCTTCCAAAAAGAGTGCAGTACCCAATCTGGAAGTGTCTACCGTTCCACAATGAAAAGACAGAACTGCCCCAAATTAAGATTCTGGCCTATTTTAGGGATGGCGAACGCGTCTGCAGAGGAAATGGCTCCATTTCAGAAATCATTCATGGTTTATCCCCGCTTCCAAAAGGAGAGGGGTACCGAATCTGGAAGTGACTACCATTCCACAATCAAACAACAGAAATGCCCCAAAATAAGACACTGGGCTATTTCATGGATGGCGAACACGCCTGCAGAGTCCAATTAAACTCTTCGTTTCGCAAAGTGTTCCAAATTTAATTTCTATATCAAGAAATAGTGCCTCTGTTGATGATCAAATATGCTGGAAAGAGCTCATTCAGACCTTTCCAAAACACTTGGCCTCATTCCTCTAGGCCTTTCTTTCACAAAGTTATAAGGGTTCAAATTTGACATTTCGGGGGAGGGGTTAGGGTTAGGAATGGCGACCCCGAGGTCCTAGAGGGCTGAGATTTGGAGTGGAGGTCCCAGTCAGACCCTCTGAAAAGCTTGTCAAGTCTCGGGGCAGTGACACCTTGCTGTCTCTTAATTGGTCTCTTGACCAAAGGCTGATCGAGAAGCACTTGGGGGTTACACTTCTGAGTAGTTCTGATAGAAAAAGTGACCTTAACAAGGAATTTTTTTTTCTGTTGGGTCAAAAATGCCGACTCTCGGATATGTTGTTCATGGGAACAGTTGGGACGTGTGTATGCGTTTTGGAACCACTCGCTATCTCGAAAGGTCACAAAATTAGTAGGTTAGGGTTTTCCCCATTCACTTAGAATTGCCTTTTGGAAGCACCTTTCACCCTCTATAAAAGGCCAAGGAAAGGGTTTTTCTGTCCGAGCTTGAGGTATGTTGTAGCACCAACAGCCTTCTCTTTTGGCTATAAGTTTGATGCTTCAGCCTCTTAAGATGGCAGAGCGGCACCGTTGCACGCTTCCCAAATGTCAATAGGTCAAGTAAGGCCTTCCAAAAAGAGTGGAGTACCCAATCTGGAAGTGGAACTAAACAGGGAATTTTTTTTCTGTTGGGTCAAACAGGCCGACTCTCGGATATGTCGTTCATTGGAACAATGGGGACGCGTGAATGCGTTTTGGAACCACTAGCTATCTCGAAAGCTCACAAAATTAGTAGGTTAGGGTTTTCCCCATTCACTTAGAATTGCCTTTTGGAAGCACCTTTCACCCTCTATAAAAACCCAAGGAAAAGGTTTTTCTGTCCGAGCTTGAGGTATGTTGTAGCACCAACAGCCTTCTCTTTTGGCTATAAGTTTGATGCTTCAGCCTCTTAAGATGGCAGAGCGGCACTGTTGCACGCTTCCCAAATGTCAATAGGTCAAGTAAGGCCTTCCAAATAGAGTAGCCTACTCTTGGGTAGTATAGTTTAGTTTATTCGTTTACTAAAGACTTAGTCTCACCATTCAACATATGTAGAGTTGGAAGTCGGAATTTGGAAGGTCACTGCCAGGAAACTAACCCGGGTCTCTGCTTTCAAGACGAGGCCTAATTAACACACGCTGTATGTGCTGAGCCAATAGGACCTTAGTCTGCACCTTAGTCTGCACCAAAAGGCGTCCATTTTGTCCTGTTGATTTATAATTTATATATATATATATATATATACACACTCACTCGATAGGAGATACTTTATGTAGGGCTCCTAATTCAAAATAATGTTCTTAAATGACATAAGTGTAAAGACCTCTTTCAAATAAGCCTATGTCTGTTGATTTACTGTTCATTTGACCCATTTGTACCGGCTGCTGTGTGGCCCAACATTGTATCTAGTAGATACAATGTTGCGCCGCACAGCACCTGCTGCGCGGAGCAACATTGTACAATGTTGCGCCGCGCAGCAGCTGGTGAAAATTGGTTAACACCCATCAAAGGCAAGATACTGATATTTGAAGTGACATTTTAAATTAGGAATAATTATGGTCAAATTAATCTCAACACATATTATATATAGGATATACATAAAACCCTCTAGATGTTGGTGTGTTTCAATGTTTTGATTTTGACAAATTATAAATACTTGTAGTTTATTTATAATTTGTTTATAGTTTAGTTTATTCGTTTACTAAAGACTTAGTCTCACCATTCAACATAGGTAGATTTGGAAGTCGGAATTTGGAAGGTCATTGCCAGGAAACGATCACGGGTCTCTGCTTTCAAGACGAGGCCTAATTAACACACGCTCTATGTGCTGAGCCAATGGGACAGTGGAGAAAAATAAAATAATTGCTCTTAGTCTGCACCAAAAGGCGTCCATTTTGTCCTGTTGATTTATAATTTGTTTATAGTTGAACGCCCTATTCCATGCAAACATATTGAATGATACGTATAAATATATATATACACACACACTCACACGATAGCAGATACTATATGTAGGGCTACTTATTCAAAATAATGTTCTTAAATGAAATAAGTGTGCCTATGTAGCGCCGGTCAGGGAGAGACGGAAGAATGAGACGGGAGACAGGTTTCAACCGCTAGTACCACTCTCGCGCCCCTTACACCGCACGACTGCGACAGTTGGTTCTTTATTTTATACATACATACATACATACACACACGATAGGAGATACTATATGTAGGGCTACTAATTCAACATAATGTTCTTAAATGAAATAAATGTAAACACCTCTTTCAAATAAGCCTATGTCTGTTGATTTGCTGTTCATTTAACACCCATCAAAGGCAAGATACTGACATTTGAAGTGACATTTTTAATAATTAATAATTATGATCTCATTAATCTCACCACACATCATATATAGAATATGCATAAAACCCTGTAGATTTTGGTGTGTTAAAAAAAATGCTACGTTTCTCTGCACCAAGTGGCGTCCATTTTGTCCTGTTGATTTATAAACCGTTTATAGTTGAACGCCCTCTTCCATACAACCATAATGAATAATATATATACCATTTTAAGGTCTGGGTGAGCCTAATCCAACGCACAAATCGGTTTTTGCAGCGGGCGTGTTGTCATCGAATAGATGTAATAAATACATAATTACGTTATAGTTAACTGCCTCTTTCATGGAACCCTAATGAATGACATACATTTGACACTGACAAATTACAACTTCCAAATCTACACATGTTCAATTGTGAAACTGACGAATTACAACTTCCAACTTCCATATCTACCCATGTTCAATGGTGACACTGACAAAGAGTAAAACTTCCAACTTCGAAATCCACACATGTTCAATGGTAACACTTCCAACTTTCGAATCTACACATGTTCAGTGGTGACACTGGCAAATTACAACTTCCAACTTCCAAATCTACACATGCTCAATGGTGACACTGATAAAAAGTAAAACTTCCAACTTACAAATCCACACATGTTCAATGGTGACACTTCCAACTTCCAAATCCACACATGTTCAATGGTGACACTTCCAACTTCCAACTTCCAAATCTACACATGTTCAATGGTGACACATTCAACTTCCAACTTCCAAATCTACAAATGTTCAATGGTAACACTTCCAACTTCCAAATCCACACATGTTCAATGGTGACCCTTCCAACTTCCAACTTCCAAATCTACACATGTTCAATGGTGACACTTCCAACTTCCAAATCTACACATGTTCAATGGTGACACTTCCAACTTCCAAATCCACACATGTTCAATGGTGACACTTCCAACTTCCAAATCTACACATGTTCAATGGTGACACTGACAAATTACAACTTCCAACTTCCAAATCCACACATGTTCAATGGTGACACTTCCAACTTCCAAATCCACACATGTTCAATGGTGACACTTCCAACTTCCAAATCTACACATGTTCAATGGTGACACTGGCAAATTAAAACTTCCAACTTCCAAATCCACACATGTTCAATGGTGACACTTCCAACTTCCAACTTCCAAATCCACACATGTTCAATGGTGACACTTCCAACTTCCAAATCTACACATGTTCAATGGTGACACTTCCAACTTCCAAATCCACACATGATCAATGGTGACACTTCCAACTTCCAAATCTACACATGTTCAATGTTGACACTTCCAACTTCCAAATCCACACATATTCAATGTTGACACTTCCAACTTCCAACTTCCAATTCCACACATGTTCAATGGTGACACTTCCAACTTCCAACTTCCAAATCCACACATGTTCAGTGGTGACACTTCCAACTTCCAACTTCCAAATCCACACATGTTCAATGGTGACACTTCCAACTTCCAAATCTACACATGTTCAATAGTTGCACTTCCAACTTCCACCTTCCAAATCCACACATGTTCAATGGTGACACTTCCAACTTCCAAATCTACACATGTTCAATGGTGACACTGGCAAATTAAAACTTCCAACTTCCAAATCCACACATGTTCAATGGTGACACTTCCAACTTCCAACTTCCAAATCCACACATGTTCAATGGTGACACTTCCAACTTCCAAATCTACACATGTTCAATGGTGACACTTCCAACTTCCAACTTCCAAATCCACACATGATCAATGGTGACACTTCCAACTTCCAAATCTACACATGTTCAATGTTGACACTTCCAACTTCCAAATCCACACATATTCAATGGTGACACTTCCAACTTCCAACTTCCAATTCCACACATGTTCAATGGTGACACTTCCAACTTCCAACTTCCAAATCCACACATGTTCAGTGGTGACACTTCCAACTTCCAACTTCCAAATCCACACATGTTCAATGGTGACACTTCCAACTTCCAAATCTACACATGTTCAATAGTTGCACTTCCAACTTCCACCTTCCAAATCCACACATGTTCAATGGTGACACTTCCAACTTCCAACTTCCAAATCTACACATGTTCAATGGTGACACTTCCAACTTCCAAATCCACACATGTTCAATGGTGACTCTTCCAACTTCCAACTTCCAAATGTACACATGTTCAATGGTGACACTGACAAATTACAACTTCCAAATCCACTCATGTTCAATGGTGACACATCCAACTTCCAACTTCCAAATCCACACATGTTCAATGGTGACACTTCCAACTTCCAACTTCCAAATCTACACATGTCCAATGGTGACACTGACAAATTACAACTTCCAAATCCGCACATGTTCAACGGTGACACTTCCAACTTCCAAATCCACACATGTTCAATGGTGACACTTCCAACTTCCAAATCTGCACATCTTCAATAGTGGCACTTCCAACTTCCACCTTCCAAATCCACACATGTTCAATGGTGACACTTCCAACTTCCAACTTCCAAATCTACACATGTTCAATGGTAACTCTTCCAACTTCCAAATCCACACATGTTCAATGGTGACACTTCCAACTTCCAACTTCCAATTCCACACATGTTCAATGGTGACACTTCCAACTTCCAACTTCCAAATCCACACATGTTCAATGGTGACACTTCCAACTTCCAACTTCCAAATCCACACATCTTCAATGGTGACACTTCCAACTTCCAAATCTACACATGTTCAATAGTTGCACTTCCAACTTCCACCTTCCAAATCTACACATGTTCAATGGTAACACTTCCAACTTCCAAATCCACACATGTTCAATGGTGACACTTCCAACTTCCAACTTCCAATTCCACACATGTTCAATGGTGACACTTCCAACTTCCAACTTCCAAATCCACACATGTTCAATGGTGACACTTCCAACTTCCAAATCCACACATGTTCAATGGTGACACTTCCAACTTCCAACTTCCAAATCTACACATGTTCAATGGTGACACTGACAAATTACAACTTCCAAATCCGCACATGTTCAATGGTGACACTTCCAACTTCCAACTTCCAAATCCACACATGTTCAATGGTGACACTTCCAACTTCCAAATCTGCACATGTTCAATAGTGGCACTTCCAACTTCCACCTTCCAAATCCACACATGGTCAATGGTGACACTTCCAACTTCCAAATCTACACATGTTCAATGGTAGCACTTCCAACTTCCAAATCCACACATGTTCAATGGTGACCCTTCCAACTTCCAACTTCCAAATCTACACATGTTCAATGGTGACACTTCCAACTTCCAAATTTACACATGTTCAATAGTGACACTGACAAATTACAACTTCCAACTTCCAAATCCACACATGTTCAATTGTGACACTTCCAACTTCCAACTTCCAAATCTACACATGTTCAATGGTGACACTTCCAACTTCCAACTTCCAAATCCACACATGTTCAATGGTGACACTTCCAACTTCCAACTTCCAAATCCACACATGTTCAATGGTGACACTTCCAACTTCCAAATCTACACATGTTCAATGGTGACACTTCCAACTTCCAACTTCCAAATCCACACATGATCAATGGTGACACTTCCAACTTCCAAATCTACACATGTTCAATGTTGACACTTCCAACTTCCAAATCCACACATATTCAATGGTGACACTTCCAACTTCCAACTTCCAATTCCACACATGTTCAATGGTGACACTTCCAACCTCCTACTTCCAAATCCACACATGTTCAATGGTGACACTTCCAACTTCCAAATCTACACATGTTCAATAGTTGCACATCCAACTTCCACCTTCCAAATCCACACATGTTCAATGGTGACACTTCCAACTTCCAACTTCTAAATCTACATATGTTCAATGGTGACACTTCCAACTTCCAAATCCACACATGTTCAATGGTGACCCTTCCAACTTCCAACTTCCAAATCCACACATGTTCAATGGTGACACTTCCAACTTCCAACTTCCAAATGTACACATGTTCAATGGTGACACTTCCAACTTCCAAATCTGCACATGTTCAATAGTGGCACTTCCAACTTCCACCTTCCAAATCCACACATGTTCAATGGTGACACTTCCAACTTCCAACTTCCAAATCTACACATGTTCAATGGTAACACTTCCAACGTCCAAATCCACACATGTTCAATGGTGACACTTCCAACTTCCAACTTCCAATCCCACACATGTTCAATGGTGACACTTCAAACTTCCAACTTCCAAATCCACACATGTTCAATGGTGACACTTCCAACTTCCAACTTCCAAATCCACACATGTTCAATGGTGACACTTCCAACTTCCAAATCTACACATGTTCAATAGTTGCACTTCCAACTTCCACCTTCCAAATCTACACATGTTCAATGGTAACACTTCCAACTTCCAAATCTACACATGTTCAATAGTTGCACTTCCAACTTCCACCTTCCAAATCCACACATGTTCAATGGTGACACTTCCAACTTCCAACTTCCAAATCTACACATGTTCAATGGTGACACTTCCAACTTCCAAATCCACACATGTTCAATGGTGACCCTTCCAACTTCCAAATCTACACATGTTCAATGGTGACACATCCAACTTCCAACTTCCAAATCTAAACATGTTCAATGGTGACACTTCCACCTTCCAAATCCACACATGTTCAATGGTGACACTTCCAACTTCCAAATGTACACATGTTCAATGGTGACACTTCCAACTTCCAACTTCCAAATCCACACATGTTCAATGGTGACACTTCCAACTTCCAACTTCCAAATCTACACATGTTCAATGGTGACACTGACAAATTACAACTTCCAAATCCGCACATGTTCAATGGTGACACTTCCAACTTCCAACTTCCAAATCCACACATGTTCAATGGTGACACTTCCAACTTCCAAATCTGCACATGTTCAATAGTGGCACTTCCAACTTCCACCTTCCAAATCCACACATGTTCAATGGTGACACTTCCAACTTCCAAATCTACACATGTTCAATGGTAGCACTTCCAACTTCCAAATCCACACATGTTCAATGGTGACCCTTCCAACTTCCAACTTCCAAATCTACACATGTTCAATGGTGACACTTCCAACTTCCAAATTTACACATGTTCAATAGTGACACTGACAAATTACAACTTCCAACTTCCAAATCCACACATGTTCAATTGTGACACTTCCAACTTCCAACTTCCAAATCTACACATGTTCAATGGTGACACTTCCAACTTCCAACTTCCAAATCTACACATGTTCAATGGTGACACTTCCAACATCCAAATCCACACATGTTCAATGGTGACACTTCCAACTTCCAAATCCACACATTTTCAATGGTGACACTTCCAACTTCCAACTTCCAATTCCACACATGTTCAATGGTGACACTTCCAACTTCCAAATCCACACATGTTCAATGGTGACACTTCCAACCTCCTACTTCCAAATCCACACATGTTCAATGGTGACACTTCCAACTTCCAAATCTACACATGTTCAATAGTTGCACATCCAACTTCCACCTTCCAAATCCACACATGTTCAATGGTGACACTTCCAACTTCCAACTTCCAAATCTACATATGTTCAATGGTGACACTTCCAACTTCCAAATCCACACATGTTCAATGGTGACCCTTCCAACTTCCAACTTCCAAATCCACACATGTTCAATGGTGACACTTCCAACTTCCAACTTCCAAATCTACACATGTTCAATGGTGACACTTCCAACTTCCAAATCTGCACATGTTCAATAGTGGCACTTCCAACTTCCACCTTCCAAATCCACACATGTTCAATGGTGACACTTCCAACTTCCAACTTCCAAATCTACACATGTTCAATGGTAACACTTCCAACGTCCAAATCCACACATGTTCAATGGTGACACTTCCAACTTCCAACTTCCAATCCCACACATGTTCAATGGTGACACTTCAAACTTCCAACTTCCAAATCCACACATGTTCAATGGTGACACTTCCAACTTCCAAATCCACACATGTTCAATGGTGACACTTCCAACTTCCAAATCTACACATGTTTAATAGTTGCACTTCCAACTTCCACCTTCCAAATCTACACATGTTCAATGGTAACACTTCCAACTTCCAAATCCACACATGTTCAATGGTGACACTTCCAACTTCCAACTTCCAATTCCACACATATTCAATGGTGACACTTCCAACTTCCAACTTCCAAATCCACACATGTTCAATGGTGACACTTCCAACTTCCAAATCCACACATGTTCAATGGTGACACTTCCAACTTCCAAATCTACACATGTTCAATAGTTGCACTTCCAACTTCCACCTTCCAAATCCACACATGTTCAATGGTGACACTTCCAACTTCCAACTTCCAAATCCACACATGTTCAATGGTGACACTTCCAACTTCCAAATCCACACATGTTCAATGGTGACACTTCCAACTTCCAAATCTACACATGTTCAATAGTTGCACTTCCAACTTCCACCTTCCAAATCCACACATGTTCAATGGTGACACTTCCAACTTCCAACTTCCAAATCTACACATGTTCAATGGTGACACTTCCAACTTCCAAATCCACACATGTTCAATGGTGACCCTTCCAACTTCCAAATCTACACATGTTCAATGGTGACACATCCAACTTCCAACTTCCAAATCTAAACATGTTCAATGGTGACACTTCCACCTTCCAAATCCACACATGTTCAATGGTGACACTTCCAACTTCCAAATGTACACATGTTCAATGGTGACACTGACAAATTACAACTTCCAAATCCGCACATGTTCAATGGTGACACTTCCAACTTCCAACTTCCAAATCCACACATGTTCAATGGTGACACTTCCAACTTCCAACTTCCAAATCTACACATGTTCAATGGTGACACTGACAAATTACAACTTCCAAATCCGCACATCTTAAATGGTGACACTTCCAACTTCCAACTTCCAAATCCACACATGTTCAATGGTGACACTTCCAACTTCCAAATCCGCACATGTTCAATAGTGGCACTTCCAACTTCCACCTTCCAAATCCACACATGTTCAATGGTGACACTTCCAACTTCCAACTTCCAAATGTACACATGTTCAATGGTGACACTGACAAATTACAACTTCCAAATCTACACATGTTCAATGGTGACACTTCCAACTTCCAACTTCCAAATCCACACATGTTCAATGGTGACACTTCCAACTTCCAACTTCCAAATCTACACATGTTCAATGGTGACACTGACAAATTACAACTTCCAAATCTGCACATGTTCAATGGTGACACTTCCAACTTCCAAATCCACACATGTTCAATGGTGACATTTCCAACTTCCAAATCTGCACATGTTCAATAGTGGCACTTCCAACTTCCACCTTCCAAATCCACACATGTTCAATGGTGACACTTCCAACTTCCAACTTCCAAATCTACACATGTTCAATGGTAACACTTCCAACTTCCAAATCCACACATGTTCAATGGTGACCCTTCCAACTTCCAACTTCCAAATCTACACATGTTCAATGGTGACACTTCCAACTTCCAACTTCCAAATCTACACATGTTCAATGGTGACACTTCCAACTTCCAAATCCACACATGTTCAATGGTGACACTTCCAACTTCCAAATCCACACATTTTCAATGGTGACACTTCCAACTTCCAACTTCAAAATCTACACATGTTCAATGGTGACACTGGCAAATTAAAGCTTCCAACTTCCAAATCCACACATGTTCAATGGTGACACTTCCAACTTCCAACTTCCAAATCCACACATGTTCAATGGTGACACTTCCAACTTCCAACTTCCAAATCTACACATGTTCAATGGTGACACTTCCAGCTTCCAAATCCACACATGTTCAATGGTGACCCTTCCAACTTCCAAATCTACACATGTTCAATGGTGACACATCCAACTTCCAACTTCCAAATCTAAACATGTTCAATGGTGACACTTCCACCTTCCAAATCCACACATGTTCAATGGTGACACTTCCAACTTCCAAATGTACACATGTTCAATGGTGACACTGACAAATTACAACTTCCAAATCCGCACATGTTCAATGGTGACACTTCCAACTTCCAACTTCCAAATCCACACATGTTCAATGGTGACACTTCCAACTTCCAACTTCCAAATCTACACATGTTCAATGGTGACACTGACAAATTACAACTTCCAAATCCGCACATCTTAAATGGTGACACTTCCAACTTCCAACTTCCAAATCCACACATGTTCAATGGTGACATTTCCAACTTCCAAATCCGCACATGTTCAATAGTGGCACTTCCAACTTCCACCTTCCAAATCCACACATGTTCAATGGTGACACTTCCAACTTCCAACTTCCAAATGTACACATGTTCAATGGTGACACTGACAAATTACAACTTCCAAATCTGCACATGTTCAATGGTGACACTTCCAACTTCCAAATCCACACATGTTCAATGGTGACTTTTCCAACTTCCAAATCTGCACATGTTCAATAGTGGCACTTCCAACTTCCACCTTCCAAATCCACACATGTTCAATGGTGACACTTCCAACTTCCAACTTCCAAATCTACACATGTTCAATGGTAACACTTCCAACTTCCAAATCCACACATGTTCAATGGTGACCCTTCCAACTTCCAACTTCCAAATCTACACATGTTCAATGGTGACACTTCCAACTTCCAACTTCCAAATCTACACATGTTCAATGGTGACACTTCCAACTTCCAAATCCACACATGTTCAATGGTGACACTTCCAACTTCCAAATCCACACATTTTCAATGGTGACACTTCCAACTTCCAACTTCAAAATCTACACATGTTCAATGGTGACACTGGCAAAATAAAACTTCCAACTTCCAAATCCACACATGTTCAATGGTGGCACTTCCAACTTCCAACTTCCAAATCCACACATGTTCAATGGTGACACTTCCAACTTCCAACTTCCAAATCTACACATGTTCAATGGTGACACTTCCAACTTCCAAATCTACACATGTTCAATGGTGACACTTCCAACTTCCAACTTCCAAATCCACACATGTTCAATGGTGACACTTCCAACTTCCAAATCTACACATGTTCAATGGTGACACTGACAAATTACAACTTCCAAATCCACACATGTTCAATGGTGACACTTCCAACTTCCAAATCCACACATGTTCAATGGTGACACTTCCAACTTCCAAATCGGCACATGTTCAATAGTGGCACTTCCAACTTCCACCTTCCAAATCCACACATGTTCAATGGTGACATTTCCAACTTCCAACTTCCAAATCTACACATGTTCAATGGTAACACTTCCAACTTCCAAATCCACACATGTTCAATGGTGACCCTTCCAACTTCCAACTTCCAAATCTACACATGTTCAATGGTGACACTTCCAACTTCCAACTTCCATATCTACACATGTTCAATGGTGACACTTCCAAATTCCAAATCCACACATGTTCAATGGTGACACTTCCAACTTCCAAATCCACACATTTTCAATGGTGACACCTCCAACTTCCAACTTCAAAATCTACACATGTTCAATGGTGACACTGGCAAATTAAAACTTCCAACTTCCAAATCCACACATGTTCAATGGTGACACTTCCAACTTCCAAATCCACACATGTTCAATGGTGACACTTCCAACTTCCAACTTCCAAATCTACACATGTTCAATGGTGACACTTCCAACTTCCAAATCTACACATGTTCAATGGTGACACTTCCAACTTCCAACTTCCAAATCCACACATGTTCAATGGTGACACTTCCAACTTCCAAATCTACACATGTTCAATGTTGACACTTCCAAATTCCAACTTCCAAATCCACACATGTTCAATGGTGACACTTCCAACTTCAAACTTCCAAATCTACACATGTTCAATGGTGACACTTCCAACTCCCAAATCCACACATGTTCAATGGTGACCCTTCCATCTTCCAACTTCCAAATCCACACATGTTCAATGGTGACACTTCCAACTTCCAACTTCCAAATCCACACATGTTCAATGGTGACACTTCCAACTTCCAACTTCCAAATCTACACATGTTCAATGGTGACACTGACAAATTACAACTTCCAAATCCGCACATCTTAAATGGTGACACTTCCAACTTCCAACTTCCAAATCCACACATGTTCAATGGTGACATTTCCAACTTCCAAATCCGCACATGTTCAATAGTGGCACTTCCAACTTCCACCTTCCAAATCCACACATGTTCAATGGTGACACTTCCAACTTCCAACTTCCAAATGTACACATGTTCAATGGTGACACTGACAAATTACAACTTCCAAATCTGCACATGTTCAATGGTGACACTTCCAACTTCCAAATCCACACATGTTCAATGGTGACTTTTCCAACTTCCAAATCTGCACATGTTCAATAGTGGCACTTCCAACTTCCACCTTCCAAATCCACACATGTTCAATGGTGACACTTCCAACTTCCAACTTCCAAATCTACACATGTTCAATGGTAACACTTCCAACTTCCAAATCCACACATGTTCAATGGTGACCCTTCCAACTTCCAACTTCCAAATCTACACATGTTCAATGGTGACACTTCCAACTTCCAACTTCCAAATCTACACATGTTCAATGGTGACACTTCCAACTTCCAAATCCACACATGTTCAATGGTGACACTTCCAACTTCCAAATCCACACATTTTCAATGGTGACACTTCCAACTTCCAACTTCAAAATCTACACATGTTCAATGGTGACACTGGCAAAATAAAACTTCCAACTTCCAAATCCACACATGTTCAATGGTGGCACTTCCAACTTCCAACTTCCAAATCCACACATGTTCAATGGTGACACTTCCAACTTCCAACTTCCAAATCTACACATGTTCAATGGTGACACTTCCAACTTCCAAATCTACACATGTTCAATGGTGACACTTCCAACTTCCAACTTCCAAATCCACACATGTTCAATGGTGACACTTCCAACTTCCAAATCTACACATGTTCAATGGTGACACTGACAAATTACAACTTCCAAATCCACACATGTTCAATGGTGACACTTCCAACTTCCAAATCCACACATGTTCAATGGTGACACTTCCAACTTCCAAATCGGCACATGTTCAATAGTGGCACTTCCAACTTCCACCTTCCAAATCCACACATGTTCAATGGTGACATTTCCAACTTCCAACTTCCAAATCTACACATGTTCAATGGTAACACTTCCAACTTCCAAATCCACACATGTTCAATGGTGACCCTTCCAACTTCCAACTTCCAAATCTACACATGTTCAATGGTGACACTTCCAACTTCCAACTTCCATATCTACACATGTTCAATGGTGACACTTCCAAATTCCAAATCCACACATGTTCAATGGTGACACTTCCAACTTCCAAATCCACACATTTTCAATGGTGACACTTCCAACTTCCAACTTCAAAATCTACACATGTTCAATGGTGACACTGGCAAATTAAAACTTCCAACTTCCAAATCCACACATGTTCAATGGTGACACTTCCAACTTCCAAATCCACACATGTTCAATGGTGACACTTCCAACTTCCAACTTCCAAATCTACACATGTTCAATGGTGACACTTCCAACTTCCAAATCTACACATGTTCAATGGTGACACTTCCAACTTCCAACTTCCAAATCCACACATGTTCAATGGTGACACTTCCAACTTCCAAATCTACACATGTTCAATGTTGACACTTCCAAATTCCAACTTCCAAATCCACACATGTTCAATGGTGACACTTCCAACTTCAAACTTCCAAATCTACACATGTTCAATGGTGACACTTCCAACTCCCAAATCCACACATGTTCAATGGTGACCCTTCCATCTTCCAACTTCCAAATCCACACATGTTCAATGGTGACACTTCCAACTTCCAACTTCCAAATGTACACATGTTCAATGGTGACACTTCCAACTTCCAAATCTGCACATGTTCAATAGTGGCACTTCCAACTTCCACCTTCCAAATCCACACATGTTCAATGGTGACACTTCCAACTTCCAACTTCCAAATCTACACATGTTCAATGGTAACACTTCCAACGTCCAAATCCACACATGTTCAATGGTGACACTTCCAACTTCCAACTTCCAATCCCACACATGTTCAATGGTGACACTTCCAACTTCCAACTTCCAAATCCACACATGTTCAATGGTGACACTTCCAACTTCCAACTTCCAAATCCACACATGTTCAATGGTGACACTTCCAACTTCCAAATCTACACATGTTCAATAGTTGCACTTCCAACTTCCACCTTCCAAATCTACACATGTTCAATGGTAACACTTCCAACTTCCAAATCCACACATGTTCAATGGTGACACTTCCAACTTCCAACTTCCAATTCCACACATGTTCAATGGTGACACTTCCAACTTCCAACTTCCAAATCCACACATGTTCAATGGTGACACTTCCAACTTCCAATTCCACACATGTTCAATGGTGACACTTCCAACTTCCAAATCCACACATGTTCAATGGTGACACTTCCAACTTCCAAATCTACACATGTTCAATGGTGACACTTCCAACTTCCAACTTCCAAATCCACACATGTTCAATGGTGACACTTCCAACTTCCAAATCTACACATGTTCAATGGTGACACTGACAAATTACAACTTCCAAATCCACACATGTTCAATGGTGACACTTCCAACTTCCAAATCCACACATGTTCAATGGTGACACTTCCAACTTCCAAATCGGCACATGTTCAATAGTGGCACTTCCAACTTCCACCTTCCAAATCCACACATGTTCAATGGTGACATTTCCAACTTCCAACTTCCAAATCTACACATGTTCAATGGTAACACTTCCAACTTCCAAATCCACACATGTTCAATGGTGACCCTTCCAACTTCCAACTTCCAAATCTACACATGTTCAATGGTGACACTTCCAACTTCCAACTTCCATATCTACACATGTTCAATGGTGACACTTCCAAATTCCAAATCCACACATGTTCAATGGTGACACTTCCAACTTCCAAATCCACACATTTTCAATGGTGACACCTCCAACTTCCAACTTCAAAATCTACACATGTTCAATGGTGACACTGGCAAATTAAAACTTCCAACTTCCAAATCCACACATGTTCAATGGTGACACTTCCAACTTCCAAATCCACACATGTTCAATGGTGACACTTCCAACTTCCAACTTCCAAATCTACACATGTTCAATGGTGACACTTCCAACTTCCAAATCTACACATGTTCAATGGTGACACTTCCAACTTCCAACTTCCAAATCCACACATGTTCAATGGTGACACTTCCAACTTCCAAATCTACACATGTTCAATGTTGACACTTCCAAATTCCAACTTCCAAATCCACACATGTTCAATGGTGACACTTCCAACTTCAAACTTCCAAATCTACACATGTTCAATGGTGACACTTCCAACTCCCAAATCCACACATGTTCAATGGTGACCCTTCCATCTTCCAACTTCCAAATCCACACATGTTCAATGGTGACACTTCCAACTTCCAACTTCCAAATCCACACATGTTCAATGGTGACACTTCCAACTTCCAACTTCCAAATCTACACATGTTCAATGGTGACACTGACAAATTACAACTTCCAAATCCGCACATCTTAAATGGTGACACTTCCAACTTCCAACTTCCAAATCCACACATGTTCAATGGTGACATTTCCAACTTCCAAATCCGCACATGTTCAATAGTGGCACTTCCAACTTCCACCTTCCAAATCCACACATGTTCAATGGTGACACTTCCAACTTCCAACTTCCAAATGTACACATGTTCAATGGTGACACTGACAAATTACAACTTCCAAATCTGCACATGTTCAATGGTGACACTTCCAACTTCCAAATCCACACATGTTCAATGGTGACTTTTCCAACTTCCAAATCTGCACATGTTCAATAGTGGCACTTCCAACTTCCACCTTCCAAATCCACACATGTTCAATGGTGACACTTCCAACTTCCAACTTCCAAATCTACACATGTTCAATGGTAACACTTCCAACTTCCAAATCCACACATGTTCAATGGTGACCCTTCCAACTTCCAACTTCCAAATCTACACATGTTCAATGGTGACACTTCCAACTTCCAACTTCCAAATCTACACATGTTCAATGGTGACACTTCCAACTTCCAAATCCACACATGTTCAATGGTGACACTTCCAACTTCCAAATCCACACATTTTCAATGGTGACACTTCCAACTTCCAACTTCAAAATCTACACATGTTCAATGGTGACACTGGCAAAATAAAACTTCCAACTTCCAAATCCACACATGTTCAATGGTGGCACTTCCAACTTCCAACTTCCAAATCCACACATGTTCAATGGTGACACTTCCAACTTCCAACTTCCAAATCTACACATGTTCAATGGTGACACTTCCAACTTCCAAATCTACACATGTTCAATGGTGACACTTCCAACTTCCAACTTCCAAATCCACACATGTTCAATGGTGACACTTCCAACTTCCAAATCTACACATGTTCAATGGTGACACTGACAAATTACAACTTCCAAATCCACACATGTTCAATGGTGACACTTCCAACTTCCAAATCCACACATGTTCAATGGTGACACTTCCAACTTCCAAATCGGCACATGTTCAATAGTGGCACTTCCAACTTCCACCTTCCAAATCCACACATGTTCAATGGTGACATTTCCAACTTCCAACTTCCAAATCTACACATGTTCAATGGTAACACTTCCAACTTCCAAATCCACACATGTTCAATGGTGACCCTTCCAACTTCCAACTTCCAAATCTACACATGTTCAATGGTGACACTTCCAACTTCCAACTTCCATATCTACACATGTTCAATGGTGACACTTCCAAATTCCAAATCCACACATGTTCAATGGTGACACTTCCAACTTCCAAATCCACACATTTTCAATGGTGACACTTCCAACTTCCAACTTCAAAATCTACACATGTTCAATGGTGACACTGGCAAATTAAAACTTCCAACTTCCAAATCCACACATGTTCAATGGTGACACTTCCAACTTCCAAATCCACACATGTTCAATGGTGACACTTCCAACTTCCAACTTCCAAATCTACACATGTTCAATGGTGACACTTCCAACTTCCAAATCTACACATGTTCAATGGTGACACTTCCAACTTCCAACTTCCAAATCCACACATGTTCAATGGTGACACTTCCAACTTCCAAATCTACACATGTTCAATGTTGACACTTCCAAATTCCAACTTCCAAATCCACACATGTTCAATGGTGACACTTCCAACTTCAAACTTCCAAATCTACACATGTTCAATGGTGACACTTCCAACTCCCAAATCCACACATGTTCAATGGTGACCCTTCCATCTTCCAACTTCCAAATCCACACATGTTCAATGGTGACACTTCCAACTTCCAACTTCCAAATGTACACATGTTCAATGGTGACACTTCCAACTTCCAAATCTGCACATGTTCAATAGTGGCACTTCCAACTTCCACCTTCCAAATCCACACATGTTCAATGGTGACACTTCCAACTTCCAACTTCCAAATCTACACATGTTCAATGGTAACACTTCCAACGTCCAAATCCACACATGTTCAATGGTGACACTTCCAACTTCCAACTTCCAATCCCACACATGTTCAATGGTGACACTTCCAACTTCCAACTTCCAAATCCACACATGTTCAATGGTGACACTTCCAACTTCCAACTTCCAAATCCACACATGTTCAATGGTGACACTTCCAACTTCCAAATCTACACATGTTCAATAGTTGCACTTCCAACTTCCACCTTCCAAATCTACACATGTTCAATGGTAACACTTCCAACTTCCAAATCCACACATGTTCAATGGTGACACTTCCAACTTCCAACTTCCAATTCCACACATGTTCAATGGTGACACTTCCAACTTCCAACTTCCAAATCCACACATGTTCAATGGTGACACTTCCAACTTCCAATTCCACACATGTTCAATGGTGACACTTCCAACTTCCAAATCCACACATGTTCAATGGTGACACTTCCAACTTCCAAATCTACACATGTTCAATAGTTGCACTTCCAACTTCCACCTTCCAAATCCACACATGTTCAATGGTGACACTTCCAACTTCCAACTTCCAAATCTACACATGTTCAATGGTGACACTTCCAACTTCCAAATCCACACATGTTCAATGGTGACCCTTCCAACTTCCAACTTCCAACTCTACACATGTTCAATGGTGACACATCCAACTTCCAACTTCCAAATCTAAACATTTTCAATGGTGACACTTCCAACTTCCAAATCCACACATGTTCAATGGTGACACTTCCAACTTCCAACTTCCAATTCCACACATATTCAATGGTGACACTTCCAACTTCCAACTTCCAAATCCACACATGTTCAATGGTGACACTTCCAACTTCCAAATCCACACATGTTCAATGGTGACACTTCCAACTTCCAAATCTACACATGTTCAATAGTTGCACTTCCAACTTCCACCTTCCAAATCCACACATGTTCAATGGTGACACTTCCAACTTCCAACTTCCAAATCTACACATGTTCAATGGTGACACTTCCAACTTCCAAATCCACACATGTTCAATGGTGACCCTTCCAACTTCCAAATCTACACATGTTCAATGGTGACACATCCAACTTCCAACTTCCAAATCTAAACATGTTCAATGGTGACACTTCCACCTTCCAAATCCACACATGTTCAATGGTGACACTTCCAACTTCCAAATGTACACATGTTCAATGGTGACACTGACAAATTACAACTTCCAAATCCGCACATGTTCAATGGTGACACTTCCAACTTCCAACTTCCAAATCCACACATGTTCAATGGTGACACTTCCAACTTCCAACTTCCAAATCTACACATGTTCAATGGTGACACTGACAAATTACAACTTCCAAATCCGCACATCTTAAATGGTGACACTTCCAACTTCCAACTTCCAAATCCACACATGTTCAATGGTGACACTTCCAACTTCCAAATCCGCACATGTTCAATAGTGGCACTTCCAACTTCCACCTTCCAAATCCACACATGTTCAATGGTGACACTTCCAACTTCCAACTTCCAAATGTACACATGTTCAATGGTGACACTGACAAATTACAACTTCCAAATCTACACATGTTCAATGGTGACACTTCCAACTTCCAACTTCCAAATCCACACATGTTCAATGGTGACACTTCCAACTTCCAACTTCCAAATCTACACATGTTCAATGGTGACACTGACAAATTACAACTTCCAAATCTGCACATGTTCAATGGTGACACTTCCAACTTCCAAATCCACACATGTTCAATGGTGACATTTCCAACTTCCAAATCTGCACATGTTCAATAGTGGCACTTCCAACTTCCACCTTCCAAATCCACACATGTTCAATGGTGACACTTCCAACTTCCAACTTCCAAATCTACACATGTTCAATGGTAACACTTCCAATTTCCAAATCCACACATGTTCAATGGTGACCCTTCCAACTTCCAACTTCCAAATCTACACATGTTCAATGGTGACACTTCCAACTTCCAACTTCCAAATCTACACATGTTCAATGGTGACACTTCCAACTTCCAAATCCACACATGTTCAATGGTGACACTTCCAACTTCCAAATCCACACATTTTCAATGGTGACACTTCCAACTTCCAACTTCAAAATCTACACATGTTCAATGGTGACACTGGCAAATTAAAACTTCCAACTTCCAAATCCACACATGTTCAATGGTGACACTTCCAACTTCCAACTTCCAAATCCACACATGTTCAATGGTGACACTTCCAACTTCCAACTTCCAAATCTACACATGTTCAATGGTGACACTTCCAGCTTCCAAATCCACACATGTTCAATGGTGACCCTTCCAACTTCCAAATCTACACATGTTCAATGGTGACACATCCAACTTCCAACTTCCAAATCTAAACATGTTCAATGGTGACACTTCCACCTTCCAAATCCACACATGTTCAATGGTGACACTTCCAACTTCCAAATGTACACATGTTCAATGGTGACACTGACAAATTACAACTTCCAAATCCGCACATGTTCAATGGTGACACTTCCAACTTCCAACTTCCAAATCCACACATGTTCAATGGTGACACTTCCAACTTCCAACTTCCAAATCTACACATGTTCAATGGTGACACTGACAAATTACAACTTCCAAATCCGCACATCTTAAATGGTGACACTTCCAACTTCCAACTTCCAAATCCACACATGTTCAATGGTGACATTTCCAACTTCCAAATCCGCACATGTTCAATAGTGGCACTTCCAACTTCCACCTTCCAAATCCACACATGTTCAATGGTGACACTTCCAACTTCCAACTTCCAAATGTACACATGTTCAATGGTGACACTGACAAATTACAACTTCCAAATCTGCACATGTTTAATGGTGACACTTCCAACTTCCAAATCCACACATGTTCAATGGTGACTTTTCCAACTTCCAAATCTGCACATGTTCAATAGTGGCACTTCCAACTTCCACCTTCCAAATCCACACATGTTCAATGGTGACACTTCCAACTTCCAACTTCCAAATCTACACATGTTCAATGGTAACACTTCCAACTTCCAAATCCACACATGTTCAATGGTGACCCTTCCAACTTCCAACTTCCAAATCTACACATGTTCAATGGTGACACTTCCAACTTCCAACTTCCAAATCTACACATGTTCAATGGTGACACTTCCAACTTCCAAATCCACACATGTTCAATGGTGACACTTCCAACTTCCAAATCCACACATTTTCAATGGTGACACTTCCAACTTCCAACTTCAAAATCTACACATGTTCAATGGTGACACTGGCAAAATAAAACTTCCAACTTCCAAATCCACACATGTTCAATGGTGGCACTTCCAATTTCCAAATCCACACATGTTCAATGGTGACACTTCCAACTTCCAACTTCCAAATCTACACATGTTCAATGGTGACACTTCCAACTTCCAAATCTACACATGTTCAATGGTGACACTTCCAACTTCCAACTTCCAAATCCACACATGTTCAATGGTGACACTTCCAACTTCCAAATCTACACATGTTCAATGGTGACACTGACAAATTACAACTTCCAAATCCACACATGTTCAATGGTGACACTTCCAACTTCCAAATCCACACATGTTCAATGGTGACACTTCCAACTTCCAAATCGGCACATGTTCAATAGTGGCACTTCCAACTTCCACCTTCCAAATCCACACATGTTCAATGGTGACATTTCCAACTTCCAACTTCCAAATCTACACATGTTCAATGGTAACACTTCCAACTTCCAAATCCACACATGTTCAATGGTGACCCTTCCAACTTCCAACTTCCAAATCTACACATGTTCAATGGTGACACTTCCAACTTCCAACTTCCATATCTACACATGTTCAATGGTGACACTTCCAAATTCCAAATCCACACATGTTCAATGGTGACACTTCCAACTTCCAAATCCACACATTTTCAATGGTGACACTTCCAACTTCCAACTTCAAAATCTACACATGTTCAATGGTGACACTGGCAAATTAAAACTTCCAACTTCCAAATCCACACATGTTCAATGGTGACACTTCCAACTTCCAAATCCACACATGTTCAATGGTGACACTTCCAACTTCCAACTTCCAAATCTACACATGTTCAATGGTGACACTTCCAACTTCCAAATCTACACATGTTCAATGGTGACACTTCCAACTTCCAACTTCCAAATCCACACATGTTCAATGGTGACACTTCCAACTTCCAAATCTACACATGTTCAATGTTGACACTTCCAAATTCCAACTTCCAAATCCACACATGTTCAATGGTGACACTTCCAACTTCAAACTTCCAAATCTACACATGTTCAATGGTGACACTTCCAACTCCCAAATCCACACATGTTCAATGGTGACCCTTCCATCTTCCAACTTCCAAATCCACACATGTTCAATGGTGACACTTCCAACTTCCAACTTCCAAATGTACACATGTTCAATGGTGACACTTCCAACTTCCAAATCTGCACATGTTCAATAGTGGCACTTCCAACTTCCACCTTCCAAATCCACACATGTTCAATGGTGACACTTCCAACTTCCAACTTCCAAATCTACACATGTTCAATGGTAACACTTCCAACGTCCAAATCCACACATGTTCAATGGTGACACTTCCAACTTCCAACTTCCAATCCCACACATGTTCAATGGTGACACTTCCAACTTCCAACTTCCAAATCCACACATGTTCAATGGTGACACTTCCAACTTCCAACTTCCAAATCCACACATGTTCAATGGTGACACTTCCAACTTCCAAATCTACACATGTTCAATAGTTGCACTTCCAACTTCCACCTTCCAAATCTACACATGTTCAATGGTAACACTTCCAACTTCCAAATCCACACATGTTCAATGGTGACACTTCCAACTTCCAACTTCCAATTCCACACATGTTCAATGGTGACACTTCCAACTTCCAACTTCCAAATCCACACATGTTCAATGGTGACACTTCCAACTTCCAATTCCACACATGTTCAATGGTGACACTTCCAACTTCCAAATCCACACATGTTCAATGGTGACACTTCCAACTTCCAAATCTACACATGTTCAATAGTTGCACTTCCAACTTCCACCTTCCAAATCCACACATGTTCAATGGTGACACTTCCAACTTCCAACTTCCAAATCTACACATGTTCAATGGTGACACTTCCAACTTCCAAATCCACACATGTTCAATGGTGACCCTTCCAACTTCCAACTTCCAACTCTACACATGTTCAATGGTGACACATCCAACTTCCAACTTCCAAATCTAAACATTTTCAATGGTGACACTTCCAACTTCCAAATCCACACATGTTCAATGGTGACACTTCCAACTTCCAAATGTACACATGTTCAATGGTGACACTGACAAATTACAACTTCCAAATCCGCACATGTTCAATGGTGACACTTCCAACTTCCAAGTTCCAAATCCACACATGTTCAATGGTGACACTTCCAACTTCCAACTTCCAAATCTACACATGTTCAATGGTGACACTGACAAATTACAACTTCCAAATCCGCACATCTTCAATGGTGACACTTCCAACTTCCAAATCCGCACATGTTCAATAGTGGCACTTCCAACTTCCACCTTCCAAATCCACACATGTTCAATGGTGACACTTCCAACTTCCAAATGTACACATGTTCAATGGTGACACTGACAAATTACAACTTCCAAATCCACACATGTTCAATGGTGACACTTCCAACTTCCAACTTCCAAATCCACACATGTTCAATGGTGACACTTCCAACTTCCAACTTCCAAATCTACACATTTTCAATGGTGACACTGACAAATTACGACTTCCAAATCTGCACATGTTCAATGGTGACACTTCCAACTTCCAAATCCACACATGTTCAATGGTGACATTTCCAACTTCCAAATCTGCACATGTTCAATGGTGACCCTTCCAACTTCCAACTTCCAAATCTACACATGTTCAATGGTAACACTTCCAACTTCCAAATCCACACATGTTCAATGGTGACCCTTCCAACTTCCAACTTCCAAATCTACACATGTTCAATGGTGACACTTCCAACTTCCAACTTCCAAATCTACACATGTTCAATGGTGACACTTCCAACTTCCAAATCCACACATGTTCAATGGTGACACTTCCAACTTCCAAATCCACACATTTTCAATGGTGACACTTCCAACTTCCAACTTCAAAATCTACACATGTTCAATGGTGACACTGGCAAATTAAAACTTCCAACTTCCAAATCCACACATGTTCAATGGTGACACTTCCAACTTCCAACTTCCAAATCCACACATGTTCAATGGTGACACTTCCAACTTCCAACTTCCAAATCTACACATGTTCAATGGTGACACTTCAAACTTCCAAATCTACACATGTTCAATGGTGACACTTCCAACTTCCAACTTCCAAATCCACACATGTTCAATGGTGACACTTCCAACTTCCAAATCTACACATGTTCAATGTTGACACTTCCAAATTCCAACTTCCAAATCCACACATGTTCAATGGTGACACTTCCAACTTCCAACTCCACACATGTTCAATGGTGACACTTCCAACTTCCAACTTCCAAATCCACACATGTTCAATGGTGACACATCCAACTTCCTACTTCCAAATCCACACATGTTCAATGGTGACACTTCCAACTTCCAAATCTACACATGTTCAATAGTTGCACTTCCAACTCCCACCTTCCAAATCCACACATGTTCAATGGTGACACTTCCAACTTCCAACTTCCAAATCTACACATGTTCAACGGTGACACTTCCAACTTCCAAATCCACACATGTTCAATGGTGACCCTTCCAACTTCCAACTTCCAAATCCACACATGTTCAATGGTGACACTTCCAACTTCCAACTTCCAAATGTAAACATGTTCAATGGTGACACTTCCAACTTCCAAATCTGCACATGTTCAATAGTGGCACTTCCAACTTCCACCTTCCAAATCCACACATGTTCAATGGTGACACTTCCAACTTCCAAATCTACACATGTTCAATGGTAACACTTCCAACTTCCAAATCCACACATGTTCAATGGTGACACTTCCAACTTCCAACTTCCAATTCCACACATGCTCAATGGTGACACTTCCAACTTCCAACTTCCAAATCCACACATGTTCAATGGTGACACTTCCAACTTCCAAATCCACACATGTTCAATGGTGACACTTCCAACTTCCAACTTCCAAATCTACACATGTTCAATGGTGACACTTCCAACTTCCAAATCCACACATGTTCAATGGTGACCCTTCCATCTTCCAACTTCCAAATCCACACATGTTCAATGGTGACACTTCCAACTTCCAACTTCCAAATGTACACATGTTCAATGGTGACACTTCCAACTTCCAAATCTGCACATGTTCAATAGTGGCACTTCCAACTTCCACCTTCCAAATCCACACATGTTCAATGGTGACACTTCCAACTTCCAACTTCCAAATCTACACATGTTCAATGGTAACACTTCCAACGTCCAAATCCACACATGTTCAATGGTGACACTTCCAACTTCCAACTTCCAATTCCACACATGTTCAATGGTGACACTTCCAACTTCCAACTTCCAAATCCACACATGTTCAATGTTGACACTTCCAACTTCCAATTCCACACATGTTCAATGGTGACACTTCCAACTTCCAACTTCCAAATCCACACATGTTCAATGGTGACACTTCCAACTTCCAAATCTACACATGTTCAATAGTTGCACTTCCAACTTCCACCTTCCAAATCTACACATGTTCAATGGTAACACTTCCAACTTCCAAATCCACACATGTTCAATGGTGACACTTCCAACTTCCAACTTCCAATTCCACACATGTTCAATGGTGACACTTCCAACTTCCAACTTCCAAATCCACACATGTTCAATGGTGACACTTCCAACTTCCAATTCCACACATGTTCAATGGTGACACTTCCAACTTCCAAATCCACACATGTTCAATGGTGACACTTCCAACTTCCAAATCTACACATGTTCAATAGTTGCACTTCCAACTTCCACCTTCCAAATCCACACATGTTCAATGGTGACACTTCCAACTTCCAACTTCAAAATCTACACATGTTCAATGGTGACACTTCCAACTTCCAAATCCACACATGTTCATTGGTGACCCTTCCAACATCAAACTTCCAACTCTACACATGTTCAATGGTGACACATCCAACTTCCAACTTCCAAATCTAAACATGTTCAATGGTGACACTTCCAACTTCCAAATCCAAACATGTTCAATGGTGACACTTCCAACTTCCAAATCCACACATGTTCAATGGTGACACTTCCAACTTCCAAATGTACACATGTTCAATGGTGACACTGACAAATTACAACTTCCAAATCCGCACATGTTCAATAGTGACACTTCCAACTTCCACCTTCCAAATCCACACATGTTCAATGGTGACACTTCCAACTTCCAACTTCCAAATCTACACATGTTCAATGGTAACACTTCCAACTTCCAAATCCACACATATTCAATGGTGACCCTTCCAACTTCCAACTTCCAAATCTACACATGTTCAATGGTGACACTTCCAACTTCCAAATCTACACATGTTCAATGGTGACACTTCCAACTTCCAAATCCACACATGTTCAATGGTGACACTTCCAACTTCCAAATCCACACATTTTCAATGGTGACACTTCCAACTTCCAACTTCAAAATCTACACATGTTCAATGGTGACACTGGCAAATTAAAACTTCCAACTTCCAAATCCACACATGTTCAATGGTGACACTTCCAACTTCCAACTTCCAAATCCACACATGTTCAATGGTGACACTTCCAACTTCCAACTTCCAAATCTACACATGTTCAATGGTGACACTTCCAACTTCCAAATCTACACATGTTCAATGGTTACACTTCCAACTTCCTACTTCCAAATCCACACATGTTCAATGGTGACACTTCCAACTTCCAAATCTACACATGTTCAATAGTTGCACTTCCAACTTCCACCTTCCAAATCCACACATGTTCAATGGTGACACTTCCAACTTCCAAATCTACACATGTTCAATGGTGACACTTCCAACTTCCAAATCCACACATGTTCAATGGTGACCCTTCCAACTTCCAACTTCCAAATCCACACATGTTCAATGGTGACACTTCCAACTTCCAACTTCCAAATGTACACATGTTCAATGGTGACACTTCCAACTTCCAAATCTGCACATGTTCAATAGTGGCACTTCCAACTTCCAACTTCCAAATCCACACATGTTCAATGGTGACACTTCCAACTTCCAAATCTACACATGTTCAATGGTAACACTTCCAACTTCCAAATCCACACATGTTCAATGGTGACACTTCCAACTTCCAACTTCCAATTCCACACATGCTCAATGGTGACACTTCCAACTTCCAACTTCCAAATCCACACATGTTCAATGGTGACACTTCCAACTTCCAACTTCCAAATCCACACATGTTCAATGGTGACACTTCCAACTTCCAAATCTACACATGTTCAATAGTTGCACTTCCAACTTCCACCTTGCAAATCTACACATGTTCAATGGTAACACTTCCAACTTCCAAATCCACACATGTTCAATGGTGACACTTCCAACTTCCAACTTCCAATTCCACACATGTTCAATGGTGACACTTCCAACTTCCAACTTCAAAATCCACACATGTTCAATGGTGACACTTCCAACTTCCAAATCTACACATGTTCAATGGTGACACTGACAAATTACAACTTCCAAATCTGCACAGGTTCAATGGTGACACTTCCAACTTCCAACTTCCAAATCCACACATGTTCAATGGTGACACTTCCAACTTCCAACTTCCAAATCCACACATGTTCAATGGTGACACTTCCAACTTCCAACTTCCAAATCCACACATGTTTAATGGTGACACTTCCAACTTCCAAATCTGCACATGTTCAATAGTGGCACTTCCAACTTCCACCTTCCAAATCCACACATGTTCAATGGTGACACTTCCAACTTCCAAATCTACACATGTTCAATGGTAGCACTTCCAACTTCCAAATCCACACATGTTCAATGGTGACCCTTCCAACTTCCAACTTCCAAATGTACACATGTTCAATGGTGACACTTCCAACTTCCAAATCTGCACATGTTCAATGGTGGCACTTCCAACTTCCACCTTCCAAATCCACACATGTTCAATGGTGACACTTCCAACTTCCAACTTCCAAATCTACACATGTTCAATGGTAACACTTCCAACTTCCAAATCCACACATGTTCAATGGTGACACTTCCAACTTCCAACTTCCAATTCCACACATGTTCAATGGTGACACTTCCAACTTCCAACTTCCAATTCCACACATGTTCAATGGTGACACTTCCAACTTCCAACTTCCAAATCCACACATGTTCAATGGTGACACTTCCAACTTCCAACTTCCAAATCCACACATGTTCAATGGTGACACTTCCAACTTCCAAATCTACACATGTTCAATAGTTGCACTTCCAACTTCCACCTTCCAAATCTACACATGTTCAATGGAAACACTTCCAACTTCCAACTTCCAAATCCACACATGTTCAATGGTGACACTTCCAACTTCCAAATCTACACATGTTCAATGGTGACACTGACAAATAACAACTTCCAAATCCACACATGTTCAATGGTGACACTTCCAACTTCCAACTTCCAAATCCACACATGTTCAATGGTGACACTTCCAACTTCCACCTTCCAAATCCACACATGTTCAATGGTGACACTTCCAACTTCCAACTTCCAAATCCACACATGTTCAATGGTGACCCTTCCAACTTCCAACTTCCAAATGTACACATGTTCAATGGTGACACTTCCAACTTCCAAATCTGCACATGTTCAATGGTGGCACTTCCAACTTCCACCTTCCAAATCCACACATGTTCAATGGTGACACTTCCAACTTCCAACTTCCAAATCTACACATGTTCAATGGTAACACTTCCAACTTCCAAATCCACACATGTTCAATGGTGACACTTCCAACTTCCAACTTCCAATTCCACACATGTTCAATGGTGACACTTCCAACTTCCAACTTCCAATTCCACACATGTTCAATGGTGACACTTCCAACTTCCAACTTCCAAATCCACACATGTTCAATGGTGACACTTCCAACTTCCAACTTCCAAATCCACACATGTTCAATGGTGACACTTCCAACTTCCAAATCTACACATGTTCAATAGTTGCACTTCCAACTTCCACCTTCCAAATCTACACATGTTCAATGGAAACACTTCCAACTTCCAACTTCCAAATCCACACATGTTCAATGGTGACACTTCCAACTTCCAAATCTACACATGTTCAATGGTGACACTGACAAATAACAACTTCCAAATCCACACATGTTCAATGGTGACACTTCCAACTTCCAACTTCCAAATCCACACATGTTCAATGGTGACACTTCCAACTTCCACCTTCCAAATCCACACATGTTCAATGGTGACACTTCCAACTTCCAACTTCCAAATCCACACATGTTCAATGGTGACCCTTCCAACTTCCAACTTCCAAATGTACACATGTTCAATGGTGACACTTCCAACTTCCAAATCTGCACATGTTCAATAGTGGCACTTCCAACTTCCACCTTCCAAATCCACACATGTTCAATGGTGACACTTCCAACTTCCAACTTCCAAATCTACACATGTTCAATGGTAACACTTCCAACTTCCAAATCCACACATGTTCAATGGTGACACTTCCAACTTCCAACTTCCAATTCCACACATGTTCAATGGTGACACTTCCAACTTCCAATTCCACACATGTTCAATGGTGACACTTCCAACTTCCAACTTCCAAATCCACACATGTTCAATGGTGACACTTCCAACTTCCAACTTCCAAATCCACACATGTTCAATGGTGACACTTCCAACTTCCAAATCTACACATGTTCAATAGTTGCACTTCCAACTTCCACCTTCCAAATCTACACATGTTCAATGGTAACACTTCCAACTTCCAACTTCCAAATCCACACATGTTCAATGGTGACACTTCCAACTTCCAAATCTACACATGTTCAATGGTGACACTGACAAATAACAACTTCCAAATCCACACATGTTCAATGGTGACACTTCCAACTTCCAACTTCTAAATCCACACATGTTCAATGGTGACACTTCCAACTTCCACCTTCCAAATCCACACATGTTCAATGGTGACACTTCCAACTTCCAACTTCCAAATCCACACATGTTCAATGGTGACACTTCCAACTTCCAAATCTACACATGTTCAATGGTGACACTGAAAAAGTAAAACTTCCATCTTCCAAATCCACACATAATGGTGAAAATTCCAACTTCCAACTTCAGCATATGACCCTTCTGCCCCCTGGTGGAAGTACAATTATTTGTAGAAATTACTTCCAACTTCCATCTTCATTCTTCCAAATTCAGCATATGACCCTTCTGCCCCCTGGTGGAAATATAATTATTTGTAGAATTTACTTCCAACTTCCATCTTCAATCTTCCAAATTCAGCATATGACCCTTCTGCCCCCTGGTGGAAATATAATTATTTGTAGAAATTACTTCCAAATTCCATCTTCAATCTTCCAAATTCAGCATATGATCCTTCTGCCCCCTGGTGGTAATATAATTATTTTAAAAAATTACTTCCAAATTCAGCACTTCCAAATCCAGATTTGGACTAGTGCCCCCGAATTATGCATGGCCATTTATAGAATTGCAACATTTTTAAAAAAAAATTTAACTCAGAGGAAACAAATGATAAAGCTTTGAAAATATTTTTCTGGGATTAAGGTTGACGAACCCTAACCTTCAACCCTAACCTTTTGAACCGTAACCTTTCTGGGAATTTATAAAAAATACCTTCCATAATCAGCCCCTCAACTTCCAACTTCCAAATTCAACCTTCCAAAATCAGCCTGAGGTTAGGGTTCAAACCCTAGTTAGGGTTAGGGTTAGGGTTAGGGTTAGGGTTAGGGTTAGGGTTAGGGTTAGGGTTAGGGTTAGGGTTAGGGTTAGGGTTAGGGTTAGGGTTAGGGTTAGGGTTAGGGTTAGGGTTAGGGTTAGGGTTAGGGTTAGGGTTAGGGTTAGGGTTAGGGTTAGGGTTAGGGTTAGGGTTAGGGTTAGGGTTAGGGTTAGGGTTAGGGTTAGGGTTAGGGTTAGGGTTAGGGTTAGGGTTAGGGTTAGGGTTAGGGTTAGGGTTAGGGTTAGGGTTAGGGTTAGGGTTAGGGTTAGGGTTAGGTAGGGTTAGGGTTAGGGTTAGGGTTAGGGTTAGGGTTAGGGTTAGGGTTAGGGTTAGGGTTAGGGTTAGGGTTAGGGTTAGGGTTAGGGTTAGGGTTAGGGTTAGGGTTAGGGTTAGGGTTAGGGTTAGGGTTAGGGTTAGGGTTAGGGTTAGGGTTAGGGTTAGGGTTAGGGTTAGGGTTAGGGTTAGGGTTAGGGTTAGGGTTAGGGTTAGGGTTAGGGTTAGGGTTAGGGTTAGGGTTAGGGTTAGGGTTAGGGTTAGGGTTAGGGTTAGGGTTAGGGTTAGGGTTAGGGTTAGGGTTAGGGTTAGGGTTAGGGTTAGGGTTAGGGTTAGGGTTAGGGTTAGGGTTAGGGTTAGGGTTAGGGTTAGGGTTAGGGTTAGGGTTAGGGTTAGGGTTAGGGTTAGGGTTAGGGTTAGGGTTAGGGTTAGGGTTAGGGTTAGGGTTAGGGTTAGGGTTAGGGTTAGGGTTAGGGTTAGGGTTAGGGTTAGGGTTAGGGTTAGGGTTAGGGTTAGGGTTAGGGTTAGGGTTAGGGTTAGGGTTAGGGTTAGGGTTAGGGTTAGGGTTAGGGTTAGGGTTAGGGTTAGGGTTAGGGTTAGGGTTAGGGTTAGGGTTAGGGTTAGGGTTAGGGTTAGGGTTAGGGTTAGGGTTAGGGTTAGGGTTAGGGTTAGGGTTAGGGTTAGGGTTAGGGTTAGGGTTAGGGTTAGGGTTAGGGTTAGGGTTAGGGTTAGGGTTAGGGTTAGGGTTAGGGTTAGGGTTAGGGTTAGGGTTAGGGTTAGGGTTAGGGTTAGGGTTAGGGTTAGGGTTAGGGTTAGGGTTAGGGTTAGGGTTAGGGTTAGGGTTAGGGTTAGGGTTAGGGTTAGGGTTAGGGTTAGGGTTAGGGTTAGGGTTAGGGTTAGGGTTAGGGTTAGGGTTAGGGTTAGGGTTAGGGTTAGGGTTAGGGTTAGGGTTAGGGTTAGGGTTAGGGTTAGGGTTAGGGTTAGGGTTAGGGTTAGGGTTAGGGTTAGGGTTAGGGTTAGGGTTAGGGTTAGGGTTAGGGTTAGGGTTAGGGTTAGGGTTAGGGTTAGGGTTAGGGTTAGGGTTAGGGTTAGGGTTAGGGTTAGGGTTAGGGTTAGGGTTAGGGTTAGGGTTAGGGTTAGGGTTAGGGTTAGGGTTAGGGTTAGGGTTAGGGTTAGGGTTAGGGTTAGGGTTAGGGTTAGGGTTAGGGTTAGGGTTAGGGTTAGGGTTAGGGTTAGGGTTAGGGTTAGGGTTAGGGTTAGGGTTAGGGTTAGGGTTAGGGTTAGGGTTAGGGTTAGGGTTAGGGTTAGGGTTAGGGTTAGGGTTAGGGTTAGGGTTAGGGTTAGGGTTAGGGTTAGGGTTAGGGTTAGGGTTAGGGTTAGGGTTAGGGTTAGGGTTAGGGTTAGGGTTAGGGTTAGGGTTAGGGTTAGGGTTAGGGTTAGGGTTAGGGTTAGGGTTAGGGTTAGGGTTAGGGTTAGGGTTAGGGTTAGGGTTAGGGTTAGGGTTAGGGTTAGGGTTAGGGTTAGGGTTAGGGTTAGGGTTAGGGTTAGGGTTAGGGTTAGGGTTAGGGTTAGGGTTAGGGTTAGGGTTAGGGTTAGGGTTAGGGTTAGGGTTAGGGTTAGGGTTAGGGTTAGGGTTAGGGTTAGGGTTAGGGTTAGGGTTAGGGTTAGGGTTAGGGTTAGGGTTAGGGTTAGGGTTAGGGTTAGGGTTAGGGTTAGGGTTAGGGTTAGGGTTAGGGTTAGGGTTAGGGTTAGGGTTAGGGTTAGGGTTAGGGTTAGGGTTAGGGTTAGGGTTAGGGTTAGGGTTAGGGTTAGGGTTAGGGTTAGGGTTAGGGTTAGGGTTAGGGTTAGGGTTAGGGTTAGGGTTAGGGTTAGGGTTAGGGTTAGGGTTAGGGTTAGGGTTAGGGTTAGGGTTAGGGTTAGGGTTAGGGTTAGGGTTAGGGTTAGGGTTAGGGTTAGGGTTAGGGTTAGGGTTAGGGTTAGGGTTAGGGTTAGGGTTAGGGTTAGGGTTAGGGTTAGGGTTAGGGTTAGGGTTAGGGTTAGGGTTAGGGTTAGGGTTAGGGTTAGGGTTAGGGTTAGGGTTAGGGTTAGGGTTAGGGTTAGGGTTAGGGTTAGGGTTAGGGTTAGGGTTAGGGTTAGGGTTAGGGTTAGGGTTAGGGTTAGGGTTAGGGTTAGGGTTAGGGTTAGGGTTAGGGTTAGGGTTAGGGTTAGGGTTAGGGTTAGGGTTAGGGTTAGGGTTAGGGTTAGGGTTAGGGTTAGGGTTAGGGTTAGGGTTAGGGTTAGGGTTAGGGTTAGGGTTAGGGTTAGGGTTAGGGTTAGGGTTAGGGTTAGGGTTAGGGTTAGGGTTAGGGTTAGGGTTAGGGTTAGGGTTAGGGTTAGGGTTAGGGTTAGGGTTAGGGTTAGGGTTAGGGTTAGGGTTAGGGTTAGGGTTAGGGTTAGGGTTAGGGTTAGGGTTAGGGTTAGGGTTAGGGTTAGGGTTAGGGTTAGGGTTAGGGTTAGGGTTAGGGTTAGGGTTAGGGTTAGGGTTAGGGTTAGGGTTAGGGTTAGGGTTAGGGTTAGGGTTAGGGTTAGGGTTAGGGTTAGGGTTAGGGTTAGGGTTAGGGTTAGGGTTAGGGTTAGGGTTAGGGTTAGGGTTAGGGTTAGGGTTAGGGTTAGGGTTAGGGTTAGGGTTAGGGTTAGGGTTAGGGTTAGGGTTAGGGTTAGGGTTAGGGTTAGGGTTAGGGTTAGGGTTAGGGTTAGGGTTAGGGTTAGGGTTAGGGTTAGGGTTAGGGTTAGGGTTAGGGTTAGGGTTAGGGTTAGGGTTAGGGTTAGGGTTAGGGTTAGGGTTAGGGTTAGGGTTAGGGTTAGGGTTAGGGTTAGGGTTAGGGTTAGGGTTAGGGTTAGGGTTAGGGTTAGGGTTAGGGTTAGGGTTAGGGTTAGGGTTAGGGTTAGGGTTAGGGTTAGGGTTAGGGTTAGGGTTAGGGTTAGGGTTAGGGTTAGGGTTAGGGTTAGGGTTAGGGTTAGGGTTAGGGTTAGGGTTAGGGTTAGGGTTAGGGTTAGGGTTAGGGTTAGGGTTAGGGTTAGGGTTAGGGTTAGGGTTAGGGTTAGGGTTAGGGTTAGGGTTAGGGTTAGGGTTAGGGTTAGGGTTAGGGTTAGGGTTAGGGTTAGGGTTAGGGTTAGGGTTAGGGTTAGGGTTAGGGTTAGGGTTAGGGTTAGGGTTAGGGTTAGGGTTAGGGTTAGGGTTAGGGTTAGGGTTAGGGTTAGGGTTAGGGTTAGGGTTAGGGTTAGGGTTAGGGTTAGGGTTAGGGTTAGGGTTAGGGTTAGGGTTAGGGTTAGGGTTAGGGTTAGGGTTAGGGTTAGGGTTAGGGTTAGGGTTAGGGTTAGGGTTAGGGTTAGGGTTAGGGTTAGGGTTAGGGTTAGGGTTAGGGTTAGGGTTAGGGTTAGGGTTAGGGTTAGGGTTAGGGTTAGGGTTAGGGTTAGGGTTAGGGTTAGGGTTAGGGTTAGGGTTAGGGTTAGGGTTAGGGTTAGGGTTAGGGTTAGGGTTAGGGTTAGGGTTAGGGTTAGGGTTAGGGTTAGGGTTAGGGTTAGGGTTAGGGTTAGGGTTAGGGTTAGGGTTAGGGTTAGGGTTAGGGTTAGGGTTAGGGTTAGGGTTAGGGTTAGGGTTAGGGTTAGGGTTAGGGTTAGGGTTAGGGTTAGGGTTAGGGTTAGGGTTAGGGTTAGGGTTAGGGTTAGGGTTAGGGTTAGGGTTAGGGTTAGGGTTAGGGTTAGGGTTAGGGTTAGGGTTAGGGTTAGGGTTAGGGTTAGGGTTAGGGTTAGGGTTAGGGTTAGGGTTAGGGTTAGGGTTAGGGTTAGGGTTAGGGTTAGGGTTAGGGTTAGGGTTAGGGTTAGGGTTAGGGTTAGGGTTAGGGTTAGGGTTAGGGTTAGGGTTAGGGTTAGGGTTAGGGTTAGGGTTAGGGTTAGGGTTAGGGTTAGGGTTAGGGTTAGGGTTAGGGTTAGGGTTAGGGTTAGGGTTAGGGTTAGGGTTAGGGTTAGGGTTAGGGTTAGGGTTAGGGTTAGGGTTAGGGTTAGGGTTAGGGTTAGGGTTAGGGTTAGGGTTAGGGTTAGGGTTAGGGTTAGGGTTAGGGTTAGGGTTAGGGTTAGGGTTAGGGTTAGGGTTAGGGTTAGGGTTAGGGTTAGGGTTAGGGTTAGGGTTAGGGTTAGGGTTAGGGTTAGGGTTAGGGTTAGGGTTAGGGTTAGGGTTAGGGTTAGGGTTAGGGTTAGGGTTAGGGTTAGGGTTAGGGTTAGGGTTAGGGTTAGGGTTAGGGTTAGGGTTAGGGTTAGGGTTAGGGTTAGGGTTAGGGTTAGGGTTAGGGTTAGGGTTAGGGTTAGGGTTAGGGTTAGGGTTAGGGTTAGGGTTAGGGTTAGGGTTAGGGTTAGGGTTAGGGTTAGGGTTAGGGTTAGGGTTAGGGTTAGGGTTAGGGTTAGGGTTAGGGTTAGGGTTAGGGTTAGGGTTAGGGTTAGGGTTAGGGTTAGGGTTAGGGTTAGGGTTAGGGTTAGGGTTAGGGTTAGGGTTAGGGTTAGGGTTAGGGTTAGGGTTAGGGTTAGGGTTAGGGTTAGGGTTAGGGTTAGGGTTAGGGTTAGGGTTAGGGTTAGGGTTAGGGTTAGGGTTAGGGTTAGGGTTAGGGTTAGGGTTAGGGTTAGGGTTAGGGTTAGGGTTAGGGTTAGGGTTAGGGTTAGGGTTAGGGTTAGGGTTAGGGTTAGGGTTAGGGTTAGGGTTAGGGTTAGGGTTAGGGTTAGGGTTAGGGTTAGGGTTAGGGTTAGGGTTAGGGTTAGGGTTAGGGTTAGGGTTAGGGTTAGGGTTAGGGTTAGGGTTAGGGTTAGGGTTAGGGTTAGGGTTAGGGTTAGGGTTAGGGTTAGGGTTAGGGTTAGGGTTAGGGTTAGGGTTAGGGTTAGGGTTAGGGTTAGGGTTAGGGTTAGGGTTAGGGTTAGGGTTAGGGTTAGGGTTAGGGTTAGGGTTAGGGTTAGGGTTAGGGTTAGGGTTAGGGTTAGGGTTAGGGTTAGGGTTAGGGTTAGGGTTAGGGTTAGGGTTAGGGTTAGGGTTAGGGTTAGGGTTAGGGTTAGGGTTAGGGTTAGGGTTAGGGTTAGGGTTAGGGTTAGGGTTAGGGTTAGGGTTAGGGTTAGGGTTAGGGTTAGGGTTAGGGTTAGGGTTAGGGTTAGGGTTAGGGTTAGGGTTAGGGTTAGGGTTAGGGTTAGGGTTAGGGTTAGGGTTAGGGTTAGGGTTAGGGTTAGGGTTAGGGTTAGGGTTAGGGTTAGGGTTAGGGTTAGGGTTAGGGTTAGGGTTAGGGTTAGGGTTAGGGTTAGGGTTAGGGTTAGGGTTAGGGTTAGGGTTAGGGTTAGGGTTAGGGTTAGGGTTAGGGTTAGGGTTAGGGTTAGGGTTAGGGTTAGGGTTAGGGTTAGGGTTAGGGTTAGGGTTAGGGTTAGGGTTAGGGTTAGGGTTAGGGTTAGGGTTAGGGTTAGGGTTAGGGTTAGGGTTAGGGTTAGGGTTAGGGTTAGGGTTAGGGTTAGGGTTAGGGTTAGGGTTAGGGTTAGGGTTAGGGTTAGGGTTAGGGTTAGGGTTAGGGTTAGGGTTAGGGTTAGGGTTAGGGTTAGGGTTAGGGTTAGGGTTAGGGTTAGGGTTAGGGTTAGGGTTAGGGTTAGGGTTAGGGTTAGGGTTAGGGTTAGGGTTAGGGTTAGGGTTAGGGTTAGGGTTAGGGTTAGGGTTAGGGTTAGGGTTAGGGTTAGGGTTAGGGTTAGGGTTAGGGTTAGGGTTAGGGTTAGGGTTAGGGTTAGGGTTAGGGTTAGGGTTAGGGTTAGGGTTAGGGTTAGGGTTAGGGTTAGGGTTAGGGTTAGGGTTAGGGTTAGGGTTAGGGTTAGGGTTAGGGTTAGGGTTAGGGTTAGGGTTAGGGTTAGGGTTAGGGTTAGGGTTAGGGTTAGGGTTAGGGTTAGGGTTAGGGTTAGGGTTAGGGTTAGGGTTAGGGTTAGGGTTAGGGTTAGGGTTAGGGTTAGGGTTAGGGTTAGGGTTAGGGTTAGGGTTAGGGTTAGGGTTAGGGTTAGGGTTAGGGTTAGGGTTAGGGTTAGGGTTAGGGTTAGGGTTAGGGTTAGGGTTAGGGTTAGGGTTAGGGTTAGGGTTAGGGTTAGGGTTAGGGTTAGGGTTAGGGTTAGGGTTAGGGTTAGGGTTAGGGTTAGGGTTAGGGTTAGGGTTAGGGTTAGGGTTAGGGTTAGGGTTAGGGTTAGGGTTAGGGTTAGGGTTAGGGTTAGGGTTAGGGTTAGGGTTAGGGTTAGGGTTAGGGTTAGGGTTAGGGTTAGGGTTAGGGTTAGGGTTAGGGTTAGGGTTAGGGTTAGGGTTAGGGTTAGGGTTAGGGTTAGGGTTAGGGTTAGGGTTAGGGTTAGGGTTAGGGTTAGGGTTAGGGTTAGGGTTAGGGTTAGGGTTAGGGTTAGGGTTAGGGTTAGGGTTAGGGTTAGGGTTAGGGTTAGGGTTAGGGTTAGGGTTAGGGTTAGGGTTAGGGTTAGGGTTAGGGTTAGGGTTAGGGTTAGGGTTAGGGTTAGGGTTAGGGTTAGGGTTAGGGTTAGGGTTAGGGTTAGGGTTAGGGTTAGGGTTAGGGTTAGGGTTAGGGTTAGGGTTAGGGTTAGGGTTAGGGTTAGGGTTAGGGTTAGGGTTAGGGTTAGGGTTAGGGTTAGGGTTAGGGTTAGGGTTAGGGTTAGGGTTAGGGTTAGGGTTAGGGTTAGGGTTAGGGTTAGGGTTAGGGTTAGGGTTAGGGTTAGGGTTAGGGTTAGGGTTAGGGTTAGGGTTAGGGTTAGGGTTAGGGTTAGGGTTAGGGTTAGGGTTAGGGTTAGGGTTAGGGTTAGGGTTAGGGTTAGGGTTAGGGTTAGGGTTAGGGTTAGGGTTAGGGTTAGGGTTAGGGTTAGGGTTAGGGTTAGGGTTAGGGTTAGGGTTAGGGTTAGGGTTAGGGTTAGGGTTAGGGTTAGGGTTAGGGTTAGGGTTAGGGTTAGGGTTAGGGTTAGGGTTAGGGTTAGGGTTAGGGTTAGGGTTAGGGTTAGGGTTAGGGTTAGGGTTAGGGTTAGGGTTAGGGTTAGGGTTAGGGTTAGGGTTAGGGTTAGGGTTAGGGTTAGGGTTAGGGTTAGGGTTAGGGTTAGGGTTAGGGTTAGGGTTAGGGTTAGGGTTAGGGTTAGGGTTAGGGTTAGGGTTAGGGTTAGGGTTAGGGTTAGGGTTAGGGTTAGGGTTAGGGTTAGGGTTAGGGTTAGGGTTAGGGTTAGGGTTAGGGTTAGGGTTAGGGTTAGGGTTAGGGTTAGGGTTAGGGTTAGGGTTAGGGTTAGGGTTAGGGTTAGGGTTAGGGTTAGGGTTAGGGTTAGGGTTAGGGTTAGGGTTAGGGTTAGGGTTAGGGTTAGGGTTAGGGTTAGGGTTAGGGTTAGGGTTAGGGTTAGGGTTAGGGTTAGGGTTAGGGTTAGGGTTAGGGTTAGGGTTAGGGTTAGGGTTAGGGTTAGGGTTAGGGTTAGGGTTAGGGTTAGGGTTAGGGTTAGGGTTAGGGTTAGGGTTAGGGTTAGGGTTAGGGTTAGGGTTAGGGTTAGGGTTAGGGTTAGGGTTAGGGTTAGGGTTAGGGTTAGGGTTAGGGTTAGGGTTAGGGTTAGGGTTAGGGTTAGGGTTAGGGTTAGGGTTAGGGTTAGGGTTAGGGTTAGGGTTAGGGTTAGGGTTAGGGTTAGGGTTAGGGTTAGGGTTAGGGTTAGGGTTAGGGTTAGGGTTAGGGTTAGGGTTAGGGTTAGGGTTAGGGTTAGGGTTAGGGTTAGGGTTAGGGTTAGGGTTAGGGTTAGGGTTAGGGTTAGGGTTAGGGTTAGGGTTAGGGTTAGGGTTAGGGTTAGGGTTAGGGTTAGGGTTAGGGTTAGGGTTAGGGTTAGGGTTAGGGTTAGGGTTAGGGTTAGGGTTAGGGTTAGGGTTAGGGTTAGGGTTAGGGTTAGGGTTAGGGTTAGGGTTAGGGTTAGGGTTAGGGTTAGGGTTAGGGTTAGGGTTAGGGTTAGGGTTAGGGTTAGGGTTAGGGTTAGGGTTAGGGTTAGGGTTAGGGTTAGGGTTAGGGTTAGGGTTAGGGTTAGGGTTAGGGTTAGGGTTAGGGTTAGGGTTAGGGTTAGGGTTAGGGTTAGGGTTAGGGTTAGGGTTAGGGTTAGGGTTAGGGTTAGGGTTAGGGTTAGGGTTAGGGTTAGGGTTAGGGTTAGGGTTAGGGTTAGGGTTAGGGTTAGGGTTAGGGTTAGGGTTAGGGTTAGGGTTAGGGTTAGGGTTAGGGTTAGGGTTAGGGTTAGGGTTAGGGTTAGGGTTAGGGTTAGGGTTAGGGTTAGGGTTAGGGTTAGGGTTAGGGTTAGGGTTAGGGTTAGGGTTAGGGTTAGGGTTAGGGTTAGGGTTAGGGTTAGGGTTAGGGTTAGGGTTAGGGTTAGGGTTAGGGTTAGGGTTAGGGTTAGGGTTAGGGTTAGGGTTAGGGTTAGGGTTAGGGTTAGGGTTAGGGTTAGGGTTAGGGTTAGGGTTAGGGTTAGGGTTAGGGTTAGGGTTAGGGTTAGGGTTAGGGTTAGGGTTAGGGTTAGGGTTAGGGTTAGGGTTAGGGTTAGGGTTAGGGTTAGGGTTAGGGTTAGGGTTAGGGTTAGGGTTAGGGTTAGGGTTAGGGTTAGGGTTAGGGTTAGGGTTAGGGTTAGGGTTAGGGTTAGGGTTAGGGTTAGGGTTAGGGTTAGGGTTAGGGTTAGGGTTAGGGTTAGGGTTAGGGTTAGGGTTAGGGTTAGGGTTAGGGTTAGGGTTAGGGTTAGGGTTAGGGTTAGGGTTAGGGTTAGGGTTAGGGTTAGGGTTAGGGTTAGGGTTAGGGTTAGGGTTAGGGTTAGGGTTAGGGTTAGGGTTAGGGTTAGGGTTAGGGTTAGGGTTAGGGTTAGGGTTAGGGTTAGGGTTAGGGTTAGGGTTAGGGTTAGGGTTAGGGTTAGGGTTAGGGTTAGGGTTAGGGTTAGGGTTAGGGTTAGGGTTAGGGTTAGGGTTAGGGTTAGGGTTAGGGTTAGGGTTAGGGTTAGGGTTAGGGTTAGGGTTAGGGTTAGGGTTAGGGTTAGGGTTAGGGTTAGGGTTAGGGTTAGGGTTAGGGTTAGGGTTAGGGTTAGGGTTAGGGTTAGGGTTAGGGTTAGGGTTAGGGTTAGGGTTAGGGTTAGGGTTAGGGTTAGGGTTAGGGTTAGGGTTAGGGTTAGGGTTAGGGTTAGGGTTAGGGTTAGGGTTAGGGTTAGGGTTAGGGTTAGGGTTAGGGTTAGGGTTAGGGTTAGGGTTAGGGTTAGGGTTAGGGTTAGGGTTAGGGTTAGGGTTAGGGTTAGGGTTAGGGTTAGGGTTAGGGTTAGGGTTAGGGTTAGGGTTAGGGTTAGGGTTAGGGTTAGGGTTAGGGTTAGGGTTAGGGTTAGGGTTAGGGTTAGGGTTAGGGTTAGGGTTAGGGTTAGGGTTAGGGTTAGGGTTAGGGTTAGGGTTAGGGTTAGGGTTAGGGTTAGGGTTAGGGTTAGGGTTAGGGTTAGGGTTAGGGTTAGGGTTAGGGTTAGGGTTAGGGTTAGGGTTAGGGTTAGGGTTAGGGTTAGGGTTAGGGTTAGGGTTAGGGTTAGGGTTAGGGTTAGGGTTAGGGTTAGGGTTAGGGTTAGGGTTAGGGTTAGGGTTAGGGTTAGGGTTAGGGTTAGGGTTAGGGTTAGGGTTAGGGTTAGGGTTAGGGTTAGGGTTAGGGTTAGGGTTAGGGTTAGGGTTAGGGTTAGGGTTAGGGTTAGGGTTAGGGTTAGGGTTAGGGTTAGGGTTAGGGTTAGGGTTAGGGTTAGGGTTAGGGTTAGGGTTAGGGTTAGGGTTAGGGTTAGGGTTAGGGTTAGGGTTAGGGTTAGGGTTAGGGTTAGGGTTAGGGTTAGGGTTAGGGTTAGGGTTAGGGTTAGGGTTAGGGTTAGGGTTAGGGTTAGGGTTAGGGTTAGGGTTAGGGTTAGGGTTAGGGTTAGGGTTAGGGTTAGGGTTAGGGTTAGGGTTAGGGTTAGGGTTAGGGTTAGGGTTAGGGTTAGGGTTAGGGTTAGGGTTAGGGTTAGGGTTAGGGTTAGGGTTAGGGTTAGGGTTAGGGTTAGGGTTAGGGTTAGGGTTAGGGTTAGGGTTAGGGTTAGGGTTAGGGTTAGGGTTAGGGTTAGGGTTAGGGTTAGGGTTAGGGTTAGGGTTAGGGTTAGGGTTAGGGTTAGGGTTAGGGTTAGGGTTAGGGTTAGGGTTAGGGTTAGGGTTAGGGTTAGGGTTAGGGTTAGGGTTAGGGTTAGGGTTAGGGTTAGGGTTAGGGTTAGGGTTAGGGTTAGGGTTAGGGTTAGGGTTAGGGTTAGGGTTAGGGTTAGGGTTAGGGTTAGGGTTAGGGTTAGGGTTAGGGTTAGGGTTAGGGTTAGGGTTAGGGTTAGGGTTAGGGTTAGGGTTAGGGTTAGGGTTAGGGTTAGGGTTAGGGTTAGGGTTAGGGTTAGGGTTAGGGTTAGGGTTAGGGTTAGGGTTAGGGTTAGGGTTAGGGTTAGGGTTAGGGTTAGGGTTAGGGTTAGGGTTAGGGTTAGGGTTAGGGTTAGGGTTAGGGTTAGGGTTAGGGTTAGGGTTAGGGTTAGGGTTAGGGTTAGGGTTAGGGTTAGGGTTAGGGTTAGGGTTAGGGTTAGGGTTAGGGTTAGGGTTAGGGTTAGGGTTAGGGTTAGGGTTAGGGTTAGGGTTAGGGTTAGGGTTAGGGTTAGGGTTAGGGTTAGGGTTAGGGTTAGGGTTAGGGTTAGGGTTAGGGTTAGGGTTAGGGTTAGGGTTAGGGTTAGGGTTAGGGTTAGGGTTAGGGTTAGGGTTAGGGTTAGGGTTAGGGTTAGGGTTAGGGTTAGGGTTAGGGTTAGGGTTAGGGTTAGGGTTAGGGTTAGGGTTAGGGTTAGGGTTAGGGTTAGGGTTAGGGTTAGGGTTAGGGTTAGGGTTAGGGTTAGGGTTAGGGTTAGGGTTAGGGTTAGGGTTAGGGTTAGGGTTAGGGTTAGGGTTAGGGTTAGGGTTAGGGTTAGGGTTAGGGTTAGGGTTAGGGTTAGGGTTAGGGTTAGGGTTAGGGTTAGGGTTAGGGTTAGGGTTAGGGTTAGGGTTAGGGTTAGGGTTAGGGTTAGGGTTAGGGTTAGGGTTAGGGTTAGGGTTAGGGTTAGGGTTAGGGTTAGGGTTAGGGTTAGGGTTAGGGTTAGGGTTAGGGTTAGGGTTAGGGTTAGGGTTAGGGTTAGGGTTAGGGTTAGGGTTAGGGTTAGGGTTAGGGTTAGGGTTAGGGTTAGGGTTAGGGTTAGGGTTAGGGTTAGGGTTAGGGTTAGGGTTAGGGTTAGGGTTAGGGTTAGGGTTAGGGTTAGGGTTAGGGTTAGGGTTAGGGTTAGGGTTAGGGTTAGGGTTAGGGTTAGGGTTAGGGTTAGGGTTAGGGTTAGGGTTAGGGTTAGGGTTAGGGTTAGGGTTAGGGTTAGGGTTAGGGTTAGGGTTAGGGTTAGGGTTAGGGTTAGGGTTAGGGTTAGGGTTAGGGTTAGGGTTAGGGTTAGGGTTAGGGTTAGGGTTAGGGTTAGGGTTAGGGTTAGGGTTAGGGTTAGGGTTAGGGTTAGGGTTAGGGTTAGGGTTAGGGTTAGGGTTAGGGTTAGGGTTAGGGTTAGGGTTAGGGTTAGGGTTAGGGTTAGGGTTAGGGTTAGGGTTAGGGTTAGGGTTAGGGTTAGGGTTAGGGTTAGGGTTAGGGTTAGGGTTAGGGTTAGGGTTAGGGTTAGGGTTAGGGTTAGGGTTAGGGTTAGGGTTAGGGTTAGGGTTAGGGTTAGGGTTAGGGTTAGGGTTAGGGTTAGGGTTAGGGTTAGGGTTAGGGTTAGGGTTAGGGTTAGGGTTAGGGTTAGGGTTAGGGTTAGGGTTAGGGTTAGGGTTAGGGTTAGGGTTAGGGTTAGGGTTAGGGTTAGGGTTAGGGTTAGGGTTAGGGTTAGGGTTAGGGTTAGGGTTAGGGTTAGGGTTAGGGTTAGGGTTAGGGTTAGGGTTAGGGTTAGGGTTAGGGTTAGGGTTAGGGTTAGGGTTAGGGTTAGGGTTAGGGTTAGGGTTAGGGTTAGGGTTAGGGTTAGGGTTAGGGTTAGGGTTAGGGTTAGGGTTAGGGTTAGGGTTAGGGTTAGGGTTAGGGTTAGGGTTAGGGTTAGGGTTAGGGTTAGGGTTAGGGTTAGGGTTAGGGTTAGGGTTAGGGTTAGGGTTAGGGTTAGGGTTAGGGTTAGGGTTAGGGTTAGGGTTAGGGTTAGGGTTAGGGTTAGGGTTAGGGTTAGGGTTAGGGTTAGGGTTAGGGTTAGGGTTAGGGTTAGGGTTAGGGTTAGGGTTAGGGTTAGGGTTAGGGTTAGGGTTAGGGTTAGGGTTAGGGTTAGGGTTAGGGTTAGGGTTAGGGTTAGGGTTAGGGTTAGGGTTAGGGTTAGGGTTAGGGTTAGGGTTAGGGTTAGGGTTAGGGTTAGGGTTAGGGTTAGGGTTAGGGTTAGGGTTAGGGTTAGGGTTAGGGTTAGGGTTAGGGTTAGGGTTAGGGTTAGGGTTAGGGTTAGGGTTAGGGTTAGGGTTAGGGTTAGGGTTAGGGTTAGGGTTAGGGTTAGGGTTAGGGTTAGGGTTAGGGTTAGGGTTAGGGTTAGGGTTAGGGTTAGGGTTAGGGTTAGGGTTAGGGTTAGGGTTAGGGTTAGGGTTAGGGTTAGGGTTAGGGTTAGGGTTAGGGTTAGGGTTAGGGTTAGGGTTAGGGTTAGGGTTAGGGTTAGGGTTAGGGTTAGGGTTAGGGTTAGGGTTAGGGTTAGGGTTAGGGTTAGGGTTAGGGTTAGGGTTAGGGTTAGGGTTAGGGTTAGGGTTAGGGTTAGGGTTAGGGTTAGGGTTAGGGTTAGGGTTAGGGTTAGGGTTAGGGTTAGGGTTAGGGTTAGGGTTAGGGTTAGGGTTAGGGTTAGGGTTAGGGTTAGGGTTAGGGTTAGGGTTAGGGTTAGGGTTAGGGTTAGGGTTAGGGTTAGGGTTAGGGTTAGGGTTAGGTTAGGGTTAGGGTTAGGGTTAGGGTTAGGGTTAGGGTTAGGGTTAGGGTTAGGGTTAGGGTTAGGGTTAGGGTTAGGGTTAGGGTTAGGGTTAGGGTTCAGGTTAGGGTTAGGGTTAGGGTTAGGGTTAGGGTTAGGGTTAGGGTTAGGGTTAGGGTTAGGGTTAGGGTTAGGGTTAGGGTTAGGGTTAGGGTTAGGGTTAGGGTTTGGGTTAGGGTTAGGGTTAGGGTTAGGGTTAGGGTTAGGGTTAGGGTTAGGGTTAGGGTTAGGGTTAGGGTTAGGGTTAGGGTTAGGGTTAGGGTTAGGGTTAGGGTTAGGGTTAGGGTTAGGGTTAGGGTTAGGGTTAGGGTTAGGGTTAGGGTTAGGGTTAGGGTTAGGGTTAGGGTTAGGGTTAGGGTTAGGGTTAGGGTTAGGGTTAGGGTTAGGGTTAGGGTTAGGGTTAGGGTTAGGGTTAGGGTTAGGGTTAGGGTTAGGGTTAGGGTTAGGGTTAGGGTTAGGGTTAGGGTTAGGGTTAGGGTTAGGGTTAGGGTTAGGGTTAGGGTTAGGGTTAGGGTTAGGGTTAGGGTTAGGGTTAGGGTTAGGGTTAGGGTTAGGGTTAGGGTTAGGGTTAGGGTTAGGGTTAGGGTTAGGGTTAGGGTTAGGGTTAGGGTTAGGGTTAGGGTTAGGGTTAGGGTTAGGGTTAGGGTTAGGGTTAGGGTTAGGGTTAGGGTTAGGGTTAGGGTTAGGGTTAGGGTTAGGGTTAGGGTTAGGGTTAGGGTTAGGGTTAGGGTTAGGGTTAGGGTTAGGGTTAGGGTTAGGGTTAGGGTTAGGGTTAGGGTTAGGGTTAGGGTTAGGGTTAGGGTTAGGGTTAGGGTTAGGGTTAGGGTTAGGGTTAGGGTTAGGGTTAGGGTTAGGGTTAGGGTTAGGGTTAGGGTTAGGGTTAGGGTTA